>NW_027202604.1:27075785-27623285 GCF_024711535.1 Dipodomys merriami | reverse complement strand
ATGCACCAGAACCTCTTCAGTTTTCTCATAAGTATAAATGGTTTGTTCTCTGGATGCTGGGTAGAATTTCTCCCTGGAAGACTCATAGCTTGGGGATCCCATTGGGCCCAATTGTATGGAATGACAAGCCACAAGTGGAGAGAGGGGAGAGGATCAGCCACCCTCTACAAGACTGTGTCCTGGTAGTATTCTCCCTCCCCAGCTTGTGCTTAAACATCCTGGTAAATTATATTTTCCTTTTTGTTTCTCCATCTCACTTAATGGTTTTCTGTGTATTGTTACAGACATCTCAACAGTGAGCATGCGCTGGACGATAGAAGTACAGCTCAATGTAGAGTACAAATGCAGGTTGTACAGCAGTTAGAGCTACAGGTAAAGCCACCTTTATTTTTAATATTACCCCAGTATTCCTCACCTCCACATTTCTGTAGTGTTCTGTAAGAGTCCCTATGTACTTGTTCTTCAATGGAATGTCCAAAGTTTATTGTTGCCTTTTTATTATTATTAACTTTAATTTAATTTTATTTAACTTTCTGGGTTAAGTTCAGCCTCAGTTCGGGCTGGAACTGCTGCTTAGATGCCTATAGATTCAGCAATGGCTCAGTTACCACCCTGGGCTTTTCTGTCTCCTTTGTCCTCCCCGTAACCCCTTGCCCATTTCTCTCTTTTCCTTTCAACTTGGTTCTCTGTATTGGTGCAAGTCCCTGAAGTTGTTTGTGTTATTAAACTAGATTTTTGGAGACCAGCCTGGGAGAGAGAGGGAATGAATGAGAATAGATAGAGAACAAATCTGTGAGACCAAGGCAGGGGTCGGGGGTAACGGGGCACACCTAGAGGCATGTGTTCCAAAGTCACAGGGGAAGGTATATTGATGGTGTTACCTACATTTTTCACTATCGTCCTTTCTCTCCATCCCTGAACTCTCAATAGAGAGTTTACTGTTTTAAATACATGCATATATAATCAAGATACATAATACATATAATGTGCATCTGTAAATACTTCGTGTACAATAAATACTATGGTGCCCAGAAAGCCTTGGATCTCCTTTTGGAGTAGGGAAAAGAAACGGATGCAGACTTCCCTGGAGAATGAGCCTTGTGAGAGTTGGGGGCATTTTTTTTTTAAATGTGGCTCCACTTCCGGTTTTAACTTGTTGATAAGCCACCACATTTCAACAGTAATCCCCTTTCTGGCATAATTAATAGAAAATTAGTTTCTAAAAGTTAAAATTGGGTCAGAAATGGAGATGATTAAAATGTACAGTTGCAAAAGCCCGACCTCGCAAACCCCATTTATGCAACCCAGCTCCAGAATGCTTTTGAGTGCTCAGTGACTCACCCAGCTTCCTCCTCTGGCTGGTTCAGTGTAGGCAAGAGGTTAGCCGACTCGGGGAAATTAAAACAATGTTGTACATTATATTGGTACCAGCCATCGGAAAGCCTATTTGGTATGCAAGACAGCAATGCCGAGATATATGGAGGGCCCTAGGCTAAGTACAGAAGATAATTACATTTGGAATTTTACTGAGTTAAGTCATTTACGGCTTCAAATAGTTGCAGAGAAAAATCAGCCCAAACACACTTAAACTTTTTTGTTGTGACTTTTCAAGATAGAAAGGATTTAAAAAAAAAACTAGTTATCATCGTATATGAGAAATTGCATTTTTTGTAGAATTTTCCTCAAAAGTTATTGTCCCGAGCTTGTTAATATTTTCCATTCGAACTATTGAGTATAAACTTATTAGGACAATTACATGTTTATGCAAGGAAAGAATACATCATAAAAGCCTCCAATTTACATATAAGTCGTTGGAAACATCTTTAAATTCAACATGTTTTTGGAGAAGATAAAGTGGTAGGTTTAACATCATCTTCAAATATAGTCAGAGCACAGTAAGCCCTTGAGCCCATGGCTCTTTGTGAGATTTTTGTTTCTTGTTTTTTGTTTTTTGTTTTTTTTAGTTGGTCATGATGCTTGAATTCAGGGCCTGGGCACTGTCCTGAGCTTTTTTGCTCAAGGTTAGCAACTCTACCACGTTGAGCCACAGTGCCACTTCCGGTGTTCTAGTGGTTAATTGGAGATAAGAGTCTCAGGGATTTTCCTGCCTGGGCTGGCTTCAAACCTGGATCCTATGATCTCAGTCTCCTAAGTAGTTAGGATTACAGGCATGAACCAGTGGCACCCAACCAACTCATGGCCCTTGCTCTGTGGGTATGCAGATAATGGGAGTGGTATTTATAAAGCAATGCATGCTTTTGTATTTATTTATTGGATTTTAAATTAAGTTCTCAGAATTAACTTGAATAGATTGTTTAGCAGAGTTGGCAGGATTTTCCAAGGTATACTAGGCAAGGATTTGCCCAGGATCTGAGTACCTATCTTAGTAATTTTTGTTTATTCTTCACAAAGGTGAGAGGAAACCGAGGTGTGAGTCCATCAGCAAGTCAGGGTTAGTCAGGCAGCTTTGCTGAAGTTTTTTAGTGAGTGTGGCCTGGAAGGAGAATAGATTGATAGGCTGACACAGGAGCATTCCTCGATTATTTGTGTCACTCATGTATTCACAGATTTCATCATTAATCAGAACTAAGGCAGGTTGTCCAGGAGATGATAGAAAATAAAGATGATACGGTCACAAGTCACGATGTAGTACTCACCTGCAATGCTTCTCACAGTACTTTTTTATACTTCTTGCTTGATAGTTATTCTAGTAGAAGACAGAACTGGCTTGTTCTGCTGGGTTCCACATCTTCTCATCCTGAAAGACTTGGTATCAGTAATAGTGTTTAGCAAGTGTTTAGGAAGAGTTAGTAAACAATGCCAGATATGGGCTGAGAAAATTTTTGAATACTAGTTGGGATAAATCAACAAAAGAAGAGTAACGTTCCATGATCAATGAAAATTATGTGAAATTCAGATTTCATTGCCCATATAGCAAGTTATATTGAAACACGGCTGTGCCCCTGCCGATTCATTTACTAATGATCTATGATTGTTTTCACACTAAAATGGCAGAGATGGGTATTTGCACCAGTTTCCCCGTTATACCCTGCAAAGCTGAAAAAACTTAGATCTGACTCTTAAGGAAGTTTTCCAAACAACCCCTGGTAAGGAGGGAGAACGAAAAGAAACAATCTGTATGACATGATTAGCCAGTTGTTTCCTTTAAGTTTCTGGCTGCCCAAAGTATCTCTGGCCCCTTCAGGCCTCTGCCTTCTTACTCATGATATATAAAACCTGTCCAGGGACCACATTGTCAGATAACCCACCAGCAGCCTCCTGTGACAGTGCCTGCCAATCTTGGGGCCTGTAGAAGGCTGGCCCAGGGCTATACATTCATTTCATGTAGAAAACATTTTCCAAGGAGCTATTACGTAGAAGAGGCTTGCTGAGTCACCAGAAAGGATAATAGTGATTCAGGGAATAAAGCCTCTTTCATTCAAGAAACATGGTCCTCAAAATGGTTTTACAGTGGAACTGTCCATTTGTTAGTTGGTGCTAGCTGACACCAGTGGATTCATTTTAAAAAAAATTTTTAAAGCCTAAGAGGGTCAATCCGAGAAAGCAACTGAGGATTAACAGATGTTAATCATTAGTGTTTGTGGGTCCTTTTTGTTGTTTTTTTGTTTTGTGTTGTTTTGTTTTTAATGGTCGGTCATAGGGCTTGAACTCCAGGCTGGTCACTGCCCCTGAGCTCTTTTGCTCAAGGCAAGTACTCTACTGCTTTAAGGGGCAACACCACCCCATTACTTATTATTTAATTAGACAAAATTTGTAGGAAAATGTGGCCATTGAGAGGTGTGTGTGTGTGTATGTGTGTGTGTGTGTGTGTGTGTGTGTGTGTGTGTTGTTTTTGTGCTACTTGACAGTAAACCTGAGGCCTCATGTATGCTATGTTAAATGATTTGCTGTGTGCTCTTGTCCTTAGCTTCCGTTTTTATTATTTGAAGAATCCTTGTCTTGAGATACAGAATTGAGAGAAACTCTTACCAAGAATTAGAGGAGAGACCGTTGAGGGGGGGTGGTTCAAGAGATAAAGCACTTATGTAGAAAGTGCAAGGCCTTGAGATCAGAATCCTAAAAGAGACTGCAGGGCCTAGCACCTTTATGGTCATTTGAGAGACAAGATATAGCTAGACTCCAAGCTTTATTTCTGCACAGCTTCTTGCTTAAAGTTCAACATTTCCATGTTTGTGCTGTCACGTTTACAATGTTGGGCACCTTTGTCTGGAAATGTACTTTTCAATGTTCTTAACTCAGGGTCATGATACATATAAAATCTTCCCCAGTAGCAGGTACCCAGAGCCTCAGGAATACATGGGGGAGACAAAGTTGTGCTCAGATGCCCTTCCTGTGGCAATTTCCTATGGGCATCTCCCTCTGTTCTCTTACCTACAGGCTAGGGGTGCCCCATGCTCTAGCATGGCTGGTCTGTACAAGGCCCTAAGTTAATCTCAGCCACTGCTTTTTCCTTAAGCAAAGCATTTCCCAGTCCAGGAAATTTCTGAACCTGCAAGGTGTGGTTCTAAAATTATCATTCATTCACTTGAAGGTGAAAAATTTATGCCCCATTGAGCAGGACAGGGAAGCGAAGTGAGGTTGGGAACATCTCCCATAGCCTGCTTTCGGTCTCTCACAGTTGCTCACCCACTGCCCAGAGCTCACCCACGCTTCTGCTCTATGTATGGGTAGAGGCTACACACATGCCCGACCATACAAACACACCAGGTGAACACCAATTCGGTCTTACTGCACCCAGCAGGAGAACCTGGAGGTCAATGAGTCAGCCCCTCCACCCTTGCAAGGTGGTAAAGGCTACCAGAGCACAACCCTGTGTATTAATGTGTCTCCACTTAGCACCTGAGTCCCAGCCACTACCCCTGGCCCAAAACAGAAGGCGCTGTATATCCCTAGACCATTAGTGATGACACCTCCCTTAAACAATTAGATGACTGTAGAAAGAAATTAACCACTGGGTCTTAGAGGAGAGTGGCTAGAGATGTGTGCCTTCATATGTCTGTGATACAGTTCTTGAACCAAACTCAAAAGCTCCTCAGGAGGCTGAGATGGGAAGGATCACTGTTCAAAGCCAACCCAAGCAGAAAAGTTTGAGAGATCCTGTTTCCAAAAGAGCCAGCCAAAGGTAGGGCTGGAGACATGACTCAAGTAGTAGAGTACCAATCCAGCATGAGCGCATGCACACACACACACACACACACACACACACACACACACACACACACACACACAAAGCTGAGTTAATGTGAGGCTGAGTTCAAACTGTAGTTCTTGGATGGTGGTAGAGGGAGCCTTTGAGACTGGAGTGGTGAAATGTGGGGAAAGCAGAAATCTAGCTAGTAGTTAACAGTTGCCCAATACCCCCCATGCTTAACATACGACCGGATTCAGAAGCTCAAGACTTTCATAGACATTCCCATTACACAAAAATCTAAGGCGACGTCATGTGTAGTTTTTATCCTGTCACATACGCATCTGTGTAGCTGGGATGACAGGGATGCATCACCACACTCAGCTTTTCATTCATTGAGATAGGGATCTCACTTTTTGCCCAAGCTGGCCTTAAAACTGTGATCCTGCCGCTTTCTACCTCTCAAGGAGCATGCCTAGTTTGTGTTGAATGTTTCTTATTCTATTTTGTTCTGAAAAAGGCAGAGGCAAAATTCTTAAATTATTATACCAGTGGAGTAGATGGAGTGAACGGCTTCCTCTGACCTGAGAAGTTGTTTGCGCTCCTTACCCCGTACACAGAAACTTAAAACTACTGTGCAGATTTACCACAAGTCGGGGAGTATATTTTTAAGACGTTGTCTGTGAAGTGTTCTCTTCAAATAGATTCTCCTGCAATTGGAGAGAAGGCAAGTTCCTCCATCAGTCAGTATACATGGTCTTTCATAAATCATGAACTATATACAACCTTTCCTCCATCCCCCCTCCCCGCCCCCCCTCAAGACATAGCCACACAGGCACAGGAACTAGAAAATGCTAGAAGTGAGTACTGACTACCACTGCCTCCCTCCCCCCCCCCACCAGCTCCAGCCAGTATAGTTAGACCCCTGCTGTTCCTCTAGACCTGGGCTTAGGGACTGAAATCCATATTCATCAAGTTTCCAGGGACTCACTGAAGTGCAGGGTCAGGTTTATAAACTCTCAGCCTTCTGGCTGAAGGGAAGGTAACACAGAAACGCAGGGGAAAGGAAGCCCTCAAATTTAGTAGAGGTTGTTTTCTGAGAAGGGACATGTGAGTCGTATTAAGAAATGCATTTCTGCCAGGCGCCTGGTGGCTCACACACCTGTAATCCTCCTTAGGAAGCTGAGACCTGAGGATTGTGGGCCAAAACTAACCAGGGAAGGAAAGTCCAGGAGACTTTTATCTCCAATTAACCACCAAAAGGGCCAGGAGTGGAGCTGTGGTTCAATTGGGTAGAGGCAAAAAAAAAAAAAAAAAATGCTTAGGGATAGTGTGCCCAGGTTCTGAGGTCAAACCCCAGGACGAGCACTAAAGCAACAACAGAAACATCTAAGCACGAAGGTTGACGATACGGAGATGCTGCCATATCTTTATGCATCAAGAGATCATGTCTTTTGAATAATAAGTAGAAAAAAACATAAGTAAAGAAAACATTTGGAGAGGCTTACATTTATCATGTGACTGGAGAAAAGTTCCTAACACACTTTCTAAGCCCACAGCCTGCAGACTCTCTAAAGGGTCTTTAAAGTAGACAAGAGGATAAGGAGTCACAGAGACGGCTCTGCCTCACTTGGAAAGGAAAGGAAAGGAAGGGAGTAGGGCTGGCGGCTCTTGCTCATCCGTAGATTTATTCCATTCCATCACTCCTGGCCCGCAGCAGACCGCATACAGATAAGCAAAGCACTGGGTACAGGTGACTCAGCTGACGCCCCCTCTTTCTCCATGCGTGGAGACAGGGTTCTGGGAAGGCCAGAGGCCTTGCCATGGGGACCTGTCAGTCCCCAGACAGCCACTTGAGATTTTACCCAGATCGTAGGCTGAGGGATGACACTGGCAGCGGAATCCGTTTGTTCTTTTTACTGTCCATCCATCTGTCTAACAAGAATGAGTGTGTCTCGACCAGCCATCACCGTTGGCTTGCCTCTGTACAAGACTTGGGAAATGGGAAAGACTTGGGCAAACTGGGATGAGTGTGTCAGTCCACTGTCTGTGGAAGTGATCTACTTACTAGAGACTTCCGGTGAGACATTATAGTTAGTTCCCCAGGGAGCTCCAGACCACTTGAATGACACCCTTGTTGACTCCTTTATGTGTATACAGGGTGGGGTCCTAGCTGCTTTATCTCCTTCATTTCCTCAAACCTTCATCTTGACTCTGGAGTAGTTGCTACCAAGGAAAAATGTAACATCTGAGAATGGGCCTGTTACCTCTGAAGCGCTTGTGTAACCTTGTAATTACATGTATCATGCCTGTAGCCTGACCTTGGGAAAGGTGTTTCTTAGAGTCAAAGAAATCATTTATGGTAACCCACCTCACCGAGGCTGTTTGGAAGGGCAGGCTGACTTGTTCTAAGCCAGTGTTGAATGGCAAAGGTCTGGGGAGGGCTACTCAGCTTGGTGGCCCCTGCTTCCGTATTGCAGGGCATTGCCTAAAGGGCTCTATGGGATTCTCCACGCACCCCCCCCCCCCAGTCAATGGCTGGCTTGAAATCATGGTTACTGGGCCCGTATCTCTAGGAATTTTCTCCAGAGCAGCCTGGCAGACTTGCACATTGACTCTCAGAATCACCCCAAAGTTTTCTAAATCATCTACCTCAGGAGCTTAGAGCTCTAAGAAAATGTCAGCCAAGAGACAAGTGCCTAAGTTTCAGTCACTGAAGTAGACATGAAAGCTAACAGGAATCACTTACTTTGCATGTGCTTACCTCCTCATTATCAGGGCTCTTTGTGACCCAACCAGCTTCCCAGCCTTCGGCAAATATATCATCCATCCAAGGCAGTGCTCAGGACATTTCCTGACAACACCTCCTGCCCCTCCATGAGCAAGTTCAGAGCCCAGTGCAAACTCTTAGGGTAACAGCGTCAGAGCCTCCCGTTGCCCTGCTTTGTGTCTGGAGCCAAGGAAGAGAAGTGAGAACGTCTAGGTCTCTCCCTTTCCTGTCCTTCTTTGAAAAGCAAGACACTTAACTTTTCATAATTTAAAAATCCTGCCTAACTTCTGGGAGCATTAGAATTCCTAGACTATGACTGAGTGTCAGTGTGCGTCTGCTTTAAATGTCAAGAGAGTCTTTAATAATAACACGTGGAGAATGTTAAGATGGTGACAGAACACAATAAAAAAAAAAAAAGACCAGGAAATTCTTCGATTGGGGTGAAATGAGCCGTAGATTCTACCACCCAAATGCTGCACTCAGTAATAGAGCAAGGTTCAAAGTTTTACTAGTGCCAACTTTGGGAGGCTTGTGAGTTACCAGAGATGGATGAAATGGGTCCAGGAATGTTTAGTAGATGTTTGGTCTGATAGGAGAATTTGAGTGGCTGCTGTGGGTGTGGGGGTGGGGGGTGGGTGGGTGGGTGGGGATTTTTTTTCTTTTGATTATATACTTTAGAAAGCAGCATGTTTGGGTCTGTCCTAACTAAGTCACTGAACAGAACTCTGCCTAAGGCCAGAGTAAAAAGAAATTATTGGGGACACATACAGTGGCTGGTTAGAGCAGACTCAACCTGTGGGGAGACCATAGTGTCTACTCACCTGATTTTATGTGGACACTGGGGGATCCTTATTATAAAGTACTTATTATAAAGTGCTTTCCCTCAGAGGGTTGGTTGGCTTCAACAGGGTTAAGTGAGACCTACAGTTCTGTGGGGATCACCGTCATGGGAATTACCCACTTGCCTAATATAATACGTTGGGTGCCCGTTAAAGTGTTCATTCTCACTCCTCATACCTTGGGTTGGGATGGGGCTGAAACCAGGATCTTTGTGTCATAGTCTTCACTAGCCAACCATCATAAACTAGGATGCTAGTAATACTAGAAATGCTCTTCTCACCTCCATGACTTCAGCCTGGGGCCTCAGTTTCCCCAACTAAAAAGACAGGAATAGGACCCCCAACTCCTTCATGGCCACAATCATCCCTGTTCACGGAAAGGAATGGCTTGATGCTCCATCTTTTCTTCTGTCCCTAGAAAGTTAGCCTTTGCCACATAGAAAGGCCTTCTTTAATTTCAGTTTTGTTTCTCCTGGGTAAGCACTCCCAGAATGGATTTAAAATGATTAGTCCTCCCAATCACAGGGAGAATAAAGATGTGAAATGAACCCCATGCCCTGTTCCCTCTTCTCTGCTGAAAGAATGAGTTTAATCTCCCGCATTTTTATCCCTGAAGAAGCTGAATGGAGCTCCTAGCCTTGGGCAGTCATCACTGCTGCGGAGCAGTGGACGAGTTCAGATTGTCCCAGCCTAGGCATCTGAAGCGTAATTTGAAGCCATGGCTAATAGGAAAGGGGATGGCCTATATCAGCCATAGGGGGAACACATTTGCCCAGAATGAGGAGAAGACACAGGAAGAACCAGAGACATAAATCCATGAGAAGTGGCCTTCGCCTTCACTAAGCTTGCTTCAATCCTCTTCTGTTCTTTAAGACATAGAAACTGTTTGTCTTCCCATTTCCTCCACCTGCATTCTCTCCTGAACCCGTTAGGTAGATACAGATTCTAAACGCATATTCAGCCAGTCTAGTCTAGACTAGACCGATTTAACTTTAAAAAAAAAAAAAAGATATTTTTAAACATCCATGAAGCATTAATCGCTTGTTCTGTGCAAAACTTCATCTCTTCAGAACAACCCTTCAGAGTTCAGAGATAATTATTCCGTATTTAGAAAGGAGAGATGAAATACTTAGGAAGGTTATATAATACGCTCAGTCAAATGCACACCAGGATTTGAACACAGTACACTGTGATTATTGTATCCATGACCCTCATGACCCTCGTTACTCCCATTTGACCCTCTTTCCACAAATATAGTGCACAAACTTTTTATTAAAATATCCCTTCCTTGAGCAGCAACCTCTAGCATAGAGCTCTTTGTAATACTTTTTATTTTTTTTAAATGCATAGTTATTCTCTCCCCAATAGTACAGCTTTTAGAGAACAAATCTCTTTTGATATCACTTTAAAAAAAATTGAAGTTGACCTTTGGACTGAATTTCTCCATCTCTTTTTCTTGGTATTTCATGAAAAATGCAGCATAGGCCAGAATGTGGGGTTACTCATACTAGTATAAAATGCTTGTATTCTCTTAATGCAGAGTTCTGGCAAAAAAGATGGGGATGATGAGCTCATGGAATGATGGCATTAAAAGTAATAAAGAATGTGGAAGCCTTTTTGAAGGGCCAGCCAGTCTCGCAAATGCAAGACAGCCATTGTAGAAAGTGAATGTGGTTGGGATAGGTGTGGTGGTTTTTGCCTTAAGCATAAACAAGTACATTTGGCACGTATCTTCCTTTATTTGTTGATATCATTCTCATTAAGGCTATCACTAATTAAATACCTAGCACACATCCCAGGATATAGTTTTTGTCGGTGTTTTCACTCACCAAACAGAAAAACAAAAGCTGGATTTTTTTGCCTTCTTAGGTTACTTTACCCATCTTTGAAGAAATAGAATTAACGTGGTCCAATTGAGGTTCCTTGGACCTCTAGTGGGATGATAGATTCTCTGTTCTGGAAGAATATGAACACATTCCCTATGGCTTTACCTTGAGGGTTGCACACATGACTGTGTGTATGAATTCTAGGCATGTGTGTACACACACACACACACACATGAACACATTCCCTATGGCTTTACCTTGAGGGTTGCACACATGACTGTGTGTATGAATTCTAGGCATGTGTGTACACACACACACACACACACACACACACACACACACATGAACACATTCCCTATGGCTTTACCTTGAGGGTTGCACACATGACTGTGTGTATGAATTCTAGGCATGTGTGTACACACACACACACACACACACACACACACACACGAGTTTCTGTTCTACCTTAGCCTGACTAGTAAGAAGGTTGATTCATTAAATGCTTGCATGGAGAGCAAATGCTCACTTTTGATGCTGGACTTTTTTTGCGGGGGGGGGGGGGGGGAGGGCCCTCAGAGCTGTTCCTGGGGCCTGAACTCAGGACCTGTGTGATGTCCCTCAGTTTTATCTGCTCAAGACTAGTTTGCTGCCGCTTTAGCCACAGCTCTACTTCTGGCTTCTTTGGATGGTTAATTGGAGATAGTCTCACAGAGTTTCTTGCCTGGTCTGGCCTTGATCCTCAGATCTCAGCCTCCTAAGTAGCTAGGGTTACAGGAGTAAGCCACTGGTGTCTGGCTTGATATTGGGCATTTAGATTTGTTGTTGTTGTTGTTAACCCAGCATAGTGTCTATAATCACTGTATCAGCAGCGTTACAACCAAATTAAGAGCCAATCAATATGTAGCAGACTTCAGTAAATATTGCCTTTTCAGGGTGTCAACTACTTCTTGTTTTTGAAGAGCCACAGTTTTAAAACTCAGTTTTCAAAAATATTTTAGCGATTCTAATATTTTTAAGGAGAACATTTAACAAACAAAAATGAATTAACTGTAGAAAAATTCCATTTCCAACATTTTAATTGTTCTAACTGAGCCACTTTGGAAAACCAAATTCCTTTAGCATTATGTGTTCAGAGAATCTTTTTATTTTGGCAGTTCAATAACTTAGTAAAGAACAGAGAGCGAATAACATAAAGTAGCTCCTAATATGGCATCATTTTCATTTCCTGTTTGTTGAGAGATAAACGCTAACACTGTAAGGCTTTTTTTTTTTTCCCTTCTCCTTAATTTATTCTTCCCTGAACCACCAGGGGATAAAAAGGAATAAAAAATCAAATGTGATATGGCTCTCAGGCTGAGTCATCGAGAGAGGATAAGCCAAAAGCTGCTTCTCTCCCTTTCCTTTTCCTCCATCTTTCCCTAGTTCCTGACTCCTTCCCCCTCAGAAAATAACTTTCTTTAAAAGTTGGAAACACATTCAATTTTAGAATTCAAAAAAAATATTTTTTTTAAGGATTTAAGTTAAACTGATGCGGAAGCAATGGGCCTCTCCTTCAGTCTAAGACTTGGTTGTAGAGAATAAAACGGCCTGTACATGCATTCTCTCTTTCCTTCCCTCCTTGTCTTCCCTTTCCTCTCTAGTTCCTCTCTCCTACCCTTTCTCCTTCCCTTTCTCTCTCCTTTCTTATCTCTCCCTCCCATCAGTCTCTTCTACATTTCCCCTAATGCCACAGCTGCTCCTTTAACGGTATCTTTCTTTAGACCCCTACCTCCAGCTGCCTCCTAATAACAAAGTTGTTTTTGCATTAAAACAGTGCAAAGCACAAGTAGCATCTGACAAGTAATATAGGATGTGTACTGTGTGTATCTCTGTAGCTTCAGAAAGATAACCGGGTTTTTTTGTTGGGTTGGTTGGTTGGCTGGTTTTTTGTTTTGTTTTGTTTTGTTTTGTCGTGTGGCTTGAACTCAGGGCCTGAGCACTATCCCCAACCTCAAGGCTAGCACTCTACTACGTTGAGCCACAGCTCCACTTCTGGTTTTCCAGTGGTTAACTGGAGATAAAAGAGCCTCAGAGACTTTCTTACCCAGGCTGGCTTCAAACCGCAATAATCAGATCTCATCCTCCTGTAGCCAGGATTACAGGTGTCAGCTACCAGCTCCTGGCAATAACTTTATTTTTTAAATGTATTTTAAACCTACTGGAATTACTGAGAAAACATATCCTTAGATATGGAGTAAACAAATGAACGGCTCTCTGTTGGTTTACAGATGAGAGCTGGTCAGCCTTCTTATTATCCCTGTTCTCTCTGTGAGTGTCACCTGCCAGCACCGTGTTCATTTTTGCCTCCCTGTAAAGAAAGATGAAGCTCACTTCCCATCCAGGTGTTTCTTCACCACCACAACTGATAAATTTATGAGTTTTAGCTAGCTAGCTAGCTCATTTTCCTCCAACCTCTCATGAATAAGGCCGGTTAATGGGCATGATTCACTTTTAGGCTTTGAGCTGTCCGTGTTCCACATGATTCCTTGGTGCCAGCAGGTCTAGAACTTCCCATTTAAAGCCTAATGTGTGGTGTGTTGAGAAATCTCACCCCAACACCTCCAGCTACTGAGAGTTTGGCAGTGGTCCTGTAGATTTCAAAGACGCTTGGGCAATGAAAAAGGATTTTGTCATGGGCTATGGTGCCATCGTTTTTTTGAAATATGTATAATTTTAGATGTTAACATGGTTATGCATCTGGAGTCAAAGAAATGACAGAGCCTTTTCTTCCCACTAGCTTGCAAAAGACAAAGAGCGCCTGCAAGCCATGATGACACACCTGCATGTGAAGTCCACAGAACCCAAAGCTGCCCCTCAGCCCGTAAGTACTTGTTTTCAAAACAGGGAAGATCGAAATGAACTTCCAATGGTCTTTTCCTACTCCCCGTGCACCTGCGTCTTTCTGGTTCCCTTTTAAGGCCAAGTCAAGATGCTAGTAAGCATGTAAGGAGACACAGGAGGAGGCAGACCTGGTCCTGGTCCATTAGACCCAAGCCATCTGCTCTGGAACAGAGTGATTGGTGCGAAACGAATGGACTCAAAGCCTTTCTACAAACCTACTGGGAAAAGAAACTCTTTCCAAATGCCAGAAACAGGGAGAAAATAGTAGACCGTGATAGCAAAAGAGCCTGTATCAGCAAAGACAGAGATGTGTGGGAGAGTTACAAGGCATGGTTCTACCTAATCATCACAGAGAAAAGAAATCAGAAAGCACCTTGAAAAATTGTTAGAGGCTAAATTATGGACACCATTAAGTGGTTTCTAAAGACTCTGAAGAGAAAATCACTCGCTCACAGCTGAGGGAGCAAACATGAGGCACAGAGAAGACGTCTGTTTTAGGAATCTCCTGTTTCTTTTCTTATTTATTTTCTATTGTACCTTGAAGTGGGATACCTCAGCTCAGGAACTGATACCAGGGCAGAAGGGAAAGGATCTAAACCCCACATCCAAACTTGTGCATACTTCCCTACCTTACATCCATATCTACTGCAGCTATATCACTCAAATGCTTAGATCCCTTAAAAAAAAAAAAGTCCTAGTAGCCATAGTTGATTATTCAAAATGGAGACAGTGCCTTGCTTCCTGATTTTAAGATTTGTAAAATTTAAAGGTACACTGCCTTTATTTGATTTTGCTGGGAGTCGCTGTGTGAAAATTAATTGAGCGTTGACAATCTATAGTTAGTACCAGCAATTTTAATCAATATGCAATGATGCAGCATAATGGCAAAGTATTGGTTTATCTGTTTTGACTGATTTTTTTTCTATAAATAAAGCAAACATACACCCATATATGTATGATTTATGATGATAGAAATAAAACGGAGTCAGACTATTAACCCAGCAAATATGGTAGCTTGCCAAGATGCAGTTGGCAGACAAAATTAATGTCTGAAACAGAACACATTACTGAGATATAGGACATAAAATCATTAAACACTTCGCGCATCCATTTTTACTAGGAAAGAGTCCTTAGTTTCCATGTATTTCACAGTAAATGGCTAGAGGACCGGATGGGTTAGGCTACCAGATAGCAAGTAGGGAGAAAAACAGAGCCAAGCCTTTCAGTGTGGTAGAGCCAGCGAGTAGATGTGTTGCTCCTATTAATTCCTTCTTTCAAGAAGAACACGGGGAAGAACATGAACCCAGCTAAGCAAATTTGTGAGTCCCTGAAATGACTTGGCTGGCTTCTAGAACAAGCTTAGGCAATTCATTACACAGGGAAGTGTCTGCCTTGGAACTTTCTGAGAGTCTTCAGATAGCTTTAGCGAAACAAAATTTGTTCCCCCAGAATCAAAGCTTTGAAACCCGGTCAAGAAGGAGTAAACAATGAGAAAATAATAGCTGGACTTAGCATTGTGGTAATGGCCTCATTTTGGATCATGGGATTCCAGGGGCAGAAGAGGGATATATCTAAAGAGATGCAGCTTCAGATACCCATAATGCCCTGAGCAAGTGGTAGGGCTGGATGACTGTATGTATGGGAGTCTGCATGTCCCCTGGAGGGTCATTGGCAATCTCCATGTGACTAGCGCTGAGCCATCCACCAGCATGAAAAAGCAGCTTTTGGTAGGAGATAGAGGGAGGGGGAGAAGGTTTGTCTTGATTAGTAGTGGGGGAAAAAAAGTGTTTTACATTCTAGGAAATTATAACTTTGAAGGGGACCTCCTACTAAATTTATTTTTAACTGCTCTATTGAAAATTCTCTACCACTAGTCAACATTATCTCTTCGTAAGCTCAGCACAGTATTTCTTTATTAAAAGAAATAGGCACGAATATTTTTGACTGAAAAATTAATAGCTTTTGAATTCATACACAGCGGGTTTTCTTTTGCAAAGAAGTCCAATATCACTGCACAGCACTTCTGTAACCATTTATTTAGAGTCCAAGTCAAACCTTTGACAGCTAGAGCAGCTCTACAAGCCGATATAAAGAACTCCAAGATGTAAACCAACAATAGGCCGTCTGTGTGAGGTTTGCCATTGTCAAATACATAGATTGTTTGGATTAGTTTATGTAAATGTACTGTTGTATTACCCTTTAAAAAAAAGATCACATTTGTGTATGAAAGTGGTTCTCTTCACAGGCAGCATTATAAATTCCTTCTCCTTTAACTCACATGTAAGAAGTAAAAATTGGGGCCTGACAAGCAGATATTGTGTGACATTCTGTTGTCGGAGTGAACCTGCCTTCTTTTCATTTATTGGAAAATAGAAAATTTTATTATAGATACCATCTTATAAATCAGGAATTATTAAAAATATGTATAGGTGAGGCATTGGGAAATTAATTATAAAAGATAGACGTGTAATGTTTTGCATGAATTTTCCCTTCCTTGCCAAGAGAGAGAGAAAGAGAGAGAAGACACATATTGCAAACCCTTGATTCTTTCAAATCGAAGGACCCTGAGCTATCTGGTGACTGATCCAAATGTGCAAAATATTTCCTGCAGTCTGTAATTAATTTATTCCACCCTAAATAATAGAATGCCTGGTATAGGTTTGAATGCATAGCCTTCTCGAATCTGTGGTTTGAAACAAACAGTCACTGTGATTTAATTCTAGCCCTAGATAGGGACCTTCCTGTTCGACTTTTGCCAGTGAGTTTATAAAGTTGTTTCTTCTTTCCATTTCTGTGCAAAAGGAACACTGTGTTTATTTAAGAATTCTTAGTCACTAAGTGATAGAATGCTTGCTGTAAATTTGCCTTTCACTAAATGCCCTTTGGGTGGTAAGTGACTTTTGTTGAATGCAATCATCTAACCCAGCCCTGCTTCGCTGAAGCAAAGCAGCTGCCAACACGTTCTCAGAGAAGATGTGTTTCTTCCATCAGCTCAGAGATGCGTTTTCTGGATCCCAGTGTGGGATCTGGATGGTTAGAGGGTGTGCTCATCTCAGGACAGCACCCCAGGGTGTTGATGGGGATCTGAGCTCTACCCACACTGGGAAGGAAGCTGAAGACTGCCTGGAACACCAGTTCCCAGGCTTCCTGCCCCAACCTCCTTCAGTACCATGTCTTCCTGCTGATCAGCACACTTCCTGCTGGAAGAGTTCGATTGAAAACCGTAGACTCAAAAGTGCACTTGTGTTTGGAAAGGGAATTTCCGCATGCACAATCCAACTCTTCTAGCAACAAATATATCTTGGGCAAGGCTACAGACTGAACAGAGAGTAGTCAGATGGAAAAGGCTCGTTGTTGCCACAAAAATGGCTTGTGAACCAAACTAACAACACAAATTACACATACACACACACACACACACACACACGAGTATGTGCACTATGCAGTTGTAAGTTGAGCAGGTTCCTGGAATGCTGGAGTGAAGGACATCTTGTCAGACATGTGAAGTCTCATCTGAAACTTAACACATGAGATGGAAGAAGGAAGTGAGCAGCTTTCTGGATCTTCCCTTGGGTGAGCAGTAGATGCACAGACCTGTGTGCCTCCAAGAGTAGAAGATGGTTAATGAGAGTCAGTATGAAAGAACAAAAGGACCCGCTCACCTCACCCCCAAATAAGTTTTTCCCACATGGAATAAGACTAGACCTTGCATGGAAATAGGTCTGTGAGCATTTAGGAGAACAGCCACAGGTAGCATTGTGGACATGTTGGTCGTGGGGCTTGAACTGAGGGCCTTGGCACTGTCCCTCAGCTTTTTCTCTCAAGGTGAGCGCTCTACCATTTTGAGTCACAGCACCATTTTTGTTTTTTCTGGTGGTTAATTGGAGAGTCTCACAGACTTTCCTGCCCCAGCTGGTTTTGAACTGGGATCCTCAGATCTCAGCCTCCTGAGTTGCTAGGATTACAGGTGTGAACCACCATCACCTGGCTGGAGAGGCTATTCTTGACTCAGGTTCAGAAAGGCCAGACTTGTTGAACTCAAGTTTTATAAGCTTCTCTGCTTTCCCATGGAAAGAGAAGCAATGGCATAAAAGAAGAACTCGGTGCTAATGACAATGACTGCTGTTCTGTGGTTCCAGCACTGGTTTGGAGTAGTTTGGATGTTGCACGGTACTCTTTGCTTACTCCAAGAACAGGCTGTTTCCTAGGAGGGAACTCAGAAACGTCAATAGAAAAGAATTGTGTCTGTTACTGTTTTGTGAATAGTTAAGGATTTCCTGAAAAAGACTTCACTCTGTAATGTCACCAGATCCTATGAGGCTTCTTTTTTGATTTGGAAGAGGAGAGAGGGAGAGGTTTTCTCCATGCTGTGGGGAGTTTCTGCCCTCTGAGATCCACTCGCCCTTCGTAAAGCAACCGCATTCTTTCAGATTTGGTGGATGAAGTAATTACAGAGTAGGTAGTTGAGCCTTCTTTATGAAAATATCATAAAGCACACTTGGAATGGAATATAGCAGTAGACTTTTTTTTCCTTTTTACACGTTTTTCTTTTACTCACACCATAGCAATTAGGACTGTTTTGCAAGAGCTTTTAGCTACTTATAAAAACAAAGTGCCTCTCTCTAAAATTTAAAAAAAATGGCCTGTTAACTCTTCAAGGAACGGCTGGGTCATGTGGAATGCTGGGGTTTTGCTTTGGAATTGGAGAAAACTATTTCATCGACTTTTTTTCAAGTCCTCCAGCTCACCTCAACTGAAGTGTAGTAGTTTAGACCAGCAATGCAATGGTGGTCTTAGTCTCTAACACAGGGGCCAGGCCCAGCCCAGGAACCAGGCCTCTGCCACAGGGTAGTTAAGGCAGGACTTGAAGGGTTCAGGCCAGCAGAGCAGACAGCAGAAAAACCAGTTCTGTGAGCCTGGGAACCCCTGCTAAGCAGCGCTGTTCTGTCTGTCCCTGGGTGTTTGGGTTTCAGGTTGTTCTTTTGTTCTCAGACTCTGTTTTCATGGGAGGCAAGAGCACAAACAAAAACAAAAAATGGATTCTTGTGGGAATACAACAAGTCTGTTTCTGTCTGGGGTTTGCATCAGCGGTTTGTTTACTTTTCAAAATGCTAGTGACTCACCACCTTTCCAAGGGAGACCAGGGGAGGGCCGCACACTGTTCAAAAAGTAATTTTGTAGAAACAATATATATATATATATTTTTTTTTTAAAAAGGACACAGTGCAACAATATTGGGTAGTTGACAGGGTTGGAGTAGTTCCAGGGGCAAAAGACTTCCAGGATAATTGTCTGTAACCAAAACTCCGGGGGGGGGGGGGGAACCACAGGAGAACAGTGGTGAGAGCACAATTATTTGTTTTTTATGTTTAAAAAAAACAAAAGGCTACAGCAATTTTAAGTGACATAAGAATTATCTTTTGGCCAGAGTTTTCAAAGAGATTATCTTTACCAAAGTCATCACAGTATGGAAATGTGCCATGAAAAAAGAAGTATTCAAAGTTGTTAACTTTTCTAAACATAGCAACTTCTTTTGAAATAGAAAAATGAACACAATGAGAAAAATGGGCTTTCCATCAGGAAAAGCACCCTCCTAGTCCAATCCCTTCCTGCTCCATGCCCTGGAAAAAAAAATTCACTTTTCAATCCTTAACTGCAATCAGAAACACTAAGCATGGATGCTTTCCTTGGTAATTAATGATTATATTAAGATTTAATGGTTTACAATTTAGATGAATATATCATGATTACAGCAAAATTGCACTGTTGCCAATTTGTTTTTTCCATTCTGAGTCTGGGTTTCGATTTGCTTTGTTTCTTGTCCCTTTTTTTTTTTTTTTTTTTTTTTGCAGTCTGAGTTTGTTGTTGTTGTTTTTGGTTTTTATTTTTTTAAGACTGTGATTGAAAGAAGCAGGTTTGATATGAGCCCAGTATGTTTTGAATCCCATCTGGAACTTTCCCTTCTTTCTCCCTCTCCTCCCACCCCCTCCTTCCGCACCTCCACCCCTGGTAAAGATGGTGGCTCCCCAAGACAAGCATGTGATCAGACGAAAGTTGAAAAGTTAAGCAACTTGTATAGCAGCTGACAGGGTTGACATTTCATTAACTTGTTGGTTCAGCCTTCAAATGATTTTGTGTGGCAAAGCACCCTCTTGTTTGGAGTTTACCGCTTTTGATTCTTCCTTTTCCCTTCCAGGCTACAGTCATGTTTAATTTGGAATCTGGGCTCCTTTGGCAAATTAGCAATTAGAACAATTTTGTGGGAATATGTATATGTGTCATTAGTTTTCCTGCAAATTAATAGCAAGGGCAAAGGTCAGGCAGAAATTTTCCACTTGACTGCAGCTCCTCTATTGAGACTTGGCACTTGGGTTTGGAATGGCCACAGCTGCTCTCCGACACCCTTTTCCTCTAGGAACTGTCTTTTAATTAGTTTACCTCATAGCCATCATTACAAATATTACTGCCTCCCCTCCTTGAGATAAAATTACTGTTTCTACAAAATATTCCAGTGACATCTTGTACACCACTGCACGTTGATGGTGGGGTCACTTGAATGCAGCATTTAATCATTAGATCACCTCCATCCACGTCTCCTAATTAGAGTCCTTACGATACATTTTTATCTGGTAATTAGCTGAGATTGGCTCTTTCCTCTGTGGCTTATTAGAGACAGCCCAGCAGTGGGTGTGAACCATGGTGTCATTTGTCAAGCCTGGTAAACCCCTCTCTGCTCCCTTCTGACTCAGTGTTTTAATTCTGCTTTCTACCTGTGTCCAAAAGCATCCAGAACACACGTCTTTCTTCTGGGATTATGCTAACCTGCAAAGATTTTACTTTCTATTGTTGCTTCTTTGCTAGAAATTGCCTATATTGGCAGACTTTTGCAGAAGCTGCAAGAGTACTCCTTCTTGGTATATTTGATAGCATGGGCACCAGTGGATCCATTTAACTCTTCTTTTTAGATGTGAACACCCACAAAGATGGGCTTGAGTTTGTTCAATGTTTATGAGTTTTCAGTTTGGACAATGAAACGAGAACCCAGTGACTTTGTGCTTGTTATTGGTGTTTGTTTTGTCGGTTTTGGAGCTTAATTCACAAAGCTACTTCTGGTTTTCTGGTGGTTAATTGGAAGGAAATACTCTCACCGACTTTTTTGCCCAGGCTGGGTTACAGGATCCTCAGATTTCTGCCTCCTGAGTTACTAGGATTACAGGCGTGAGCCACCAGTGTCCTACTTGCGTTAGGTTTTTATGAAAGTTACTCTGGGAAAATGTTCATTAGCTGGGTGGTGAAGCCAAGAAGAAAAGTAAATCCTTGGGGGAGAGAGAGAGAGAGAGAGAGAGAGAGAGAGAGAGAGAGAGAGAGAGAGAGAGAGAGAGAGAGAGAGAGAGAGAGTGTGTGTGCCCTCACTTGCATATAGCCATATCAACTCTTGATGGCAAGCACTTTGAGGACAGTGTCCTACAAATTCCTGTTTCCACTAAACACAAAGTATTATTGATGGAACTTTATTCATGCACAGGGGTAAAAGCTATGTGTTAAATTGCTTCCAAAACTGCAGAAAACTGAACCTGGCTATGAATGTTGGTTTTTAAACAGTGGGTGTGGAAAGGTTGTACAAAGGGTAGAGAATCATACAAGTAAATATCCAGTGTCATACCAAGCAGTGTCAGCTCACCAAGCCTCCACTTTGTTCTAGGTGAAACACGACTGACAACTTCCTTGTCAGTTACAAAATCAAATGCTATCAGCGCAGGGGCAGGTGTTTTTGAACATGACTTTTGCAAATGTTTTTCCTGACAAGCTGATGTGACTTTATAACATTGGAATTAAAAAGCTATACATGTCTGAGCTTTCTCCACTAATTTCCTTGACCATCTGCTTTGGCTCACGCTAGCTTATCCTCCTGGTCCTAGACTCGGTCAGTGATGATGGCCTGAGACTAAGAAGGAGTGAGCCTCCACTCTTCCCCACCTTGGCTTGTTGGCCCTGGGCTGCTACCCTGAACTGTTAGAACTTGGTTTGCAAATGAAGGTCACAAAAGCCAAGTTTCTAGCATGGTGTAAAGTACAGGGCAACTCACCCCATGTGCCCTACTTGTTGGAGGTCAGTAAGGGCCCTAGCCTGTGCGTCCTGAGCCTTGGAAGGAAGGGATATATCATATGCTGAGTCAAACAACAGTTCACAGTGAAACTAGAAAGGAGTGCAGAAGTCAAAACACCTACCTTACCTCATGCAACTTGCCTTTTTCTCATGACTACTTCTTTAACAATGTTATGTTTTTTCCTCCTCCTCCTCCTCCTCCCTCTCTTCCTTCTCCTCCTCTTCCTCCTCCTCCTCCTCCTCCTCCTCCTCCTCCTCCTCCTCCTCCTCCTCCTCCTTCTCCTCCTCCTCCTCCTCCTCCTCCTCCTCCTCCTCCTCCTCCTCTTCTTCTTCTTCTTCTTCTTCTTCTTCTTCTTCTTCTTCTTCTTCTTCTTCTTCTTCTCCTTCTCCTTCTCCTTCTCCTTCTTCCTCTTCCTTCTTCTTCCTTCTTCCTTCTTTCTTCCTCCTCCTCCCCCTCCCGCTCCTCCTCTTTTCTCCTCATCCCCCCATCCCTCCTCTTCTTCCTCTTCATCTTCTTCTTCCCTTGGCCCTTATCAGACAGGTAGAATCCTCATAGCCCTTTTTATTTCTGGAGTGTGAGTAAAGATGGAATCTTCCCAGCATGTTAAAACCCACTTATAATAGACTCTGATTATGAGCTCAAGGGACTCTCATTTCTAAAACCTTCCACAAATAATGCCTTGTGCCTAAGATCGGCTCAAATGATGGTGAACTATTCTTACCATAGGAAAGTGTGATTTGAAAGCTGATTTGAGAAAACGTTGGTGCTTTGCTGAAATTTCTTCAATTTGGGGAAGGCTCTGTCTATATCTGAGATAGCCATTCTGGGTAAAGAGTGATTAACAAGCTGAAAACAACCAAAATTCTTCTGCACTGTGAAAAGTGAGAATAGTATTTCTGTTGCAGCAAACTTTGGAAAAGGGTTGTCCCTTTCCACTAGCTATAAGGACAGCAATGTAAGTTTAAGACAAGATAAACAGTAAGTCAGACTGTTACTGGCTCATTCTCCTCTATGGGATGTTCAAAAATATTAGGGTTCAACATCTAGAGTGTGTTATATTCCTAAATAGAGCCCAGTTCTGTATTTGATTGGGTTCATGAAGATCACACAAAGGCTTTGCAAAGCTTATGTCCCCTATTGGATGAAAATTCATGTCTGCTTACTGTGAGCACTTCACAAAGAGCCATAGACCCAACACTTGCTTCCTGCCATCTCCATTCAGTTTCTTAAAGGACTTGTGTTACTGACCTGACTTTTTGTGGCCAATATGGTAGCTCTGAGCCACATGGGGATCATGTATTATTTAAATTCATTAAAATGAAATAAAAACCCCATTCAAGAAAAAAAAATTAGAGACAGGGTACTGGTGGGTCATGCCTGTCATTCTAGCTACTCAGGAGGCTGAGATCCTGAGGATCACAGTTTGAAGCCAGCCTGGGTAGGAAAGTCACTTATCTACAATGAACCCACCAGAAAACCAGCAGTGGTGCTGTAGCTTAAGTAATAGAACACTAACCTTGAACAAAAGAGCTCAGGGACAGCACCCAGATTCTGAGTTCAAGCTCCACAACTGACAAAGGAAAAAAACAAAAACAAAAAGGAAAGAAAAATTGAGTAAACCCAGCTCCCCAGTCATACAGCTGCACATTGGAAGCTCAGGCCTGTGGTACTGACCATCCACCCATGCCATAGAACCCCCACCCACTTCCTCTTCTCCTTCAAGATTTATAGAGCATTGCCATGCTCATCCAAGAGTGAAACTTCAGCCTGCTAGATAACTCTTTGCATCTGTAAACATCCATTTGGCAGCCTTTAGAAAAGAAGAGAGAACATGGCAAGAGATAGGACTAGATCCTACGTGAATCCTTTATATGCATGCCTTCTTAGAGAAATAACACTTCCCAAGTGGGTCCTGTTTCCCCTGGGAGGAGGAGGGAGGGATGGGAGATGCTTTTCTTGATGGTTGTGTTTTTCTGAAGGTCTCCTAAGCGGTGTTCTTTTCCTCACAGCTAAATCTGGTATCAAGCGTCACACTTTCCAAGTCCGCGTCCGAGGCTTCTCCACAGAGCTTACCTCATACTCCAACCACCCCCACGGCCCCTCTGACTCCCGTCACCCAAGGCCCCTCCGTCATCACCACCACCAGCATGCATTCAGTGGGACCCATCCGCAGGCGGTACTCAGACAAATACAACGTGCCCATTTCTTCAGGTAGCTACCTCATTGGCGTCTCCTGTGCAGGCAATGTCACCTGCAGTTCTATTCACCAGCCCCCTGTTTTTACCAAAAAAAAAAAAAAAAGGTAATTAACAGAACAACGATCCTTATTTTAGCAGATATTGCGCAGAACCAAGAATTTTATAAGAACGCAGAAGTTAGACCACCGTTCACATATGCATCTTTAATTAGGCAGGTAAGTCAATAACAACAGCATCGTGAAATGATCTCAAAAGGTATATGCAGACATGAATTTATTATATTGATGAAGTAGATTTAAAACCGTTTAGTATGCAAGCATGCTGAAACCTTTTCTATAAGGTTTTTTAAAACTGCAATATATAACATAATTGCTTTTGATTAAGTATTACAATACGATGTGATTATTAGAAAATTCATTTCACACAACAGTGAAAATGAGCCTGTTTAAAGATGGCAAGTCAATTATCACAAGCTACAGTAATCTCTGATCCCTAGAATTAATCTGAGCTCTAAATAATTACTGAGCTTTAATCAGCTAGTGAAATGTTTTGCATTTCTCTTTGATTCTGCTTTATGAATGACTAATAAATTAATATTTCTGTACGGAAACAGAAATAAAAACTCAAAACAATTAGATAATTCCATTTTGAGTTTTGCTATTGAACTGTTAAATACAATCATTAATCTTAGATCCTTCTACAGAAACCTTTCTTAGTATCTAGCTCTGAATCAGTTATGTTATATTTTCAAGAAAGGTTATAATGGTGACTCTGCCGATCTCATCATAAATTATCTTCTGATGCTTTCTTTGCTTTGCAGGCCATTCTTGAATCTCCAGAAAAGCAGCTAACACTAAATGAAATCTATAACTGGTTCACACGAATGTTCGCATACTTCCGACGCAATGCAGCCACGTGGAAGGTAAGCTCTCTCTCTCTCAGGCCTGTGTAGTCTTGGATTTTAAACTTTATAGAACAGAGGTGGTTCATGGAGTTACTGGGCCACAAGAATGTTATATCTGTAATATTTTGATACATTCAGAGTATGCAGTGAACAGGAATACTGGATGGGGAAACGGGTTCCATTGTGGTTGAAGGAGCTTTTATCACAGGCCAGCCAGGGAAGTCACTCTGTGGTTGAAGTCTGATGCTATTGCTCACAGTGAGCTCAATCTCTTACTTCACAAGGCTCACCCTAATAGGGGTTTAGCTGCAGCCAGCATTTGCAGGGGTACCTTGCATTTTCACCATCTAGGAAATTGGATCAAATGACAACACTGAATATGACCTTCATTAGTTGGATCAAAGTTCATCAACCCCATTAGCAGAGAAGTCCAGGCAATCCACATATGAGCACTCTAAATGGATGCTTCTAACAGAACACTGTGTAGTTTGGGGGTTTTGGGTTTAAAAAAAAATCCCTTTTGTTTTATTCGGTTTACAATCCCTCCCAGCTTCACTCATACCCTGAAGAAGAAAAGTTGTTTCTGGATTATGGAACTGAATTGCAAAACCAGTTGCTACCAAACAGGTCAAATTCCCCTAATTCCCCTAGCTTTGTGTGTGATGGCCCTGCCAATGCTGGGGTCTTGTGACCTACCTTGTTCCCAGCCCATCGGTCGGTTCAGAAATTATTCAAATTTTTACTCCATCGTATTGATTAAGGCCTCGCAAATTTTTACAGGTTCCCTGATGTCTATTACTTTTGTTATCAGCCAAAAAAAAAATGGAAGAGGGATGCATAGATATGTAGAGTTTTTGATTTTTTTTTCTACCTGGAATTATCAAAATCCCTGAAGTTCCCAAAACAATTAGACTTTTTTTTAACACAAACATTGAAGATGTTTATATTTTATTATAGGATAATAAGGAAAATTACTTTGCTTCAAATAAATATCTTCCCTGCTATAACCTTAATTTTATATGGGGGAAAAAACCCAAAATACATTTCCTCTGCTAAGGTTATGATAAAATAGCATTCTAAAAGACAGCAACTAAGCATAGAATTAATTCATCAGACACATGGGACTGCAGAGAAACTATGTTTAGAATCTTCCCCTTTTCCTCAGCCTGCCTTGGGGGATGAAATACAAAAGATCTGTAGCTATGAATGTTTTAAAAATTTAGGAAGTAGAAACATGAAGCAGAGCCTTTCCTTCAAGTTGCTTTTTGGAAAAGCCAAGTGATCAAATTTAAAAATAACTGCCAGTTGTGCATATGAATTAAAGCTGCCAATCCCATCTTTACATAAAACTTTTTTAGTTTTACCAAGTAGAGGGAAAAATGACATCAATATAAACAACCCTAGGTGAAGGCTTTAATAAGTCATAAATCTGTGTAGTTTTCCTTCTGTGACCCTGTTGGAGCTGTGATCTCAATATAAAAGGTGAAATGGCCAGGCACTGGTGGCTCCTGCCTATAATCTAGCTACTCAGGGTCTGATATCTAAGGATCACAGTTCAAAGCCAGTCAGGACAGGAAAGACCGTGAGAGTATTATCTCCAATTAACCACCAGAAAACTGAAAGTGGTGCTGTAGCTCAAGTGGTAGAGCACTAGCATTAAGCAAAAGAGTTCAGGGATGGCATCCATACCCTGAGTTCCAGCCCCATAACCAACCAAAATTAAAAAAAGTTGGGGGCGGGGGCTGGGAAGATGGCTCAGTGGTAGAGTGCTTGCCTTGCATGCATGAGGCCCTGGGTTCAATTCCTCAGCACCACATAAGCAGAAAAAGCCAGAAGTGGTGCTGTGGCTTGAGTGGTAGAGCACTAGCCTTGAGACAGCGCCCAGAGTTCATGCCCATGACTGACAAAAAAGAAAAAAGATCACTTGTCTTTTTTTTTAAGATTCTTGATTTCTCATTGTTTCTACTTCTTACAGCTCTGGAAAAACTATATTAGTTCTTTTAGATGAGGGCAGCTTCTTAATTTTTTTCAGCTTCAATAAATTTTGATACTTATTTTAAAACGTCACAGTGATTGGAGATGATGATAATTTATTTCCCAGTTCTGTTTCCTATACATGAACTTAATTTAGCCTGGATTCTTAATGAAAACTTAGTTTTATTTATATTTTCTTCAAGTTGTTTGACATGTAATAACACACCTTTAATATGCCTTTGTATAAGAAAGTGAACAAATGACCTACTGAAAGGTCAAGGGTACAATTTCTACATAAAGAAACCTGCCCCTGGACCGTAGGCAGGACCCAGGACCATTGTTTTTAAGCGACCCATGAAAAACATTGTGTGGGGCTGGGAAGGTGGCTCAGTGGTAGAGTGCCTGCCTTGCATGCATGAGGCCCTGGGTTCGATTCCTCAGCACTGCACAAGCAGAAAAAGCCAGAAGTGGTGCTGTGGCTCAAGTGGTAGAGCGCGCTAGCGCTGAAGAGCTGAGGAACAGCACCCAGGCCCAGAGTTCAAGGATCCTTCAATAGTCTTAAAGATATCATGAACCTTCCCTAATTAGTACCCCAGAATTCTTTGAATTCTGTGGATTCTTTTAGTGAGCAGTTAGTTCATCACGTCCGTACATGTAGCTTCAGTATGAAGCTTCATTATTTCCTAAGTGTTCCATATAAGAGAAGAAAAATTATTTCATAGCCTGAATCCTCATAGTCAACAATTATGATGTTCCCCCAAATACATTCAGATTTGCTACCCTCTAAAGAGCCAACCCGACAGGCAAGAGAGGGTGTATTTCACGGTGATGAGAACAGAATCAGGGTTTATTCATAAGGCATGTGAGGGACAATGGGTGTGTAGACTCGTTGTGCCCCATTGGACTCCACTTACTCTTCCTGAGAAGGATCTTTCAAATTGATATGAGTTCTGTGTCCAACATGAAGTCTGGATCACCAAGTTCAATCAGCCAGAACTAAAGAAATGGAACCTTGTTGTGTACCCAGTAAATGTCGTCGTACATTCTCCTAAAAGTCAAAGGGAAAATGAGATGTTAAAAAAGCTCTTTACTTTTTATAGTCAGGATCCCCCTTTGTGGTGTGTAGTGGACATGAAGGGTTTCAGCTTAGCAGTGCTTTTTTAAATCTGTGTTTTTGTACAAACCATCAACTGCAGAAATGGGATCATTTTTGCCATTGAGAGTCCTACTCTTGTGTTCCTCAGCATCTGTTCAGTTAATTTAATTATTAATTATTCCTAGTAAGCCCCAACTGTCACATACATTCCAGCAGGTAAGACATATTTTGATGGTGGATACTGATCCTTTAGGAGTTTATCCTCTGGGATAACTTCCTAAACATACTCTCAATGGTAGACACCCTATCTACAAGTCTTCCCTAATAAAAACACATGGGTTCCAAAGCTAGATGCCATTTATGTAACAGGATTTACCAGGTGTTCATCTTGCATGGTTTGAAGGATATAGTTTTATGTTTAATCTATATCTTTATTTTGAAGTCATTATTTTGACAGTATTTTCAGAGTCATAATATACAACCTATTTGGGGTTATATGAATATTATAAATATTTCTTCTGGTTAGATATTACCAGAGAGAAGACTACAACACCAAAGTGCAACTCAAACCTAACTGGGGTTCTTACTAGAAGACCCCTCCCTCAACCACAGAGGGGGCCCCCCCCCTTCGGGGAGGGGTGGTAGCTGCAATTTCGGGGCGGGGATAGTTTTATAAATGTGAGGCTGAAATGTACTGCTGTGTTTGGAGACTTTTCTTATAGAAAATGTAAATGTTCTCTCTTTTATACTTGCTGCAGAATGCAGTGCGTCATAATCTTAGTCTTCACAAGTGTTTTGTGCGAGTAGAAAACGTTAAAGGGGCAGTATGGACAGTGGATGAAGTAGAATTCCAAAAACGAAGGCCACAAAAGATCAGTGGGTACGTCCACCATGTTTGAACTTCTTAGCCTAGCTTGGATTGTGCTAACAAGTGTAACATAGAGGCTTTGGCTGCTAGACGGTGTTAGATCCAAGAGCTGGTGTCACGTTGTCTCAGTCAAGGGAAGCAAAAAAGCATTTCATCCCTCCTGTTTCGTACACCCACCAGTCCCCCTGCCCTGCTTGCTGGTCTTTGTTGCATCACATGCTAGTAGCTTTTAGGTGGCAATGCATATTAACCCTCACAAACCATTTGCTTATGCTTATTGCATTTTATTTTCTTTTTCCTGTTCCCTGTATTGGATGTCTGTTCTGCCCCCAACCCCGTCTCCTTTTGTTGCCACTTCATCTCCTTTGCTGCTGCTCCTATCCCAGGGTGCCATTCGCACCAACCTCTCACTGCATAAGTGCTTTATCAGAGTAGAGGATGAGTTTGGGTCCTTTTGGACAGTTGATGATGAAGAGTTTATACGTGGCCGCCATATTCAACGAGGCCGTCCTCGCAAATACTGCCCCGATGAAAACTTTGACGAGCTTGTCACACAGTAAGAGCCTTTACTTGCTTTTGTTTTTTTTTTCTGCTGTTGCTTTGGCTTTGCATGGTTGACTCATCCCATGTAGTTTTTGCATTTCACCAGTAGCAGTGCCTCAGCTTTCTGCAAATGGAACTAAATTGTGTGATTTGTACATGCATCTCTCTCGTTTCTCTTTGGAACACCAGTTGCCTTGAGTAATGCTTTTTTGATGTCTTTAATACAAATTATTGGTTGTATGTCGATTCAGCAGCTTACGGGGACCCTCTGATTAAATATTTTGTGTGTGACCCTAATTCCTCCAAGCAAGAAGGAAATTATGGTTAAAACGTATTATCTGTTGGGATATAATGTATTTTTTTCTTATTTATTACTAAATATAATAAGAATGAAATGATTGCAATGCCTGAATCCAGCTGGGTGTGGTGGCGCACGCCTGTAATCCCAGCACTTGGGAAGCAGAGGTAGGAGGATTCCAAGTTCAGGTCTAACCTGGGCTACATAGAAAGACTGTCTCAAAGTGGGGGGGGGAAATTGTTCTAAGCTGGGGGGTAGGGGGGGAGGAGGTATTGGGTGGTGGATGATGCTACTATGTGTATTATGGGAAGCCATCCTTCTCCATAGAGAATTTCTTAGTGTTTCTAATTCTTTAGTGGGCCAGAGATTTTTTTTTAACCATATCTTGGCATCCATTGATTGGTCAGTTACTAGAGGGAGACAGTACCCAGTCACTTCAGGCCCTCCTAGATCTCGCTGTGCAAATAAACACTGTAGGACCAGACTTGCCGTGGCATGCTCTTATACTCCTTCCTCCTCTTCTCTTGGCACTAAACATGCCTGAGAGAACTTCCTAAGGGCTGCTTCCTAATTTCCTGCAGCAGCCATGGTAGAGGTCCAGTCAGGAAGAGGCTTCAGAGGGACACCTCTCTGCTGACTCCCAGGTCCCCCGCCATCTCTCCTTAATCCCTACATGCTACCTTCCTGCTGCAGTCTGGTCAGTGATTTACCTATCTGTACCGAGGTCTCAGCCAGAATCTGACACCCCGTCACCTTGAACAGCATCCCCAGAAATTTTTGCCTAGTCCAGCCCTGTAAAAGGAAAGTGGACAAATAATAATAATAATAACAACAAAACAACAATAATAAGGGGACATGGATGGCTACCAGGGAGCTTAAAAAACAAAACTTAATTGGCACTCCGGGGGCCGAATGGTGTTTAATTTTGACTTTTTATCTTTTTTTTTTTTTTATACAGTAACCCTTCCCTTATTAAAAACATGCAGAGCAGCCACGCCTACTGCACACCTCTTAATGCTGCGTTACAGGTAAGATGAATGGCCGTCCAGAATCTGCTGCGGCGACACATGTCTCCCCCACTCATTGCAAAATATATTAGCCTCGCTCTAATTAGATATTAAATTTTAATTCCGTTAAACTTTTTTCTTAAGTGCACAAAGCTTCGTGCTCCCTGGAGGCAAACACATCGGGCTGCTTCAGCATTAGCCAGGATGCTTAGCATTTTGAATATTGTGGCAAAAAAATTAAAAGTTCACTTATTAATATTTATCAGCAGTATCATAATTTCCATCCTCTTATTTCAGAATTTCACTTGAGGCAAAAATACCACAAGTGTAATTACTCTAGCACAGCTATTAATGTGCTGCATGATAGGCTAGTGGATCACATGCCCTCCCATTGTTCACAGGTTTAAAGAGAAAGCGGAGCTTTGTGCTCCTTTCCTCTCCTTGCCACATCCATTTCAGTATCTCTTCTCAGGGGAGGGGTGGCACCTGGATTTGTTTCGTTTTGTCTTAAGTCGACTGTTTTTGTAGAAACAATAGAGAAGTTGAAGCAAACTCCAGGCTCCCGGTAACTTCTTGGTGATCACAGTATAATTGCACAAAACATTTTCTGCTTTTGTTTAGTTTTGTTTTTGTGCCCATACTGGGGCTTGGACTCATCATCTTGGGTGCTATTCCTGAGCTTTTTGTGCTTCAGGTTGGCACTCTACACGAGAACTACATCTCTGCTTTCTACCCGGTGGTTAATTACTACCCAGACTGGCTTCAAACTGATCCTCACATCTCAGCCTTCTGAATACCTAGGATTATAGGTGTAAGCCACAAGTTCCCAGCCCAGAACATTTGTTTCCTACAGACAAACCAAGCACTTGTTATGTCACTAATATCCTATGGGATGAATTCCTGGTTCTGAGCAGAAGGTCAAGATCACCTGTCTTGCATTACCAGAACAGCCTGTGTGTCTGTAGCAAGTCTTTTGTTTATTGCTTTTTTTTTTAGTTACCATGGTCCCTGCAAGTCCTCTCTCAAATCCTTATAATACTCTAGTATTCGCTCATTGAAACACCTGGGGTTGAGGCTTGAGTTTTCAAAGAACAATTATAGGCACAGTCCTTTTAGCCAGTGTTCTTGTGGGATTTTCACCTACCCAGACTATTGGCCTGAAGACAGGCTGACAGAACTGTATTAACTTTTCATGATAGATTCTGCAGGTAAATCTCACCTTGGTAATCCAGTACCACTAAGAATCCTCAAGGCTACTACTCTGACAAATTGGTTCTTCAGTTGAACTTCCAAAGATTATAGCACATAAAATCAGAGATTAAAATTTCTTGGGTTGAAAGCAGAACTAGAGAAGAAGGGCAAGTTCATTTAAAAAAAAAAAAAGAAGTTGAGACACTTGGCATTATGGGAACAGGATGGGGGAGGAGGATATTCTGATGCACAGGAACCTGGTGGTTGCTTCTCAGTAAGCAAACCTTCAGTGTGCATCTGTTTGATGCTGCGCCCACTCTGTGCTGCTCACCACCGTTTTCCCAGCTCACTAGCAGCATGTCTTGGAGCTCACGATGGCTGATCTGTCTCCTACCCAGTTCAGCAGCAGATTCACTGAACTTAGCATTTCAGTAATTATATTTATTTATTTTTAGCCTGATCTAAATTTAATAGGAGAAACTACTTTCTGCGTTCCTTTTTAATTACTTGTAGTTTACACAGTAACTTCAGAAGAGTAAATGAAAGCACGCTTAGATGCTGCCACTGTAAATACCATTCATTAGTAACTTATTTTCCCTGGAGTCTTGCAAAGTGTGAATTTAAAGGCAGCTCTATCTGGAAGAGTATTAAAATTACAAGCACATTTTACATTCATGAGGCAGAAAAGCAAAAAAAAAAAAAAAAAAAAAAAGATACTCCATCGTCTAGATCTCCTTAACTATGTGGCTAATTTCGATTAGAAAGCTTATCATTACTCAACTGCTCCTGTTTCACCTTTATGCTGGTCTTCCCTGTTCCAGTGGGAGTCCCAAACTCTCCAAGAACAGTTGATGTCCACAACTAGGAGAGACCAATAAATGACAATAATGCATGATTTAAGGAGCTACCCATTTCCCTCTCGTCTGTGATTTGGATCAATCTCGTCTGTGATTTGAAAGTTAAGACCACTTTCTGCCATGCAAAATTAAGTCCACATCCTTTCCATTATCACCCATTTTCCATCCTTAAAGACAAGAAAGAATAATAGTGGAACGCTATCTCAAAAAAAAATTTTTTTTTACTAGACCAATATAACGCATGCTTATACAATTTATAAAATAGGACAGCAGAATTCACTACAGAAATAAAACATGGGACTTGGGACAGATTGCATTATGCTCTGAAAAAGTGAAGTAACTAAGGGTAACCGTAAAGCTTCGTATTTATAGACTGTCTTTTCCCGAAGATCTCGGAGTGGCTAATGTTCCAGAAGCCATGGCACTTACAGACTTCTATACCGTTCCTTAAGCACCTTCAGGTTTTGGCAGACGTGCCAGTTGAATAGGAAATCACGTGCTGTGCCCAGGGTCATTTATATAATTAAGTCCATTATCAAGATTGTGATCCACCTCCTTCTAAGGAATACCACCTATGAAAAGGATGAGTCTTGTTAGGCAGATGCAGATTTTTCTACCTTTTGGGGGGTTGTTCTGATCTCTCATACAACAGCATTTAAGAGATTCTGAGTAGGTTAAGATGCAGGATTTGACTGTAGCCCATTCTCTTTCCTTCCCTCCCTCCCTCCTTCCCTCTCTCTCTCCCTTCCTTCCTTCCTTCCCTTTCTCCCTCCCTTCCTTCCTTCCCTCTCTACTCCCCCTCCCTCCCTCTCTCCCTCTCTCCCTTCCTCCTCCCCCCCCCTTTTGATCTGATATACCTTGTCTGAGAGTCAAGGTATCCATACAGAAGGATCAGAAGCCACTGCATGACTTCCTTCACTGGAATTTGGGCCTCTACTCAAGTTCTGTGCCCCAAACTCAGTCAGAAATGGCCATAATTTGAAATAATTTAGGAGATGAATAGAATGAACATCTACCCAAAGGAGCTTCCCCCTGTCTGTGGGTTGACTAACATATCCCAACAAACACATTCTTAAGGCTATTTCAATTTTCTTTACCACTCCGTTTTTGGCATTGGAATCTGCTAAAATAGCCAACTGGCACTAGCCCCACTTTGGCCACAATCCTGCCTTGAATGACAGTGAAATTGTCCTGGGAGGGCTCGTCTGTATTTCCAGTGAGAAGCAGTTCCCTGGACAGACCCAGAGTAACTTTCAAGATAAAGAGGCATGACCACAGTACTGTCTCAAATAAAAATGTAGCGATAGCAATCTAGCTGCCGTTTGCAGTCGCAGCGATTATTATCTGCCAGCCACTCTGCCCCAAAGAGTAAAAATATTTGACAGACTACAGGAGAGTGGGGAGAATTCATCAAATTGAGTTCTCCACACTGGGAAATAAAAAGGGGATTTTAAAAGAAGGCAGTGAAATAAACTCCAAAGTGGGCGAGAAGTTGCCTAGGCCCCGCTTTGAAATCGAGTGTTAGACTAGGTGAGCGTGTATGGGGCTTAACACAGGACTTGCATCGAAGAAGCATTTCTGGCTCTGGGGTTTTATACAACGAATGAAGAGTGAAACTGTGACTGTCAAAACAGGCAGACTCCCTGCAGCCCGGCTGTGCTCCCTTTTTTTTTTTTTTTTTTGGCTTGTACCTTCTCTTCACTGCCAGGATTTCTAGAATAGTTTGGACTCTTGCAAGATGGGCCAATTGAAGTCACTATGCCAGATTGTCTTGTGATTGTACTTTTTTTCTCATTAGGGTAGGAAACCAGGCATAGTGTATTCTGCAGGAAGACAGTTGTCATAAATCTTGGTCTAATTACAGCTGCCACTTTTTCAGTGTCTGCCCTCTTTAATGAAATGAAAGGCACTGGGTCACACTTGCTGCCCAAATGAAACAAATATGGTTACTTTAGATTTTAGCCATGTGGTGCTGACTAGTCTGTATTTCACACTGGGCAGCTGTTTTTATTCAGATACAGTAAGACAAAGTGAGTGGTATAGAGTTTAGGGTGGGTTTTTCCCTCCATACCCCCCCCACCAGGCACTTTTTTGCTGACACTCATTTAGACTGACTTTGTCACCTTTAATATCAGAGTGCTCAGGCACCCAAAAGAAATGAGATTTAGAGCTTCTTTTTGCTAAGGATTTTTCTTTCGTTGTAAAATCCCAAGTGATTGGTCTGAGTCTGAAAGATTGTGCACTTGCTACCTTCAACCAGTTTTCTCGGACTTCACTAAACACATTCAAAAATCATTAAACCGGAAACGATGTGGTGGGGAGGAGGGATAAAAATTGATTCCAATTCTATAATGTCTTCCTTTTCTATAAGATCTGGGAGGTAAATGTTTATGGAAGTTCTCATAAATTTGAGCAGTGTGCCCAGAATAATCAGATCAAATCTCTGATATCCAATAGCAGAGTCATCAAAATGAGTCAAGAAATGAAAATCCCATTATATTTTCACTATGATCTTGAAATATTCAGTTCCTCTTGAAAAAGGCGGACAAAAAAGGCCTGGGATAGAAACCTCATAATGGATAGCTTTGTCTAAACTGTAGGACCCTACCCCACAGGACCACATCAAGCATGGGCTTTTTTTTTTTCAATCCCCAACATACCTCTTCTAAAGCAAACCTGGGACCGGGTGCCTTGAGTCGCTTTTAGAGTTCAGTCTCTGTATAATGTCTTTGAAATGTGTATTTGCCAAGCAGGTGGCCCGATGGACTAACGCTGGAGGTTACTGAATTTTCCCACAATTCATAGCTTCTGTGTGCTACCTACCCTATGACTTCCTCAAGTTCTCTCTTGGTTGATGGCAGGCTTCCATGGCTGAGAATAGTATACCTCTATACACTACCGCCTCCATGGGGAATCCCACTCTGGGCAACTTGGCCAGCGCAATCCGGGAGGAGCTGAACGGGGCCATGGAGCACACCAATAGCAACGAGAGTGACAGCAGTCCAGGCAGATCTCCTCTGCAAGCTGTGTGAGTACTGCGCACCCCCTGGGCTTTGCCAGCACACCCCAGGCTCCCAGTTTCCTATACACACCGAACACTTTGGCATTCTCTCTCCATCTTTCCCATAATTCCTCATGACTTAGAATCCAGGGAGAACCCCTTGGTACTTCCTTTTCCTATAAAAGCCGTTGTCTGCCATGGTACAGGAAACTCGCCTCCTTTGGCCGTTACACAATCATCCAGGGGGAGAGTTGGGAACCTAAATTCAGCACGCATCTGCTAGACAAACTTTTGAGTTCTGTTTCACTTTGGGGCTCACTGACCCTGGCAGAGGGAACAAAGATGTTGCTCTGAGTTGTGTGCCGGGTTTCGGCTGCACACAGCCTTATTACTAAGCATTAATGATGGCACAAGTGAAAGGCAGCATGATTTATAGATTGCTCTTAAAATATCAAAAGGAAAATTAATAGGAGCATTATCGCAGCAGACGGCAGTCTAATGAGTGCACATATAACTGAATGAAGTGATGGGCGAGGGTGGCTCTTGTGGAATGTGAATGAATGGTCACAGGGACCAAGCCAGCCGTCACTAAATCCGAGGCCACCAGGCCATGAGGCTGTGGTGGGTGATGACTGAGAAAGCATTTTTAAACGGAGAAAAGCAGCCACATTATTCCAAGAGATCGGATTTCCGGCAAAACCGTGGAATGACAGTGTCTCCCTTTCAGTGAGTTTCTGCCAAACTGTGGTCCACATTAAGTGAATAAACCGATTCAGTGTTTGCATTCCTGTCGGCTTCCAGAACAGGCAAATGTCTACACATTCTTCACTCATCAACATCTTGTTTTAAGGATAATGTGAGTGATAGGAATGGAAAATGTGACCTGTAGCAATTAAGAACTGAAGGAATTGGCACCTAGTGACAAAGAGAAAAACGTTATCTCCCAGCATAATTAGAGGTTATGGGGAATTTGAAATCTGATTTGCTAAGCATTTGCATCTCATGCCCAACGTGCTTTGAGAAACATCTTTAAAGATGAAAAATAATCATTTTTAATTTCTATGAAAAGCCTCCAAAATATTTACTTCAAGTGTTTGTCTTCGTACCCACGCTGCTCTATTTCTGGCTTTATTGTTTTATCATTACGTCATTGTCATGACATTAAATTTAGGAGAAAATGTAAATGGGAATATAAACCCTTGAAGAAACACATATGAGAGCAAAACTATCTGAAGTTGATGAATATTCCTAGTTTTTAATACAGAAAGATCACTGGGTGGGGTGGAAGGGTACAGTGCCGAGATAAAACAAAAACAACATATTTGGATACAAGTTTCACAATCAACAGTTCAGAGTCAAGCCGTTCTTTTCCTGGACAGAGTAAAGTTAACTGTGGAGTTAATTTGTTTTCATGACTTTGAATTAACCCCAGTGCTTTCAAAAATGATGTTTTACAAGTCATCATAATTTTTTTTTAATTTTTATTTTTTTATTGTGAAAATACTGTACAGAGGGGTTACAATTACATGGGCAAGGTAATGAGTACATTTCTTATCAAACATTGTAGCCTCCTTCTTTGTTTCCCCTTCCCATCCCTTCCCATCTTCCCCCTGCCCCCCCAATCCTCCCCGCCCCCCCCCCACCAAACTTGTAAAGTTCATTTTCAACATAACGACTTGTACATCTCATTGTTGCAATGAGTCCACCTGTATCCCTATTTAAACGACTTGTTTTTCCCCTTCCCCTCCACAAATTATACCGACATCAAATACAGTGAAAGCAGGGGTTATACTGTGGGAGAGGGACATACAAAGCAACAAAGAAGTAATCTTATAAATGCGTTAGAAACAAATGCATGAAAGAAAAAAAAACATTTGAATACATATCTTAGGGTTCATTTCCCTAATGAAACTAATGTTTGCAGAGTTTTAGAAGAAGCACAGAGCCCTGCCCAAAGACGTCACTAGGTTTATACCTGGAGGTCAGTGTGGCCCCAAGTCTGTCCTCAATGGCTTACTCAGTTGTTCTTTCTGACCCTATACTTCCGTATAGCAAATTCCATAGCAGTGTCATTTTCATACTTGTCCTGTATGCATTACCCTGCTATGATGCAAATCGTTTCTTAACTGTTCCCAGTCTGTTGGAATACATCTAAGCCATAAACTTTATAGCAAGAATGGCCGCTTAAGGTGCTACAGCATGTCTCATTCTAACTTTTTGGGGCACTCCCTACCACTACATTTCATTTAGGTTCTTTTCTAAAACACTACAAATTATGATGTGCTTTGATCCTGATAGGAGTTTAAAGGAGCAGCAAAGCAAAATACTCCATGCTTGTCTGTGCACACACACCCTTTCCCTCCCTCCCAAACACAAGGCCTTTAAACACCATTTGGCTTTATTTTAAAACTCCTGTGTTCACAGAGTGACTGTAGAAAGGAATTATTCAGATGTAAGGGCAGGGCAATGAGAGGCTTTATACCATTGTTCATGGGTAGATCTTTCAGAAGATGTTGGAGAGAAAGAGGGATAGGCCTGGGTAGGTAAGTTGGCAAGAGGTACTGATTGTACCCCAGCTACAGTTTCTAGGAGACATACTATGTGTGTGTGGGAGAATCGTGTCTTCAACACTTTACATCCTACACAGAAATCCATTCTATGGGATCCCCAAGACACTGTGTGGCACACCCAAGGTGGTCTGCAAGTTTCAGCTGCCCTAAGATTGGATTTCATGCTTATGCTGTCTTAGGAGTCCTTCATACCTAACCTAGCATATAGACAGGTTGTCATGTTAGAGCCAGCAAGGATGACGGAGTTATTACCTTCCTTTGCCACAGTAAACAATACATAAATTTGCTATCACAGAGTCATCGCTAGGGCTACATTTATGAGAATCATACATGTGTCTGGGTGATTGGGGCATAGCTTAACAAAATATCTGCACAAGTCTAAAATTAGAAAGCTAGAATTTCCTGAGGGCTGTTCTAATTTCATTTCTTCTAGGGTTCCCCTCCTCGCCCCCTACTCAAAACTTTCCATTGTGTTATCTCTTCAGATTCTGGTTTATATACCTGGAAAGATGAGGAAGTCTTGATAACTACAAAAGAAAAAAAAATCAAAGAGAAAATTTTAACCTGAAAAATGACATTAAACCTCAATACCTGGCTAAGTAAAACAAAATTTTGTCTAATCAATTTTACTAAAACCATAGGACTAAAACCCATGAGGCAAGTAATTTATAAAAGACAGGATTCTCTAGAATGAAATATATAAACCTTAAAGAAATTCTCACCGTTAGCACAACTCTTAAGACGTTCACTTTGAGGACTGTTAGAGTGGCTCACGCGGTAGAGCTCCTGCCTAACAAGCCTGAGGACCTGAGTTCAGACCCAGGTACCACCAGAAAATAAAACGGAAATGCAACTTAAAGTCATCTCTGCTAGGGGCTGGGAAGGTGGCTCAGTGGTAGAGCGCTTGCCTTGCATGCATGAGGCCCTGGGTTCGATTCCTCAGCACCACATAAGCAAAAAGAAAAAAGCCGGCAGTGGCACTGTGGCTCAAGTGGTAGAGCGCTAGCCTTGAGCTGAAGAGTTGAGGGACAGCGCCCAGGCCCAGAGTTCAGGCCCCACGACCGGACCCAAAAAAAAAAAAAAAAAAAAAGTCATCTCTGCTACATCTCATACCTGCTAGGTAATGTTTTATTGTTAGTATAAATTTATTGTTATCACTTCCTAAGTCAGGTAATAAGTACATTTCTTTTGTTTTTGGACAATGTACTTCAAATTTTTTATTTATCTTATATTTTTATTATTGTAAGGATGATATGCAGAGGGGTCACAGTTGCATAAGTCAAGTAATGAGTACACTTCTTTTTGGATAATGTCACCTCTTCCCTAGCTCTCTCCCCACTTTTTGTGCCCACCCACAAATTATAGAGTTCATTTTCCACATGGTGTCTAGAGAGTACCACTGCTACATTTGTCTTTTTTTGTTGTTTTAATGATTTTTAGTACTAATGAGATTGTGTCTTCATTGGTGTAGCTTCTCTGGAAATGAGTATCACTATAAATCATAAGCACTGTAAAGATGTTTTGGCCTTTGCTACAACAATTCCAATCTTAGAAATGCATCCTAAGGAGGTAGATCAACAGAAGTAGAAAAATTAATGAGTAACAATGGTTTCTCTATTATGCAAACATCGAAGGAGGAGGATAGCTTTAGAAAAGGCCCAGTATTAGGAAATGTCAGTAGGTTCACACAATGGAGTTTCTTTTTTTTTTTTGGTTGGTCGTGGGGCTTGAACTCTGGGCTTGGGCGCTGTCCGTGCGCTCTTCAGCTGAAGTCAAATGCTCTACCGTTGAGCCACAGCACTACTTCCGGTTTTCTAGTGATTTTTATTGGAGATAAGAGTCTCACAGACTTTCCTGCCCGAGGTGGCTTTGAACCGTGATCCTCAGAGCTCAGCCTCCTGAGTAGCTAGGATTACAGGCATGAGCCACTGGTGCCCGGCTATGGAGTTTCTTATACCCCTAAAAAAATTACATCTGAAAAATGAGCACAAATACAGTAGCTTTGCTATTTCTGCAATCTATAGAAATATGATTTCCAGTGGGAAGAGAGGCAAAATCTGACTTTAATTCAAGGGTTATCAGTGAGTTTTTAAGGAGTACTCATCAGTCTACCTACCTAGCTCATCGGTGGTGGAATCACTTATTTTAAATACTTGCTTGATTTCTCCTAATTTTTTTTCCTTTGATGTTGGCACTGTGGCTTGACCTTGGGGCTTTGCTGTTGTCCCTTAGCTTTTTCATTGAAGGCTGGCACTCTACTCCTTGAGCCACAGCTTCACTTCTGGCTTTTTGATGGGTAATGAAGAGTCTCATGGACTTTGCCGTCCAGGCTAGCTTCAAATGTCTATCCTCAGCTCTCAGCCTTCTGCGGAACTAGGATTACAGGCTAAGGGATAGCATTTTCATTTTGCACAAGACTCTGAGAGGTTTGTAGCTAGACCTTCATCTTACTACAGAAATACAGACGAATAACACTAGTTATTTAAATAGATAGGAACTGCACACGTAAAATGAACTATAAGGCCACTTGGCTCTATTCTGTTTTGTAAATGCTTCTTCACAATGGGCATAATTTTTTTTAACACCATTTAGCTGACATCTAGCCCCCCAAACTCTCTCTAAGCAGGGCTAATTTTAGAGTCAATTGATTCTGAAGGTTCATATCTTCAAGGGCAGTCCAAAGCACTCTTCTGTTTGTTTTTAAATAGTTAAGGGGTCTTTGGGTTTTGCATACAGCATCAATTATTTAGGAAGCCACACATCCCCAGTACCACCTCTTATTACTAATACTTGATAATGTCAGTTACAAACCCCTCCCTTCTGCAGCCTGTCCCAGGAACTGAGTTTTTTTTTTTGTCTTATATAACTTGAATGGTTCTTTTACATATCAAAAGCCCTGCAACAGAAAGTAATTTGTATTTGCAAAGGATCGGTTGTAAATATGATTTACGAACAACATTTCTCAATTGTTATCACCGTGGTTTTGTGTGATCACCCCTTGGGTGAACAGAGCCCGGTCCATAATGAGAAAGTTGGCAGATCTCATCGCTGCGTGTGCGTCCTGGTGGCCGCTACCAGCCAGGGCTGGTGTTTTGCCTTGTTTACAGCTGACAGCGTTATTATTCTGATTGGGGCTCTGCTCTCTTATCATATTGTTGCGTTGAGCGAGCCTTTCCCTCTCCATTTGTGTTTCCTGGCAGGGCTTTTCTTGCCTTATTGACAGTTTGTAAAAATATGCATTAATTTGGAGTTTCAAGCATGTATCATGGTGTCTCTTTGCTGTGTTTGCTTGAAGTTGATTAATGATAGACCCTCGCTGGGGGTCGTCCTCTGAGAGTTCTTTCACAGGTTCTGCATGTTAACTAGCAAAGCAGAACACACAGCAAGCCATGATTAGCCCAGCTCCTGTGCTCAGTAGTCCCCGCCAACCGCCGTCGTAGTACAGAGTCTCATTGCACGTAATTATTTGAAGATTGGTACTCATCCACCCAGGCTTCTGTTCGGGGGTCCTGTTCCCCCATACTCACCTTGCGGACCAGCAGCATCACCTGGGAGATGGTTAGGAATTCAGAGTCTCGGGCATCATCGCCCAACTGGGGGGTCCGGCTCAGGTGATTTGTGTGTGTGTGTGTGTGTGTGTGTGTGTGTGTGTGTGTGTGTGTGTGTGTGTGTGTGTGTGTGTGTGTGTGTGTGTGTGTGTGTGTGTGTGTGTGTGTGTGTGTGTGTGTGTGTGTGTGTGTGTGTGTGTGTGTGTGTGCAAACAGGAGCACTGGCTCAAGAAAGGACAGGCCTGCTTCTGCCCAGAGCATCACGACACAAACCAACCTTCTGCCCTGGTGCTAATGTGCGATCTCTGTGCCCTCTAGTATGGGAACTCTCAGAATGTGACAACTGAGCAGTGGAACTTAGATTGAAGCAGGTATTCCCTCATTTGAAAGAGGGACATGTGGCCAGGGGCAGCCTGTACAGGAAGCCATGTCATCGTGTGATATAGCTTTCAGGTTGCTCTATGGAGCAGCAGCTAGAAAGCACCTCCCACTGAACCTTTTGCTGTTCGTTTTGTTTTCTAGGCATCCTGTACACGTCAAAGAAGAGCCCCTGGATCCAGAGGAAGCTGAAGGGCCTCTGTCCCTAGTGACAACAGCTAACCACAGTCCAGATTTTGACCAGGACAGAGATTACGAAGATGAAGCAGTACATGAGGACATGGAGTGAACATCTGGGTGGGCTGACTCCCCCCTCCTCTTCTTCCTCCTCCCTGCTCCCCCCACCCCAGAGTGAAGATCGGAAAAAAATAAAAGGAAAACAAAACAAACAAACACACAACACGTCAGAAGTTACAGTGAAGTCGTTCTCCATTTGTTGTACAGTCTGGAGGATTTTTCACTACATTTTGACAACTCTGAAATGTGTTAACTCTTAGTGCCATCGAGAATCCCATTTGGGAGTATTTTTGATTTTTCTACTTTTTGTTGAAAACAGGAATTTGTACTCTGTGCATCGGATGGACTTGTTTGGTACTGGGGATTTTCCTCTCAACAGTCAACATCAGTGTTGTATATTTGCTGATCGGATTCACTTTTTAGCAGCAGACTTTGAACTGCAGTCCTTGCCAACATTGGACACTGAGGACGGCCGACTTGAGCTTGTGCCCCTGAGCTGTAGACCAAGCCTTTACCCAGAATTCAAGGATTTCAATGGACGACCTATTTGCACAGTACTGCATGTTGAATGAATATCACTGCCTTTTAACTCTTTTTTGTTTTTGTTTGTTTTAATTTTTTTTTCTTCCAGTTGGGATGGGAAAGGCCTTTGTGTGTGTGTATTGGGGGGAGGGGTTAAAAAATAATTATCCCAGACTTTTTAATGTATTGCTTTTTTTTTTTCCTCCTTTGCTTCTACTATACCATTTTTAAGTTCTGACCTCAGGCCTCCATTTGGGGCCCATGGCCTCTTAGAGGCTTCAAGTTTTCTGTACCTTGTGATGAATGTTAATAGGTGTTTTTATTATACAAAGCTGAATGTCATTTCTTGTTTGTAGTTTTCTGTCACTCATTCCATTTTTTTCCCACAGATATCTCCACATTTCTCTCAAGTCAGAAAACATTCCGGGTATTTTGGTTTTTTTGGTTTTTCATTTTTTTTTTCAGTCTTTTTCCAAAACTAAAACAAAACAAAAAAAAGTCCCAAATGCTGCACTCTACCATGAAAGCCCCTCACATAGGCGTGTGACACCCTGCCAGAAAGAGAATGAATGACAGAAGAAGAAAAAAAAAAATAGAGACACACTCTTGGAACAACGCAGACTCATTCCACAAAGCAGTATTGAGGGTAGTAAGGGAATTGTTTTGGAGTTCTTTTTTTTTTTTTTTAAGAAAAAAAAATTCTAGTAGCCATCATTCTAAATGACTGCCACAGCATTCTACCAAGTCAAGGAAACATAGGCAGCACTAGAAAGAATAATAATAATGAAACGAACCCTTAATAATGACCCTGACAATGTGGCCGAGAAAGTGGAGAGAGCCAGTGGACTGTTGTGTGATTATAGCCAGCCCGGGTTGCTTTGTTTGGGGAGAAAAAAAAAAAAAAGACCAAAAGGCGGCCAGCTTCTCTGAGCAACTTTGCTGTGTGTGGTAGCCTGGTATATCCATAATTCAGACCTGCTTGGTGGCATTAATCTGTTGGAATGCAAATGAGACTTGTTATGGGGAGTTAATGAGGACGGAGTTCAGCAAATACTAAAGTGTTCATTTCAAATGTGCAAATTCCGTACTGCAGTTCAGTTTGCTATGCAATGGATTCACACCACCCCGGTATCACAAACTAACACAAGATGACATCAGGGTGACAAGGGCTCCTGGCAACCCAGGCTTCAGGAGATCCACACTGGTCCTCAGAACATGATAGCTTTGGGTCAGTATGTCCTCGGTCCTGACCAACCCTTCTAGACTTCCACTTTGCACCCCATACCCATTTCCCCATCATTTATTTATCTAGGACCGTAGCTTTCATTCTGTTTTAGTTTGAGAACCTTCCCCCCCCCACCCCACCCCAGAGGTTAATTTATATTCTTTGTACCTTTTATTTCTAAAATTACCAAAGATGTTACACAAAGGTAAATTAAGTTCTCTGTTTTATGCTTTATCTAATGAAGCCAAATATCCTCTTCTTGTTGATCCAAGGAGGTGAAAGAATTTAGAGGCAAATGGTAGAAACAGGCTATTGCTAATCCGGGAAAGAGAATTGCTCCTTCGTCCTAGCAGAGTAAATTTAGTAGACCAAGTAGGTAATGGAACCAAAGTTGTTACTTTTTCCTAGTTCTTCTTCTCCTTCTTCTTCTTCTTCTTCTTCTTCTTCTTTTCTTTCTTGTTTTTCTGCACCTGAACAGAGACCAAAACTCAAGTCTTGAAAGACTGAAGATTAAAAACAACACACATTTCTACTTGCTACAAAGGAATGGAGTCCCCTGTCCAAAAAAGAAAGAAATGAATGTATGCCACTGAAAATTAGGATAGCCAGCAGAGGAGACAGGATGAAATTCAGAACAGAAAAGCGACAATTAAACTAGACCACCTTAGTAATAGTTTTAGAAAAAAAAATTTTTAGTATTTTTTTTAAAAAGATCATGCACCACTTTTGTTTAAGGAATGTGTTGTATTCCTTGTTTCCTACATCCATTTTGGTTTACCTTGATCTATATTCCCAGTTTTCGTGTTTTTTTTTTAAAAAAAATTCTAGTTGCTTTGTTTTTATTATTTGTTTATTTGGAATATGCTTTGGTCAGCATTTTTCATGTGAGCAAAAAGTAACACTCCCATCCGCTCCGATGCTTGGTGCAAAACCATCTCTGGCAGTTGCTCTGGGAGCCTCCCTCTGCTTTCTGTCACAAGGGTAGCGTGTGGCCACTCGTGGCTGCTTCTTCCTTCTGCCAGGCAACTTCATGGCATGCAGGCAGTAGCCGGCTAGGGTCAAGGGAAGGGAGCCCTGGGCTTCTAAACTGAGTGGTTGCTGGTTAGTTCGGTATTCAAAAGAGGATAAAAATCTGGTAGATTAGTTCATCCTGAGCATGTGTAGCTAGACATGAGTAAAGAGAACAGCATGAAAAACTGTTAGTACGCATACCTCAGTTCAAACCTTTAGGGAATGATTAAAATTAAAAAAAAATACATTTCACTCAGTTGCACTTAGTCGTACGTCTTGCATGCTTAGTCTAAAGACTGTAGCAAAAACAAAAAACAAAAAAAAGAAAAAAAGAAAAATTAGATTTTTTTTACAAATCTTTGCAGGTCTCACAGCCTTGCAGAAGAACCAACTGAAAAAAAAAATTCCTCAGGCTTTACAGCAAGCAAATTTCACTATGATTTTTACAGTTCTGATTCTGTATCCCTTGGGGGTGTTCCAGTCGCTTCTTTAGGATGGGGTTTATTATGTTGTACATATATCCCGACAATGTGTCTGTGAATCTTTGTCTTTTTTGGGGGAGGGCGGAGGGTGGTTCTTTTTTTAGATATTGTTCCTAAAAAGGAATAAATGCATACACCTGTTTGTCAAAACACCTTTGCTTTTTTTTTGTGCAACTGCTTTATATTTACAATATTAAAAAATATATATATCTTTGGGAAAAAAATACTACTGTATGTATTGGAACTGCAGAATTTGCTGCACATGTATTTTATTTTAGGTATCCTTGCTTTATGAATCTTGGATGACATTTCCTGACATGTGGGAGGGAGAAACTCCCTAAGTTTATTATTATTATTATTTTTGCTTTTAAATTGTATCATAGTTGACAGATTCCCCCCCCATTCTCATTGATTGGAGCATTTTGTACAGGTTTTTGTGTGTGTGCGCGCGCGTGTGTGCGTGTGTTAAATATGTTTTTTGATACATTCCTATCCCTGTGTTTATTCTACCACAGCCTTCCGGGCTATCTTTAAACAAGGTCATACATTTGAAAAGAGAAAAAAAAATGTTATTTAAAAAAAAATTCTCCTGCTGCAGTCAATATTTTGCATGCTAAAACTCCAAGGTCACACTTTCACAGTTTATATCAGTAAAGTGATTAATTATGGGGTGTGTCAACAATGGAGATTTGTATAAAAAAATCTTTACAAGGTGCCAAAATGTAAAAACAATTATTTTTTCAAAGAAAAGCATACATTAGGGAAGGAATTCCACCGGATAAATGCACTGTCAGGAATGGGAAGACTCCCGCTGCTCCCTGGATTCAGTCCTTGTGCGATGAGGTAGGCTGCCATTTTGGACCAGGAACAAAATGAAATAGCCAGGCACCTAAGTGACCACAGGTCTTGCTCCCTTAGGATAGCACTAGCACCATACTCCCAGCATCCCAGCAGACCTCATAAAGAAGCCTGGATTTTCACCAAAAAAAAGGGATATAAGATTTTTTGTTTCTAATTCTCATACATATCCACAATTAAAAAATTATTTCCCAGTCCATCTGACTTCCATTTCCAAAGACACAGTACATACACTGTGCTTGTAAAGATTCAGAATCTGCTTGGTCTATTTCTAGTCATGGGACAGTTTCCTGATAGTCTGGATTTTTTTTCTTTTACCAATCACTTTCACTTTTTTTTTATCTTTAGAACCAAACTGGCAATGTTGAAGTCATCTCTTGGGCCCACAGTAGCTAGCTCATGCCATCTCTCCTCCTGCAAAACTTAAATGGGATGCCTAGTCTGCACCAGGCACCTTTGTGCGCTGCCAGTAATACGGATTTCTTTTTGTTTTGTTTTGATAAGGCACAAAAGAAACTCATTCCTTGACATCAACTGTAATTCCATCATTCCATGTCTGTGGATACAGACAATTGGGGGGGGAAGTGTCGTCAGTACTAATTACATGATAGCATTCTCAAATGCAATAAAAATGCGGATTCAACACTGGGAGACAAAGTTGCTACAGCCTAAGTCCCCTCCTCCCCCCCCCCCACACTTCTGACCTGCTCATACTGTCGGTTGGGCACACGCTTCTTGTTCATCACCAACTACTCCAATACAGGATTAAAATCAATCTCAGCTAAATGCTTTTATGAATCACCAGAAAAGGTTAAAGAAAGCTCTTAAAGTAAGATTTCCAGGTGAAGGTGTCCATTTCAAGAGCTGGGAATGGGGTGGAGAGAAGGAGCCCAAAAGAAAGGGGGGAGCTCTGTTCTTTGGAGGGATGCACACGATTTCTCTTCATCAAATTTTATAAAGAAAAACAAAATGTTTAATAACTAGCATTAAGAGCAAACTAAAATTTCAGAGGAAAGCAATTTCATGAATAATTCATTGGAATTTCACATCTGCAAGATTAGTCATCCAAATAAAATGCTAATGTCAAAAACATGCACCGTCTATAATATTCTCATCAAGAAATCCTTTTGCATATAATGATAAATGCTTAGATTAGAACAAATGATTTTATAAAAATATTCGATCAAAACTCAGCTAGATAACTGCACTCACAGGAAAATGCAGAACCAGGGTGCCTAAATATCCCAGGAAAACAACCTTGATTTGGAGATTCTTTTCAAATTTCATACATTTATAAAGATGTGTCATTTCTTATACACACACACACACACACACACACACACATAATAAGGAGTGATGAATTCAAGAACCATCTTTCAGCATGACTTTTTCTGCTAGTATATTGAAAGAAGCACTTTAAAGAGCCCAGACCACAGTAACATAAACCCATTACATATATAATTCCGAGGATCCAATGCAAGTTTAGGAATTATTTGAAAATTAACCTTGCCATCTTTATTAGTCAAAACATGAGCCGATGCTGAGGAGCATAACATAAATGTTCCTTTCCCATACTTTTTCCTTCAATTGCTGGAGACACCCATTCATCTTAGGAAAGTTTGGATGTTGTTTTTCTTGCTAAACCTAGTAGATTTTTCTATTGCCAATGAGTATCCTCATAAACATTTCTGACAATCTGGAACCCCTCTAGTCTGCTAATTAGCAAAATGTTTGAACCTTGCATGCTCACCTGGCTACTATCAGGGTTAATTGAAATCCCCTTAATTGCTAGGCTTCAACATAAATACTGCTTACAGCATGTACTGGTTAAGTTAGATATACATACGAATTTCTGGAATTAAAGAATTCAAATCGAGTATGATGCTCTGCATCATAATAGTAAAGATTTTGCTGGTTGATAGGCAGTACATTTTAAATTGTATTTCAGGAATTGTTCCAAAGGAAGAATACTTATATTTATTTCAGGACTGCCACTCCGGATAATCAAGGCATTGAAGCCAAAATATCGGTTCTTCTATGGAGGAGGGTGGGGTGCGCAAAGAGCATATAAACAAGAGTGAACTTCACACCAACACAGGCAGCTACAGAATAGTGACCACCTCTCCCTCCCCAGTCCCTTCAAAAATAAAGGATGAACACAATACCTAATTAGCCTTTCTTATTCAATTCTGTCTTCTTCGATATCACCTATTTATGTACAGAGTAATAATCACAATTTATCTTTTATCATTATTGTAGTTGAGTTAAATATCCTTTATTCAAATAAGGTGAAGTTGAGTCTTAAATCTTCATTTTAAAGCATGGACTGATGGATGAAAGATTTAAGACAGAATTCACCTTGGAGGAAAATAAAATTAAATACAAAAACTTATTTAACCTTGGGACAATATTTGTATTAGAAAACCATCACTCTAGATGTAACTTATATTTTTTTAAAAGTATTTTGTTTTTTACAAAAATCACAAATCCATATTGACTCATTTCCATTCTGGTTATGAAATACCATTTGATGCTTTATACCAAAATATATTTATCCATCAGAAGTTACGGATGGTCTTCTCTTTTTTTCTGCCTTTCTTCAAGCTGAGACCAAGAAGATAGGGAGGGAAAAAGGCAAGCTTCAAGTTATAATGCTAATTTGAAGGTAACCGGCCTTTCAAGAATTAATTTCATCCAGAGCAATAATCATTATTTACAGCGTGTGACATTTTTATCACTCATCATATTAGCAAATTTCCATTGAAAATGCTAAAATGGTTCGTCATAAGGCAGATAACTGCTCTAGCTGTAAAAATGACCAATACAGTGGCAGTACTCAAACATTAAATTATACTGTAATTAATAAAGACAGTTAAACTGTCTACTAGCAACAGCAATTTAGGTAACCACATTTGATCAGCTATAAATTGTAACTACATTAAAATTCCTGAAATATTAGCAATATGGATTACTTGATGGAAGTTGCTGGTGATCACTAATTCTTTTCTTTTCATTTTTTTTTTTTAACAACGGAAGTCCAGGTCATGTTGAGCACAAATCCATGGGCGAAGATCAAGCCATAGCACTTTTAATCTTGTGAAACAAGCAATTACAAATAGTTGCATCGATTTGTTAAAAAGCTTTAGGTGACATAAATTGTTTCCTGTTTAGCTTATTGCTCTGATACATAAATGTCACCATGTCCGGTATTAATTAGAGCCATTGAAGAATACAGGGTGGCCGATATGGCTTCTAATCAAGAATTTGTCAACCTTCTCAGGGACTGCTCTCCCTGCTCATTTCTCATTAGTGACAGAGGAAAGAAAAACTATTTTGTTATGTGAAGTCTTCAATATGGGCTTGATTTTTTTTGTTTCAAAAACACAGGATTTCAGACTTTCCTTAACTATTTGACACAAAACACCACATTTTTTTTAAAAAAAAAAAAGCTCCTCAAAACAGAATAATATTTACAAGGGATTTTTAGCCCTTGACAAGCTAACACAATACACCCTTCTCAATATAGGGCACTATGTGTGTTTCCTTGGGTTTGTATTTCGACATTTACAATGCAATTTTAAATGGCTTGTACTCATATTGACTTAACATAAATTAAATGTATCATATATACTTTCTTTAGGTTGGCATGCCATTTAGAAAAATATGTGAGATTCTGGGGCAGGGGGAGCCTGGAGAAGATTTATTAAAGAGAAGTTTTTACTGTAACAGAATATTAATCTAAGCCAATGCTCATTTGCTATTAAGCCAATCCTTCCTTAACATACGCATGCTTTTTATTATTTTGCACTTACGCAAAAAATTCCACATTCAAAGACTTTCCATCTAGTCGAGTCAGGAGTATCTCTGGAAGGAGAGATGTCAAGAAATCTTCACCTCTAAGAAGACAAAGAATGTTTGCCCAGTAGGCAAAGAGCATGCGCTCACCAGACATAGAAAAGACGCTGGTCAAGGGGCAGAGTAGGGAGAAACAATTATTCTTTAAATCCATTCGCATTTCTCCTTCAGCAGCACACAGATGAAAATGTTTGATTTGCAACATAAAAGATTCATTAATTACCACTTGAATATTTAAAGCTATTTTGCAGTCTAACAGACATAGCTAAAGCAGTGAATTAAAACCTCTAATAAAATTGTAAAAATATTTCAGTAAGTTTACCCGTGTTATGATTTTAGGGGGAGAATCAAGCATTCTTACGGGATGGCATCTTTAACAATGTTGAAGTATGTATTTTGAAGACAGAAGCTAGGAGTTCACAGAATAACTTGCTTTAAATGTTTACTGATCATTTATTTTTAATTCAAACTTGTTACCTTATAACTCCCATTAATATATACATATTGATAGATATCTATCTATAGCTATAGATATAGAAAGATTTATAGATATATAAAAGCTACTAAAAGGTTTGAACATTGAGTGTGTGTGTGTGTGATTCAGACAGTTCTTTTAAAATTGTTCAGTGCTGAGGGGTTTTTAGAAGCTATCCCATAGCAGTAATTCCCTTCCTATTTACTGCATCTGATCAAAAATCGCCCAAGCGTTGTACTGTGGCATAGCTGTCCCTGCCACCCTCTGCCCAGCATGATTGATCCATCCAGATGCCTGAGGCTGCTTCAGGGTTTGCATCTTGGAATCCTCAACCCTAGACCATGCTGGGGAGATTCTTGGAAACCAAGCCCTAAGCAAACTGGATACTAGGTTACCTTTTCCTGCCCTCCTGATGAGCAACAAGGCTTGGTTCTGTCAAGTTCTTTCATCTGGTTTCTTGGTTTCCTCTTCCTATTTATGGAGAACATTTAACTAAATGATGAACAGGACTCCTTCTCATTGTAAAGCTCTAAAAATTTAATAATACACCCCCCACCCCCACCCCGGGGACATTTTCTAGAGGAAATCATCAGCAAAAAAAAAAAAAAAGTAGTGAAGCACTCCATTTTTCACCAGTGTTGTAGGGTGATCTTAGCCCTGCCTGGTACTATGTTGTATTAGGAGCCAATTGTGCTCACAGACATAAAGGCGGCAGCCATTTACCCACCCACCAGAAACCACGCAATGAGCAACTCAAATGCCACAGTGAGCATCTAACGGAGTTAGACGCTGGCCTGAGGGCATGGCCCCTCAGATTCCTCATGGAAAAGAGTTCCACATGACTAGTACTGCAGTGTACTCAGTGCTAAGCACTTGGGGAGGGGTGTTCAGGAATACACAGGGAGGCTCCCTAACTGCTGTGGGCAACGAGAATCTTCTCAACCGGGCAAGGCGGCTACTCAGGAGGCTGAGATCTGAGGATCATGGTTCGAATCCAGCCCAGGAAGAAAGTCCTTGAGACTCTTATCTCTAACCATCAGAAAATCGGAAGTGGTGATGAGGCTCAAGTGGTGGAGCCCTGGCCTTGAGCAAAGAAGTTCAGGGATACCGCCTACAGCCCTGACTGCAGGCGCCAGGCCTGACAAACAGGAGAGGGTCCTTTCAGAACGCCTGACAGTTCAACCGCATAGGGTATCTGAGCTTATGCAAGCAGGAAGAGGGAGGGGAATGTTCTGAACAGAGGGAGGAAAATGCTTGTGGGGGTCATGTGACAGAGATCACCTGATGTTCCATAACAAGATACCGTATCACATGACTACTCAGTTATGTGACTCCTTTTCTCCTGACCCTGTGTCAAGGTCACTGTCTGGTATTCTAATAATTGTTAATGTCGGGTGCTTTGCAGAGTCTAGCTGCTGGTGGGCAGCACTAGGAAACATAGCCACCACTGGGCCATGACTCTTGCCTTGTCCCTCTCCACCTCTTCTTCCCTAACACCTGGAAGTTGTTCCCTTTGCCAACATTCATTTTCTTCAGCTCCTTCTATGACTTCATGCCATCCTTCCTTGCAGGCTCCCACTTAAAATCACAGAGTAGAAGCCCTTCTTGATCATGCAAGTATGAACAGCACCCATACTGTCTCCCTTAGGTAATACTGCCTGACTCTTGCCTATGCCAGAATGGCTATATGTATGTTGAATACTGTCCTGGTTTCCTCTATGCAGTAAAGAAGATGACCATAGGCAATGCTTGGTCCTATGAACTCAAGCCAGTGTCTCCTGCCTCACTATAAGAAAAGTCTAGAGAAGAACTCTGATTAGCTTAATCTGTGTTATCTTTCTCATTCTTTCTTTCTTTCCAGCCATGAATCTTGAACTCAGGATCTGGGCACTGTCTGAACTTTTCTGCTGAAGGCTAGCACTCTACCACTTTGAGCCACAGCTGTACTTCCAGTTTTAGGTGGTTAATAGGAGATAAGAGTCTCACTGACTTTCCAACCCAGGCTGTGTTCAAACCGTGATGCTCAGATCAGTCAGGAGAGAAGAAAAGAGCCAATGGTGATGTCTCAGGGTTATAATCAACTGCTAGAACACAGAGAAGCTTTCTTAATCTGTGAAGATGACAGGAGGGACAGGCTTAAGGGAATGTTAGGAGAGCAGCTGACACATTTAACCCAAGATTCCTCCTGACCATCTAGCACTGATAAACCCACAGCTGAGTCTGGTTGTGGGCAGGGGTAGGTTTAAGACACAAAACATACGTTAGTTTCTTTTGACAATTCTTCCATTAAAATGGAATCTAATTTGGAGAAAGTGATGTTTGCATTGAGTAAAATCAATAAATCGTTCTCCGCCCAATATCAGGAGATGTGTTGAATGAATTTAAAACAGTTGTCCTTTGGGAAAAAATTGTCTATTAGGATTAGGGCAAGAAATCATGTTAGCTTGTTACTGTTCAGTTATTGTTTGCTTTAGTTTTAACTTTTTTTGTCAGTACTGGCACTCAAACTCAGCCTGGGCACTGTCTCTTAGTTTTTTTTTACTCAAGGCTGGTGCTCTACCACTTGATCCACAGCTCCACTTCTGGCCTTTTGGTAGTTAATTGGAGATCAGTGTCTCACAGACTGCATTTAAAGTGTCCAGGCTGTACTTAAACCTTGATCCTTAGATCTAAGCTTCCTGACTAGCTGACAGGTATGAGCCACTGGCCCCAGCTCTGTTCAGTCTGTAAAGCAAAATTCCTTTTGTATTATGAGAACTTTTGATTGTGAGCATACCGGAGGGAGAAGGGAGGGGAAGCCAGCATGCCTATCTGTTTGCAAACAACTTCCAAACTCAAGTTTCATTTTCTGGGTTAGACATGTTAAAAGAGATAGTAATTCAAAAATAAACATTTTCAAGAAAAGCTCAGTTCATCTTCGGTTCATTCTGTCTTCGAAGTCCTTCCTTAATTACAAAACGTGCATAACCCATTTCCTTTGGTGTGCATAAAGGTGTGTAATTAAACCATCAGCATAATACCTATCTCCATGTAAAACCCGCACTTATGAACTTTAACTGCTGAATAAAAACTCCTATTACATGACCATTAAGTATTATGAATAAAGCAAGTCATGGTAGGACTTGATTAATTTTTATGCACTATGGATTGTGTCTAGAAGAAATTTGATTGTGGTAGATCTTCTCCCAGGCAACCTATAGCCTTGCATGACTTCAGGAAAGATATGCACCAAGTTGGCGTCAGAAAAAGACACGTGACCTCATTATGGCCGCCTAGCCATCAGCTGCTCTTAGATTCTCTTGGTTCCAAGAGAAATATCAGATCACACCAATGAATTGCAATCTACTTCGCATTGGAGAATAAGCAGGGACCAGGAGGAGGCAGGGAAAAAATACATAATTTGGGTACAGTTTTCAACGATGACAATGTTTTAGCTCCATACATAGATGTTTTATATATATATATATATATATATATATATTATATGGTTAATACACAATAGTTAGAAGACTAATGATCTTCTATGTGGATCCTAAGAATCCATCAACATGTAAAGCAAGTAGCTGAAGAAGTCACATCATACAATTCCATTTTCATGACATTTCCAATCATCACAGTGAGGCAGCATTTCATTTAAGAATATGGCAAACCATTACAGGGCCACAGTAGGGATGTGGTTTCCTCCAGAGGGAAAGAATAAAAGCTGCATAACTGCAGAGGGTGTAAGAAAGAGGTTCATGGTTTAGGCATTGATTTGTGTTCATTTTGTGCTATGTTTTAAGATGTTTATTATATGGTGATCACCACTATTAATTACTCTGTGTGTGCATGCGTGCGTGCATGTGTGTGTGTGCGCGTGTGTACTTGTGTGTTTGTGTGTGTGTGTGTGTGTGTGTGTGTGTGTGTGTGCAATACTGGGGCTTTGAACTCAGGACCCAGGCACTGCCTCTTAGCTTCTTTTGCTCAAGCCTGTGACTCTACCACTTGAGCTACACTTCCACTTCTTTTCTGTTTTGTTTTTCTTTTTCTGATTAGGAGATAAGAGTTTCATGAACATTCCTGCCTATGCTGAGTAGCTAGGATACAGGATTATAGGCATGAGCCACCAGTGCCTGACTATTCATTACTATTACTACTAGTAGTAATGCTAGTAAGAAGTACCATGATTTTCTTAATCTAGTATTATATCCTATACTTGCTGGTTCTAGAAGTTTCTATAAGCCTCTAACAGCTAAAGCAAGAGGTAACAATTATTCAAAATGACTCCACAGAAGTTGACAGATGACATCAGCTAGGTCATAGAAGATTCACACATAACTTTGCAGGTGGTAGCCATCTTTTCTGTTGATATCCAAGCGCCCACCAGATGCCTAGCCTGAGAACCATGGAGACATTCACAACGCTGATAAGCAACAACATAATGGAGATACAACCTCCCTGTAAGCCCAGCTCTTGAGTTCACTATCCTCAGTCATCCAAGTTAACATGTTCTAAGCTGCCAATCAGACCACTGGAAAATGCTTGAAACATGTACTTCTCGGGTCAAGCAACAAACCCTGAGAGGGAAGCCTGTGGTTTCTAAGTCTCCTGACCCACCTGATTTGAATTTGTGCAGTGGAAACAGAACTGTGTTTGTGCTCACTGCGCCACTGACTTCCATGTATAATATTTGCTTTGGGTTTGAAGATGCTGTGAGGGTTGAAAGTAAAAAAAAAAAAATCAAATAAATCAGGTTCCTGCATTTTTCTGGCTCAGGCAAATCAGAGAGGCCCTTTTCAGTTGCTGGAGTTCTTTGGCTGTGACACAATCCTCTTAATGGCTAGGAAGGCAGGCGTGTGATTGCTATGATTCACACTTTAAGGGAAGTGGGTGGGAGGTGAGAAGGACCATTTCCTTCCTCTCTTGTCATCTGTGCACGTTCATGAAATGGAAACAGGCCCACCTTTAGGACTGAGAGGAGACCGCCTTCTTCCCATAAGAGGAAGGAAAGGGTCATGGAAGGGTGGTTCCATCAGGAGCTGACTTTCCCTACTCCACAATCCTCTCCGAACAGGGAGATGTATTGAACTTTACTATATACACAGCCTGTCTTAAGGCATTTGAATCTTACCTGATGTAAGGTAGCTGCCATCTTTCTTGCCCCTTGTAAGAAGGAAGAAGACCCAAGGCTAGTGATATGGGATGTAGACAGGCCATTTCAACTCACATTTTTGCCAAATTATGAAACCCAATATTATACACTAATAAAACACATATATGGTCCTACTAGCAATCTGACTTGCTTTTCCTCAGTTGAGCCTAGAGAAAGGAGGGTAAAACCTCGAGAAAGAGGGTGTGCTCCTTCATATTCCTCAGACCACCGTGCAGGTCATTGGCTGACCGTTGGTTTTGATTAGCAGATTGAAATGAAAAATTAATGTTAATAGGTACAGTCCTAGAGACATATGGGAGAATCAAAACACCACACGCGAGTCGAATATGACCCTCGTAGGACAATATCACTTAATATTTACTAAGCACTAAAAACTCTGTGCCAGGTACTATTTGTACTGATTCATTTAATTCGCCTATCAGAACTCTACTAGGTAGGCTTTTTATCATCCCATTTTACAGATAAAGAAATAGAAGGACAAAGAAGGTCAGTAGCCATATTGCATTCAGAGGCCAAATTCATTTCCTTTGCCAACATATTGGTTTGCCAAGACATGATAAGTGTGGTAAGTGTAGGGTGCATGGGAGCATTTAATAAACTTACAACACCCTTTCCATTATACAAGCATTCATTCTGTAAGAGTTAACCCAGTGCATTCTGGATGCTAATGACTTTCATAGCTATTAAAATGTAATTAGCAAGAAAATATCTCCTCTTCACAAAGCTTCAATAACTTCAATAGCTTCAACTTTTCAATAATAAGAACCAAGTATTCTGAGACGATAATTTGGGGGCTGGGGTAGGGAAAATACAAGACGAATCTGTGATTCAGTATTCTGTACTTCCAGACATTAAGAAAGTATTCAGAAAACAAATAGTTAAGTAGAATGTCACAAAGAAACAGGAGTCCACCTCAAAGGGATCTCAATGGCCAAAGATGGAAAAAAGTATCAGAACAAAACAACAAAGAACACAGTACTGAATTGTAACTCAAAGTGTAAAATCAATGTGTCTTATCCATACTGATAAATTATCAATTACATAAATAAGTGGAAGAGATGTTTCTTACAGAAAAATTCCAAGAGTCACCATCAAGTTGACCTCTAACAACATAGACTAGCGGGTAGCTATTTTTGTACTTCGTATCAACAGAAGCAATGTGCCCAGCCCTGAATGCACTGAAGTAGAATGTTCCCTTCTTGGGTACAAAGATATCATGAGTGAATGCTGGGAAACTGAAATACAAGTACTGTTCCTCGCCACTGAGGGATTTTTATGGCACTTTTATTTCTCTCTTAAAATGTCCATAAAATTCTGACTTTAGAACTTAATAGCACATCGGACACTTCAAATCTTAATTTTGTTTACCAATCTGATAATTGCAAATATCACAAGCACAAACTGGTGCTGTGGGATTTTCAGATGCGGTACATAGACTCCATGATTCCAGTCCCCCATGGTGCTCAGCTTTCCAAAGAAAACAGATGCCATTGCAACATGAAAACATCAGCATTCACAGCTCAGCCTTGGCCCTCACAATTGTTTCTTTCTACTCAAGCACCACCTGCCACATCCGAGTATTTGAGGACTCCATTGATGACAGTAATCAGTCCACAGGGAAAAGGTGATGTTGGCTGTGTTGGGAAAAGACAGTTGAATTTCATGAAGTTGACAAAAATAATGCTGGAAGATTGCTTTTGGAGTATGAAGAGGTACTTAGGGAGAACTAACTTTGAACCATGTACAAAGCCATTGGTAGAGAGTAGCTGGTAGAATTGAATTGGTTAACAAGGAAAGAGGAGGAAATCATTTCAGAAAAGAGAGAGGGGAAAGGCAGAGTCATGAGAGGATTGTGAGATACTGTAATGCTATATGAAATATACATACACATATATGAATATGTACATATATGCATTATATACATATAAGTATTATAGAATATACATTATATGTAGTATTATATATACATATATAAAGCCAGTACTTGGGGCTTGAACTTAAGGCCTCATAGCTTGCTCACTCAAGGTTGGCACTCTACCACTTGACCTACAGCTCCGCTCCAGATTTTTGGTGGTTAATTGGAGATAAGAGTCTTCCAAGTTTTTCTGCCTAGGCTAGCTTTGAACTGTGATCCTCAAATCTCAGCTTCCTAAGTGGGTAGGATTATAGGTAGGAACCACTGGCACTAGGTTTCTGACATCTGAAATACTTTTGCAAAACATTTATGACTATAATCCCAAAGTCAACATGGCATAAAGGATGTTATTTGCTATCATAATTATTCAGTGATTATTAAAAGTATGATAATAGTGCAAATTTAAATCTAAAGATTAGCTATTACTAATGCTTTATATTTTCTCATTTTAAGACAAATTCCCTGTGTAATGACCTCCTTCTTTACTCCTACTTTACTGTAGCCTTTTGGTCCCTAGCTTATTTATACTCTGTATTGTACTAAATTATGAGATATTTTAGCTATAATGATGCCATTCTGGAAATTTCAATGGGGAAAAGAGGGTATCCCTAAATAGGTGAGGAATCCTAACACAGATGACAGAAAAGATGAGTTGCTAAATTTGGACCAAGTACCAAACTAATTGCAAAGCAAGAATGAAAGTCCAGTGTTTCAAGAAGTGAGGGAGGTTCAGGGAGATGGGTGAAGAAAAGTTGCCATTTCCAGCAGTAGATACTCTTGCTTTAGAATATGCCACTGCCCCACCTCTACCTTGAAGAGGCAACCAATTTGGCAGAAGAAAGAAAGTCTCATATCAGAAAACACATCTCAAAACTTACAGCAATATGCAGTACTATTGCAAGATTGCACTTTTCTAACTAGCCCTGTTGTATATTATAAATTTAGACCAGAATTAATCTCAATTTTGTGGTATATACAATGAATTCTTGCCTACATTTTCCCCTCTTCCCTCTTCATTCTTCTACCCCTTTTTCCTCAGCCCCAGCCTCCTCTCTTGCAATTATCTATTTCCTGATGCTTATTTTGTTGGGCTTTGACTTAGTCTTTTTAAATAATTATACTATTTGCACGTTCCATAGAGTCTATTACAGTTCAGTTAATTCATTTATTTACTTATAGACATATAGGCACATTCTAGCTACCACAAATGAGGGAAATCATGCAAGCAACCTATTTTCTCTGAGTTTGGCTTACTTCACAAATTCATTTTTTACAAGTATTTATTTCCATTTCCTGGTGAATGATACAATATCATCCATTCTGATGAATGAGTGGAATGCCATTGTGTATATATACACCACATTTACTTCATCTGTTCACTCACTAGGGGGAGGCTGGGCTACCCTATGACCTAGCAATTCCACTCCTGGACATTTATGCAATAGAGCACAAACAAGGTCACACTAAAGCTACCAGCACAACCATGTTCACTGCAGTGCATCATGAAGTTTAATCTACATAATCTCCTCCTATGTAAGATACATCACATGCATATACTTCATAGAATGAAGACAAGACACATACATGTGCATAGACATATATTCCCCTTTGGAGAACTGACAACTAGTTTAGGCAGTTTGAGACCAGTGAGACAGATAACCTGTGTCTGTTGCAGTGCCTCAAAGGAGCAATCAGTGACATCTTTCTAGAGTGAATAGGCCCAGCTATCTTTGGTAGAGAGCTATTATCTTCCTTCCAATAAAAAAAAATGTCTTTAGCTGAGTTGGGAGTCAGCTATCCTTGAATTTCTTCTAGCCTGTTGGCTCTAAGTCTCCCTGGGTTCCTCCATCTGCTATATGTGAAGCCTTGTCTGCTCCCTCCTTTCCAGCAGGTCACATACAAGCCCTGCCAGCCTATTTCTGAAAGGCATGAGTGTCACTTCATGCTCACCAGTGATTGTCCCCAACACTTCTCTAAGTAGGGAGCTCTTGTTTCCCTAGGAGTCATAGCCGTTCACCCCTCAATAGCCCTCAGGCTGGAGAAATGAGGGTGAAAATGGTCTCTCACCAGTGGGAAGCAGAGTCCTTCTAGATAAGGTAGGGTCTGAGTTGGAGGAAGAGAAATGGGAATAGGGCTGGAGAGGGGAGAGGTGCCTAACTAACCTTCTCAGATAAAAACAGCCCATTTTTTGTTCTTGTCATAAAGGATATAGATGCTCATCACAAAATTAAATCAGCCAACAAAAATCTAAAGAAGAAAGTCAAAGCTGGGTACTAGAGGGTTATACTATCTGAGATCTGGAGGATCATGGGTTGAAGCCAGTTTGAGAAGAAAAGCCCAAGATATTCTATGTCTAAAATAACTGGAAAAAAAGCCAGATTAGAGGCATGGTTCACATAATAGATCACAGCTGAGCAAGCAAGCTGAGTTCAAATCTCATTCAATAGAGCTAAAAAAAATGCAAAACCATCAAAAGATAACCATTGTCCACATTTACTGAATAAAAATCCAGGAAGTCACTCATCACATGCTTTCATGAGCATAGTGTATCTCTATATATGTATCTATCTATCTATCTAATCAAGAATGTATTACATATGTATATCATATATTATGTAATTGCATGTTATAAAATGTATAATTATATGTTAAATAATTACAACATATTATACTATATATTATATAATTATATATTATATAATATTTTATTATATATTACATAATTTATGATATAATTATAATTGTTTTAGCATTCTTATATTTAACAATGTAAACATATAACAAATAAATAATAAAATTAAATTATGCATTTATATATAAATACGATATATAATAATGTATTGCATATTACTGTGTTAATATTATTGATATATTGATATAATAACTAGTTAATAATTATAAATGTACTATAATAATATAATCTATACCATATGGATATATTATACATCATTATATGTCATATATACATATATTTATATATTATATAAGTATATTTATATAAATAAATAAATATAATATATAAATATATTTATGTATACAATATATATTTATATATACAATATATATAATACATTCTTGATTTATGCCAACTATGGGAAAGAGCTGCCACTCAGGTTAATGGGGTCCACAGTAGACATGTCCCCCTCCCAGGTTCTTTCCCCCACCCAAATAAGGGCCAAGAATCTTGACAATAATACCACTGAATTGGGCTTTTTGTCAACACCAGATGCTATTTATACTTAGCAACTTTTTTTTAGCTGTGTAGGTGGTGTTGATTCTTGTCTTCTTACCTTCATGTGTGCTACAAATCTGAAGAAATTTGAATAACTTCCTTTATGTGCCAGACATTTGGTTAAGAGGCTGAGAAGTCAGTGATCACAGTCTGAAGATCTCTGGTATGCATAGTCCAATGGAGGAGACACAGGCAGTAGTTAATCTCACTATAAATAATCCATCCACATGTATAAAGGACACATGCAAGAAGACAAGTATGAGTGAGTGTTTGTGGAAGAGAGTTCAACCTAGTCCTGGAGAGCAGAAGGGCTTCAACCACGTATCCGGAGAAAAGATGTGCTTTGGGATGGGCATAATAATGCATGCCTCTAATCTCAGTTACCCAGAAGAATTGGTTTGAGGATTAGCAGGGCAAAAAGTTAGTGAGACCTTATCTTGACCCTATTGGAAACATAAACTAAATCTAAAAGGATTGAAATGTAGTAGTTCATGTATTTGCTTAGCAAGCATGAAGCTTTGAGTTCAATCCCCAGTATCGTTCCCCCCCAAAAGATGTCATAAGACTCGATTGTATATTATTCTGCAGATAGAGCATTTGATCCAATTCCTCATTGTAGTGCTTTTAGTCAGTGTTGGTCTAAGAAGGCTGTCCTGGACACAAAAACCATTAGTAAGATCCCAGCTCAACAAACAATCCTGGCGTGGTAACGAGTGTCTGGCTGTAATCGCAGCTGCTCAGGAGGTATTGCTGGTAGGAGAATCATGGTTCAAGGGCATCCTAGGGTTAAGTGTAAGATCCTATTTGAAAAAACGAAAACAAAAGAAAACAAAAAAAAACCCAAGTAAAGCAAAGAAGAGCTAGGGGTGTGGTTCAAGTGGTGGAGCAGCACTTGCCTGGCAAGTACAAATTTGTACCCCAGCACCTCCCAACCCCCCTGCCACACACCTCTAGGCTTTAGCTTCTCATTAATGATGACACACCCTGCTCATGGGGTTCTCGTGAGAATGGAAGATATGCAGCCGCATGGCAAACCCATGGAAATTACTGGAATGTTACCCCATGTCCTTGGCAAGGAAAGAGAGAGAAATAATTTCGAAGCAGGGTTTGTCCTGCTCCCTGCTCCAGACGAGGAGGGCCTGCCCCAGAAAGAACCCGGAGCCGGAGACACCCCACGGCTTGCTTGAGTCAGACTATACCCAGGCGCCTCGGCTGCCCAAGTCTGCTGCCAAAATAAGTGTGATTCTGATGTTAAAAGGTTCATATTCTCTGTACACCAGGTTCCTAAAACATTCAATTACTTCATGCACTCAAGCAAGAAACAAGAGATCGCTTCCAACATAATGAGCAGATCTGGCCCCTGTGGTGAGGGAGAGGAAGACGCGCAGGCCCTCTGCAGAACATTTGCAGGGCTGACCTGTCTGTCTATTCTTTTGCTTTCCGTTGGAGACAACGACTCACGGTGTTGCCCAGCCTCCTCAGGGTGTTCCTGCTCTGGGTGCTGAACTGGCTGGGGGCAGAGGGAGGGGAGGTACCACTACAGACTCTCGGCCTACTTAGTTTTTATGGCTCCCTGAGTCACATTGGCTGTAACTTATTACATGATGCACCTAGGTGCCAAGCATACGCCACCATCCATCCAATCAAACCTGCGGAGGTTTCTTCAGAGGAGAAGAGGGGAATTACACATGCCCAGAGCAGGGATGGTCTGTGTCTCGCCCCAAACACTTGCTTCTAGAGACTGTCAAAGGTACAAACCTACATAACACTACAAATAAAAGTTCTCCTGCAGCCAGGCGCCAGTGGCTCATGCCTGTCATTCTAGCTACTCAGGAGGCTGAGATCTGAGGATCACTGTTAGAAGCCAGCCTGCATAGAAAACTAACCACCAAAAAGCCAGAGACAGGCTGTGGCTCAAGCGGTAGAGCCCCAGTCTTGAAAAAACATAAGGCACTGGAGTCCCTGAGTTCAAGTACCCAGTATTGGTGGTGGTGGTGTTTTTAAATGTACTATGTGAAGTCACTTCTTTTGTCTTGAGTTTTTCCCCCCTATGGTTTATCCTTTGTTGTCACTGTATTTGATTTTGGTACCCTGTGTATTATATATACGGTTATCTGAATTAGAGAAGGGAAGGAGAAACAATAAAATGGTGAGACCAAGGACAAAGAGTGAAACAATGCAACAGCGATACTCACAAGACAACACATTGGAAATGAACTGTACAACTTGTGAGGGGCATTGGTAGGGAGGGAAAATGGGAGAAAAACAAGGGAGAAGGTAACAATGTTCAAGAAGAAATGTACTCACTACCTTACATATGTAACTGTAACCTCTCTGTAAATGACCTTGACAATAAAATAAAATTAACAACCACCACCACAACAAAACACTTCTCCACAGCCAGTCACCAAGGGCCATGGAAAGTATGTTCTTAGCATCTTTTAGAGCACTCTTAGTTTCTATTTCGTTTATATTCTTCACTTTAGCAAGACTGAACTCCTGAAGCTCCTATCCATGCTGTAGAACCCAGTAGAATAGGCTCATCTCTGGCTTTGTTTCCTTCTCTCTCTCTTCATGGCTAACATATAAATCGAGGGCCTCACACATGCCAGACAGGTACTCTACCACTTAATCCACTCTGTCAGCCACTTTCGTATTACTGTTTTTGTATTTTTTTTTTGCCCCACTTTATACTTTGGGCCAGCCTAGACCACGGTCCTCGTTTTTGTGCTTTCCTAGGAGCTGGGATGAGGAGCACACACCAATGTGCTCAGCCATTGGTTCAGATGGAACCTCAAGATCTTTTGGTTTTTTTGGTCTGGGCAATCATCAAGCCATGATCTCCAGATCTCTGCCTCTCAAGTAGCTAAGATCATTGGCTTGAGCCACCTTGCTTGGCTTCTGGCTAGCTTTGAGAATTCAAAGTGAAGTGCGTTCTTCTCCTAGAGAAGTCTCTGACACTTATGGTCTGGGATGCTGTTCTAGAATTCCTTTTTTCAATCTGGCTATATGCCCAAAGATGGCAGACTCAGGACCATTGGAAGATTCTTTCCTGGCCAGGTATAATTCTTACATAATCGAGCATCTTTGGAACTGGAGAAAAAATACTTTAATCTACCCATAGTTATGAAACATGATTTTCCTTTTAAGACAGGGTCTCACTGTGTAGCTTAAGCTGGCCTCAAACTTATTTTGATCTTCTTACCTCAGCCTTCCAAATGCTGATATTAGGCACATACCACCATGTCTATGTATAAATATACATTTTGTATTCAGTATCTTAGTTATTTAAGGTTTAATCCCTTGAAGAACGTTTCAGGTTAGTGGAAGTCATCCCAATTTTACTGATGAGGAAACTAATATTTAAGTGGTCTTGGTCTTCAGCAGGTCAGCACAGCTCCATGTGTTCAAGTCCCTATTTGTCCTAATCTCTTTGATCTGTAAATATGGATGTCATTATACACAACTCTTTGAAAAAAAAAGCCTCTCTTAATATACCAAGTGGATATCAACCCCTTGTAATAAATTTTTTTCTTTCTATTGTCTTGAAAGAAAATGCCACCATGAACACCTTACGTTCACAGATTTTCTTTGTGACTAATGGCTATGACTAAGAAGCCTAGTTTTGGAGAGAGTGATCATTAGGTTGTACAGAGAGGAAAATGTCTTTATTACTACAAAATGATCGGATCCTTCCTAAAAGGTAAAGGGAAGATGGATATGAAAGGTCAGGGTTAACAAGCTCATTAATGGCTGGGTTAAAATCCAGCCCAACACTTCCATTTCTTCAGATGAATGGGTCATTGAGCTAGGTGGGCCCTCCATGGTGGGCCCTGGGCCTTTTCTGCCCAACTTCACTGACTGGTCACCTTGACCACACTATGTCCCTTCTTTGTACCAGTTTGTTTTTAGCTGGCAAACCCAAAGATGTAAATTCTCCCCAGATCTGCACAAAGAAGTTCACCTACCACACTGGGTCCAATGGTAAGTATGTCAAAACTTTCATTATATGAGCAATGATATTAACGATTTCCTAATCTAAGACATACACATTTTCTAAGTAAATGGTAAAACAGAAAATATTTGAGCCTTTGACAACCATGCCATTTTGAAGCTGAGGGAAAGAAAAGGGAACTGTTAAGTAGAGAGGGATTAAAAAAAAGTGGTAGACATACCACATGGCAGACAGCATGTGTCCCATTATTATGGCATTTCTTGTTTCTAATGCCTCAGTTCCTGCTCAAATGCTTCTGGTTCCCCTAATGTTCAGGGGTTTTGCTTGACCAATACAAAGAGCCAAGGCAGGTGTGGACACAAGTCATCAAACAACTGGTGCAAAGCCCATGGGAGGAGATAGGGAGGAGCCCTGTACAATGAAGCTGCCCTTGGTCTAGGAGGACTCCATTGGACTCTTCCTTTGGGCCCCTCTCTGGATGGAAGGCATTGCTACTTTCTGTCAGGGCTTCTTTTCACTTTCAGATAAACTTACTCTGTTTACCTTACACTTCCTTCCATTTAATTCTTTAATGGGTAGAAAAACCAATCTGTACTCCTTGATGGCATCAAAGTCACATTCATGCCTGACCTTAGAAAATGAAAGCAGCAAATAGATAACATATAAACAAGTACATGGTTTAATAAAGCTTTATTTACAGGAAGAAGCTGTTGACCAGAATTGATGTGTGGGTCACAGTTCTTGGACCCTTGTTCTACTCCAATCCACTCCCATCTACAATAGTCCTTCCTACACTGCATGAGGTATATTCTGAAATGATTGAAACCCTAGATGTTTCTGAGCCCTAGGTATACTACTGTTTTCCATACGTACCCATTGATAAAGTTTAACTTGTGTATTAGGCATAGCCATAGGTTAAACATAAGAATTATTGCCAAGACAGAATGATTGGAATGCAATATAGTTAAGTATCAAACTCTATTACTGTCTTGGCCTTTGAGGGGGTGATGTGAGAGGACAATGTGCTGTGTGGTGGTAGGGAATGAAGTTGGCATGGCAACACAGTGCGAGGTGACGAGTGGAGATCCCTTGCAGAGTTAGAAGTCAGAACTTCTGATGTCTACTGGACAGCAGGATAACTATAGACAGTGGCAGTGCATTGTACATTACAGGAAGCCATAGGTAATAACAATGCATTGTATGCTCCAAAAAAAACCAGCAGAAGGGATTTCTAATGTTTTCTGCCCTAACGAAATGATTAATGTTTGAGAAGGTAGATATGCCTAACTCCTTTCAACATTTCACACTCCATGCATGTATCAAAATGCCACAGAGTACCTACAAATGTGTACACTTTCATGTTGCTTATGTGTTAGATGAAAATGTAAATTAAATTTACAATTTTTAAATTAAAGCGAAATTAAATTTTAAGGAAGTAAGGGTTCCTTGAACATAAACCCCTGTAAGACTGTGATAGTCAATCTGATCATGGAGAAGCCAATAAATGACTCCTGGGTGGGTAGCATATACAATTTGGATATGATGGATAAAGAAGTGATTTACACCCTCAAGGAGATGTCATTATACTCCTAAAAGAAACACATTGTTGTGACTTTATGAATTGTGCACTTCTGGAATTTGTACTGTTGACTGTTTTCAGACCTGTTGGAAGGTAGTTGATTGAAATCACAGAAGTCAAAATCATGGTTAAGTGGGAACTATTGCATGTAGAAATGCATGCTACAATCTCACCAGAAGCTTCATTCCAATGAAGAACAATTGAAGTAAGAATTGATGCTTGTGAAGAAGCACTAATCTATTTTATATTGAGAGTATGGGAATAAACAGTTCAGAGTTAAGTGGTCTCCAATCAGAATCATTATGGCACATTTTAAGAATTCTTGTCTGCATGGCGGCACACACCTATAATTCCAATAGATGGAGGCAGGGACAGGAGGATTACAAGTATGAGGTCAGCCTGAGCTGCATAATGAGACCTTGTCTCAAAACACCAAAAGAAAAAGAAAAACAATAACAAAAACCCAAGATTCCACCCAGAATGGTGATACGGTCCAAGAATCCAGAAATCCCTGTTTCCATTGCAATTCCCAGGTGAAGATCCTTATCTTGAGTCTTCAGAAACAATACAAACGTTTGATTGTGTAGCTAGCTATCTTACAAACAACAGTTAACAGGATCTCCTTGTTATATTTTCCCTATGACACTGGTGACAACACATTGCGTTCATAAACTGACACATTGCAGTGCAGTGAAACCCCTTTGTTCAAAATAACAAAATTATTAAGTGTTATTATGAATAATTAATAATAGGCTTAACCTCACAAAGTAAAAAAGAATCCATTAGAGAAAACATTCTGCTTGCTACATCTCTTAGAGATCAATGTGCTACAAGGACCAGATAGAGCCCAGAAGGGACCATTGAAACTGCTGTCTCAGCTACATTTTAACACATCAAAACCATCCCCCAACAAAATTGAACTATTACTTGTCTGAGATCATAAGACCCAGTTGAAACCTCCAAGTGGAACAAATGCTTTTTAGATGTGGAAATGGAACAGAAAATTGTAAACTCCTCATTGTAAAATGGATGAGACAAATAACTAGGTTCCCTACTCCCAGAAAGCCTTTGATTAGGGTTTCAACAATATCCAAAGGCAAAATTGGTTTGTATTTATTCCTCAGTTTTTGATCTTAAAGAATGTGTATATATTTATGTAATATAGAAATACTTATATCTTTTATAATATATAAAAATACACATAAAATTTATGCATGTATAATTTACATCTATTTATAACTTTTATATATTTATATACATGTATATCATATAATTGTGTATAAATATATCTTATATTTATATATTTATAAATAATTTGTATATAAATCAGTCTAAATAATATAAATTAATACATTTATTTTATTTACTATGATTTATAAGTATATAAGTATATTATATATTTTATTTATATATTTTAATATATTTATATGTATTATGTATTTTTACTTTTATGTAATATATATTAAATTATATAAGTCAATATTGTGTACATACACATATATTTATATATTTATTCATTTATTATATATTTATGTTATTTATATATTAATATATAAAATATACTGTATAAATTTATATATAAAATTAAATGTTTATTATATATAATTTATAAAAAATATATGTGAATTATATATACTTATTATATATTATATTATATATACTTATTATATATATTATACAAATATAAAATCTATGTGAAGCCTACCAGCCAGCCCTTCGGGGTTTCTTGCCTGATTGTCGGAGTAAGCCCTACTTTAAATTACTTTTCAGAACTCTATGATTTTACTCTTTCCTTCCTGATTTCTCAAATGCTTTCCTTTATTTTGGATGATTAAGTAAATATGCCTCAGTCAGCTTGCTGCTTTTTGTATTTTAGAATGTAACTAAAATTATGTTTAGCGTTCAACATGGTTATGAAGCTAGTTATTGGTTATGTGCTGCTAGAGATGGTTAGAGGTAAATTGTTGCCCAAATGAGAAGGGTATGTCCCCAGTCTCAGGTTTTGAATTTAAAGCTGGGACTCCTTTACCATCATCTTGGATCAGGCAAAGCAGCAAGAACCTTTCACTCTCCTCTTTTTGAGGCCTCTAAGGTTAGAGGTTTATTTGGAACCATCTTCCTACTGTAGTAGAACTGTACTATAGTCCACATAGCTTTCAATTTATAAGAATTAAATGTTCACCCAGGTTCTGGTTGTTCATACTTGTAATTCTGCCAACTTAGGAAACTGAGAGCTGAGGATCATGGTTGGAAGCCTGCCCAGCAGAAAAGTACATGAGAGTCATATCTCCAATTCACAATCAAAATGCTGGAGTTAGAACTGTGGCTCAAGTAGTAGAGCACCAGCCTTGAAAGGAAAAGCCAAGTGAGATAGTGAGGCCCTGAGTTCAAGCTCCAGGGCTGGCACACGCACCGCTTTCCCCTCCCTCCCCTCCCCCACCCCACCCCCCCAACACACACAAATAATTACATATTCAAAAATAGATTTTAAAATCTCTTAGGTCAAATCAATTCTTTGTTGCTTAAGTGCGTTCGTCACGTGAGGACAAAAATGGTATTAACACAGCCACAACTTGCTCAGCTTTATGATTTTAATGGAACCACACAAATGGATTTATTAATAAAGTGTATTGTTGAAAGAGAACCTTTGTGGAATTTCAGGTTGTGCAGTGCACCCATTTTTATTGGCTTCTCTTTGTTATGATTTCGGAGCTATTTATAATGTTCTTCCATTGAAAATTCCTTCCCATACTGTCACTCAGCTTCCATCTCCACAATGCGTCCTGTCCAAATTAGAAGAAAAAAAATTATTTTTTTCTTTTTTCTGAACCTCGTTAAAGTCAATTGAAAGTGGCATCTCCTGGGAAAGGGTTCATTGCCTAACCTTGTTCCTATCAGGAATAGGAAATGGAATTCTCCTGCTTTCTTTAAAATGCTCCTCTCCTGTTCTCAGTTATAAGCAAATGGTTACCCTCTTTTCTTCTACCAGAAATAAAACGAGGCTCAGAGGAATGTTGATGGGTTTAAAAGGCCCCACTTGCTTTAGTGCTGGGGTGCCACGATCTTGAAATTCCTGAAAGCATCTTGAACAGGGATGGAGAGGCCCCTGTTTATCATGGCTCATTGGATCATGGAAATGCACAAGAGCACATCCAGAGTTTTGAATTTTTCCCCCTCCACATCATATTCTTACAGAAAAGAGGGAAATGAGAATGCCCAGCATTTTTTCAGTTCTTACTTCCAGCTGGGTTCTGATTATGTTTCATCCTGAAATAATCCTGAGATACCATGACTGTGCCCACTTTACATTTGGGGGTAGCTGGGGATGAATGGCAAGTGGTATATTCTAGATCACATAGCTATTGAGGGGATAAAGCTGGTTATATAAACTTAGTCCTTCTCCAAAGATGACTAATTCCAAAGTGGGGTCAGTTCTTAGTTTGGAACCAGTGGCTTACACATGGAACTAAAAAGCCAACCACTTTCTCCAGGAAGATGGCCTAGGGGAGATGTGAATATTGGGTCTAGGAGACAGAGTTGATGGAGATTTTCTGTCTCCACACTGAGACCTAGTTGTACCCCATTTCTAGATTTGGGACTCCTTTAGGCAGGAATATGATCCATTCACAGTTGTCTGTTTTTTGATGTCCTCACAATAATTTCTGAGTCTGGGCACTCTATAAAGAAAGAAGGTTTATTTAGGTTAGAAGTTGGTGACTCTATTCTAAAATGAGGTGGCCTTATCAGTTGGGCCTCTAGTCATGGATGGCTGTTTTGTATTAGAACATGGCTGGTGGCTCATAGCAGAAGCAGGTTCAGGAGGGAGGGAGCAATCAGATGACAAGTGGGTAGCCATGTTGCACAAAGGGGCCAGTCCTGTACCTTCAATAGCAACCCCTTATGAAGGGAACTAAGTAAAGGTCCAAACAAACACAGAATTCTTTTCCTGCTTCAAGGATCTAATGATCCTCCAATAGACTCCTCCTCTTAAAGGTCCCACTGTTTCAACATCACCATGGTGATGGCCAATTTCCAGTCCATGAGCCTTTTGGGGTCGATTCACATGCACCGTGGCATCTTGTGTTTTCACAGAAAACCTTTTGGCTGTGTTGGACAAATTAGTCTTCTGTATTTACAATGTCACAAAAAGGCTATTAGAAACACAATATTTGATATATTTTATTTCTCTGTCCAATACATATTTCCCTTTCTTCTCATGATACACACCTTCAACTTTTCTTTGGATGACCACTCCTTTCAACTCTGTCCTTGTTTCTCTAAGTGAGTTTTCTTATTCCACACCCCAACAATTGAAATCCTTCATGTGTTGGACACCATCTTGCCCAATGCTTGTGATTTGTTGATTCTGGGGTGGAGAACATTGTGGGAATTTTGGTAAAGCTTTTTCTCTTTTTCTTTTTTGTTCTTCTGAGCTGGGAAATGTAAAGTAGAAGCTCCGTGGGCTTTCAAATATAATCAGAGCCAAGAGGCAAAGGAAGGAATACATCTGATGCACTATAGCCCTCGATCCATCTAGATACGCTCTCTAGACTATTTGATTTAATGACCCAAGAAAACCCCTTTCTAGATTAAGTCACTTAGATTTGAATTTCTGCCATTTTCAACTAAACAAGTTCTGGCTGAGGAAGGAGCCTTTACTGAGGAGTTAAAAAAGGAAGACATTTCCCCGCCCCCAACATTAACTCAGGCAAATAAACAACTAAACAGATAGCCTCACAAACCATGTTTCTCTTTGAAATTCATGTGAACAATATCCACCAAATGTTAAGAGGCCAGTACATCGAGAACTAGAAACTCACGCAAGGCTGGTGCTCTACGCTTGAGCTACATTTCCACTTTTGGCTCTTTGGTGGTGAGTCTAATGGACTTTTCCTGCCTGTGCGGGATTTGCACCTTAATTCTCAGATCTCAGCCTCCTGAGTAACTAAGATTACAGGAGACATCAGCACCTGGGAAATTTGCTAGTTTTTGAGGACAGGCATCTACGTGGTCTATATGAGTAGGGTCTCATCTACTGTCATTCATTATTATACCCATGTCTGGAAAGGTCCTGTCATAGAGTAGGTAACCAAAAACAATTGTGTCATGACTAAATCGCCTATCAGAATTTCCTTCCTACATCCATAAATAGTCACATTGTCATCTATAGATGGAGACAGTTAAATATCCATGTGTATTTGGTGTGTGTGTGGGGGGGGGGAGACATTCGCTTCCAAACTTATCCAAATGAGGAGTCAAAAATTAAAATTGCTAACGGCAGTTGGGTAGACTGGAAAACAGGAAAATGAGACTTTCTTTCCTTCACATCTTTCAGAAGACTCCCTTGTCCTAGGTACTTTGTTTTTTAGACTGTCAATGTAGACATTTCTATCCTCAAAATAAATATGGAAAAATCTAGAAAGCGCATTTGGCTTTGGCAGAGCTGAGGGGGATCAGACTTTTGGTGTCTTTGTGTCATTTTGGTGACTTAACCCATATTTCCATACGGGTCATATGGCTGACTGTCAGCTCCAGCAATAACAGAGGGAGTTTGACTCCCTGCATTACTAAGTGCAGCCCTGGCAGCTGTCCAGGGAGTAGGGAGTGCAGACCATCAGCAGGACTGGTTCTGTCTTGGGGTATATACATGTTAGCTGTTTCCACAGTTCAGCCTGCCAGAGGACAGCCCACCCTTCACTTTGAGTCATTTCCAGAGGCCCAACATTCTTCTAAATACCCCAGGAAGCTATGTTTCTCTTCCATTGCGATAGTTTGAATATGTTTGCTGACTACGGTGTGTTAGCATGGTCTGGATGGAGGTAAAGCCTGCAGGAAGTGATTGGGTCATGAAGACTTCTTTCATGAACAGATTCTCCCATTCACAGAGTGGGCACTTCATGTGGGAGTGGCTTTATGACCAATGCAAGCACTTTCTGACATACTTGTTCTGTCTTGCTATGTGATGCCCTCTGCTCTGCTAAGAGACAGCCCAAGGACCTTCACTACCTACACAGCAGATGCCAGAGGAATTTTTTTACTTCCAGAACTGTGAACCAATTAAACCTCTTTTTGTTATCAACTGCCCTATCACAAATACTCTGTAATAGCAACTGAAAACAGATGAGGACAATATTGAAACGTGATTGATCCCTGCACTAGAGCACAGGCCTGAGTATGGAACTTCTGCTCTGTGTCCATCTTCATGTCCTGTTATATGTTTCAGCCAATAAAAAATAAAACACAAATGTATGTGTGTGTGTATTATAACCTATTTTATTTCTTTAATATATTTTTCCTTTTCCTTACAAATACATTTTAAAATATAGGTAGGCTCCATGGCCATGACTCTATTAGAAAGCATTTGTTCTTCCTCTGAATTTTAATTTTAAGAAGGTGTTTTGTGTTTCCTTTAGCTGGGCATTCTTCAGCAAGTTATTTAATATCTTGAATTTCATCATTCCTTTGGAGAACATCTTGTCCAATGCTTTTGATAACCCACCACACAGTTTTAAAAACACTTTATAGGAAAGCTAATTTTCTTATTCCTGTCTTGCAGATAACAATGCTGAAGATGCAGAGAGGTTGGGTAACTTACACAGGCTCACACAGCTAATAGTGAAGCTAGATTTTTGAATCCAGCCTAATTCCCATTGCTTTTTATAAATGCACCCATCACATTCTGACTTGGTGTGAGAAAAGACATGTTGGTATAATCCTAATAAATATAACATTCCCACATAACTCAATCTCATGGACTATAATCTGAAACAAGACTGCTGTTCTGAGGTAGGATAGATCAGGGGAAACAAGGAGTAGAAAGCTTAAAGCAAAAACAGGAGATAGGGCTGGGAAGGTGGCTCAGTGGTAGAGCGCTTGCCTTGCATGCCTGAGGCCCTGGTTCGATTCCTCAGCACCACATAAGCAAAAAGAAAAGAAGCCAGAAGTGGCGCTGTGGCTCAAGTGGTAGAATGCTAGCCTTGAGCTGAAGAGCTGAGGGACAGTGCCCAGGCCCAGAGTTCAGGCCCCACGACCGGACCCAAAACAAAACAAAACAACAACAACAAAAAATGAGATATTCAATCATCTACTTCCGTCAAAATTAAGGGACCAAAGTCATTTTAGGGAAAATGCGTCAGAATAAATTGAGAAAATAAGACCTGGTGAAGGCAACTCAGAAACTTCGTATTTAGAAACATAGATGCACTAACTAAAGGGTGGATGTGAAATATAAACAACCAGAATGGTAAACAAAAGCCAGAAACTTAGAAAGTGTAATAACACCAAGACTGTGAGCAAAGCTAAATGCCTATCTTTTCCTATCTTGAAGTCAGACCCCACCCTGCCTTTCCCATATAAATACCCCTGATAGCCAAAAAGCTTCCAGACTCTGCTAGAGTGTGTCTGTGTTTGTTTGCTGTTTGTCTATCTGCTTGCCTGCTTGCTGACTTACTCAATAATCTTGGTCAAGTTTTCTTACCATAGTGACTTGTTCAGAAATTCTTCTTCTGCAATTGAAGTTAAGGACCCTAAGTGAACAGTCCCTACTTTCAAAGGGAAACTTCATTAACCTTCACCTCCATCCAGTGATTATTCAACTACAAAGAGAATTGTCTTAAGGTTTCATTTAAAGGAGCCTAAATATCTGAGCAACATTTACCACTGTTCTTTTCTCTTTCCTGCTACTTCAGGCCTAACTTGTCTTCTCAACAATTCCTGGAAAAATATTTCTTCCCCAGCTTGTAACTGAACACCTCCCATCTCTTCCTTGGCCTTTTATTATGTAGATTTACTTGACATATTTTAGAGAAAGGAGCCAGTCCCAGTTCTTTAGAAAAAAGGAGGAAGAAAATGAGGGTAGCAGTTTCAAAGTTCCCTTCTGTAAGAGTGGCTCCAGTCTCTCTGTACATTCCCATGTGAGAATTTTCTCTTGCTCGACACTATATGAAATGTTCATTTCCTCTTGCCTCCCCTTGTGCTTCCCCATCCTTCCCCATTCTGTGACCACAGGTCCCTCAGTGACTGTACCTCTGTATCTCACTTATTGCTAGACAGGTACCCAAGGATGTTGGGAACAGATGAGAACTGAAGTCCAGGAGTGCTGCCTGAGGTGATCAGGTTAATCTGATGAAAAGAACAAGAAAAATCTAGCCCAGAGAACTACGGTATGCCCCACAGAACTCAAATTTGCCCCCAGAAAACCCAAGGGGCAGCAGCAACAGAATGAGAATCTTGCATATAAATAGGAGGTTTCCTTAAGGAGGAAATATTTGCAATCCCAACCTCCTTGACTCCATCCCTGGCCTCCTCTATTCCTCCATATATATGTGAAAGGTTAACTGTCTAAGAAAGTGATTGGTAAAGACCCCAAGTTTGTGAACACACACAAACATACACAAACACACACACACACACACACACACACACACACACACACACACACGAAGTTCCACACCACCCACCACCCCATTCAGAGAACTCTGCTTTTGTCAATGGATCTTAGACTCATGAAGACTCATTTCCAAGCTCTACTCCATAGGTGTGGAGTGAGGCTGGGTCATACATTTGTAGCATGGTGTAGTGGTTGGTGCTGAGGCACTGGTTCCAAGGAGCAACAACTGGCATTCAAGGTAGTTCCACTTTACAATGGAGAAAAGGCAGATCGTATAAATCTTTCGCCTTTTACAATGGAGAAAAGGTGAAGTCCCCAATTACTACAGAACTAGTATTTATAAGATGATTTCTTCATTGCTTTGTATGTCCCTCCCCCTGGTATAATCCCCGTTTTCACTGTATTTGATGTTGGTATAATTTGTGGAGGGGAAGGGAAAAAACAAATTGTTTAAATAGGGATACAGGTGGACCCATTGCCACAATGAGATGTACAAGACTTTATGTCTAAAAATGAACTTTACAACTTTGGCCGGGGCGGGGGGGCGGTGATTGGAAGGGATGGTAAGGGGAAACAAAGGAGGAGGCAACAATGCTTGAAAAGAAATGTACTCATTACCTTGCCCATGTAATTGTAACCCCTCTGTACGGTATTTTCACAATTAAAAAAAAAAAAGAACTAGTAAATGACATCTGAAATTTGTTCCCAGAGAGTGTGACTTCAGTCTAGTTTTTCAAACAATGCTACAGGTAGGTCTATGTGGCATGTCTCAAGGTCATGACTACTGGGGCATGCTTCTGATACTGGAAATTGTTTATATGGAAATTTGATTGTGAGATACAGAGAAGTCACATTATGAGAGGTCAAATTGGGAGTCTTTATTAGAAAACCAACAACTACAGGTGGACACATGTCCCCCCAAAACTTTCAGCCTCGAATACTTAATACTGTTAGAAAAGTGAGCTATAAGGGTAGTAAAGAAAGAGCAGAAAAACAATCTCAACAAACTAGATCAGCTCTAATGGAGAGTTCAGGAGTGATTCCATAGTGGCCTGAGGAGAGTCAGGAGGCATGAGGCCTGGTGCAAAATGGCAGCAGAGGTGGGTGGAGTCTAAATAGGGTCATGGTCAGGGGGGTAGGGTTATAGGAAGCTCAAGAGGTCAAAGAGTCCTGTGAGTTCATGGTATAGGTCTGGTAGGTCCAGTAACTTTTGGTCCAAATCTGTGCCCCTGCCTCTAGGAATTCAGACATGCCCACCATCACCTGAGGATGGGACTATACCTTTATCCACCAAGAAGCCAATTAGAACCAATTCCCTATCATCTACCACATTGTCAAGATGATGCCGGTTAGACCCAGTATCCTTCTTTCAAAATATAAGAATGTTACTTCCAGTTAATGGGAAAAGAGATATGCCACTACACATCACTTAACCTCAACTGGAATACTTTTTCCTCCTCTCCATAGATCCTTGACAGACTGGATCATCTGAGGTTGAGATGAATTGGGGAGCTTGCTACTCTCATCTTCTAGGGGTGCTATTAAACTTCCTATAGTACCCAGCACGGTTCCTCAAAAGTCATGTCCAGTTCAGACCGGCAATAGGGTTGAAGTTGAGAACTTTTGGTTTGATTATATATTTAGGTCTTCCTTAACAGAATTTTTATAAATTTATGTTGGTTTGAACTGTGTGTCTTCAAATTTCACTCCATGGAACTGACCCAGGTGGGAACCCAACATGATTGACTCCACCCTTCAGAGGAATTTTGTATTGTCTGTGAAGCCCCTGAATTTTGTAGTATGCTTCCATATTGTTTACTGCCTTATTGTTAAGTTATTCTCTTTAGGATCTTTTCCCATAGGTCATATTTAACTTATGTGAAACCTCAATTGTTAATTTTCTTAGATTGGCATACAAAAGTAACAGAATGCTGCCACGTTACATACATTATGAGGTCTTTAAAGTATACTGTTTCATTTTCGGCTTTGTGTGGGCTTTCCCTAGACTTCAATCTGCTCGTAGTGGTTAATTCTTAAACTGGAGTGTCAGGACAATTTCTATACCAGTGTTCTCACCTTCCAGGCTCATTGAATCTACTGCAGACCATGAATTTTCATCACCAAAATGGAATCAATTCTTTTAAGTGGTTCTGATAAGAGCAAAGACTTCCTGTGTTTAGTCAGGAGGTCTACTGGCTCATCATCAGCAACTGTAATCTGAGCGCTCCCAGTGGAGAGATAACCAAAACTCAGCTCATGAGGCTGAACCACAGACTATAAAGGAATATCTTCAGTAACCCAAACCTTACCCATTTCAATCAACAAGAAGCCAAGATTAAGACTGATCAATCTTAATGCCACTAATAGAGGAACAATCAGTCATCATGTGCATCCTGATACAATGCTTGAGGAAGAACATGTCCCCACTCTTGAAGATCTCATCAAAAATAAAATTTAGCTAGAATTTCATCAAGTCTCTACATGTAACAACCTGCCTACAGAGAATCAGGAGGCTAGAAGAACAAATAAAAAGATAGAAGAAGAAATAAAATAATACTCTCAGAAAAAAACCATCTTCCATATCAAGAATGTAGGCAACTCAGTAAATACAATGGCTCGTTTGGCTTTAGATTCCCCCAAAGTAAGTCCAGAGTGGCATTAGAGACAAGAAGAAAATTTGAACATTGACTTGGTATTAGATGATATTAAGGAATCACTGCTACTGTTTGTTGCATGTGATAATAGCATTGCAATTTATATGTGTGTGTGTGTGTGTGTGTGTGTGTGTGTGTCTGTCTGTCTGTCTGTCTATGTGTCTGTATGTTTATACATACATACAAATCCATCAAATGAAGCAAATCCACCATAGCAACAATGTTTTTCTAGGCAGGTGATTGCCAGAATTGCATCAGGTGTTGAAGAGCAAGTGTTTTTTGAATTGGTACAAAACTGGACTTTCCATACTGTGTTGGTAAGCTTTCTGTGGCCTGGACAAAATACCCAAGGAAGTCAACTTAAAGGAGAAAGGACTTGATTTGGCTCACAGCGTTAGAAGTTTCCATCCATGGTTAGCTGGTTCTTTTGAGGAAGTCAACTTAAAGGAGAAAGGACTTGATTTGGCTCACAGCTTTAGAAGTTTCAGTCCATGGTTAGCTGGTTCTTTTGCTTTTTTTTAACTTTTTATTTTTATTTTTATTGTGAAAATACTGTACAGAGGGGTTACAATTACATGGGCAAGATAATGAGTACATTTCTTATCAAGCATTGTTGCCTCCTTCTTTGTTTCCCCTTCCCATCCCTTCCCATCCTCCTCCCACTCCCCCCAATCCTCCCCGCTCCCCCCCACCAAAGTTGTAAAGTTCGTTTTTCCACATAACAACTTGTACATCTCATTGTTGCAATGGGTCTACCTGTATCCTTATTTAAATGATTTGTTTTTCCCCTTCCCCTCCACAAATTATACCAACATCAAATACAGTGAAAACAGGGGTTATACCATGGGGGATGGACACACAAAGCAACAAAGAAATCATCTTATACATGTGTTAGAAACAATCACCTGAAAGAGAAAAAAACATTTGAATACATATCTTAGGGTTCATTTCCCTAACATCAACTTATCTGACCTTTTCTGCCTGACTCAGACATATACTAGTTATTACAAATAAGGGAAACCATGGGACCTAAGTTTCTTTGGGTCTGGCTTACTTTTGCTTTGAGGACCAGAGCAGGGCAAGATCATCTTACAGAAGGCTCTGAGGGAGGAAACCTGCTCATCATGTAGAGACAGAGAGGAAAGGAGCAAAGGACCAAAGAGCTTTCAATGGCACACCCTTAATGATTGTACTCCATCTCTTAACATTTCCTCCATGACTTGCTCTATTGCTTCCCAGCTGAAAATCAAGCCCCCGAGACAGAGCCTTTGGAGAAGATCCCAGATCCAAATCAAAACACATAAGCTCTCCGTAGTCGTGATGATGACGGTCAACCCCAGAGAAGCCAGGAAGATTTAAATGCTCATAGCCGTCAAGCACCTCAGTAGAGACTAAATAACATTTCAACTCATTAACTGAATTAGCAGTAAGTAGAAGCAAAATTCAAGTGACATATTCTGAAAGGTGACCTAGAACCAAAACAGTGCTGAGGGCAAGTGTAGCTGAATCACGTAGTCGGTACTGAGAATCTTTGAGATGTTCGAGGGCCCATCTCACTGACCTGTGTTTCCACCAAGATTCCTTGGCTGGGGAAAATGGCACATTTCACTTACTGATCAGTCATATGTTACAAAATGAACAAGACTGTGCACTGGATCAGTTAATACCCAACGCTCTTCACTTAATAATGCCACTTACAGAATGTCATTGTGGTGCTAATTTTAGAAAATAGCTACCCTTCTTTTGTTGGATCTGTGTCTACAAAGCTTTAAAAAAAATACAATTAGGGGCTTTTTTGTTCTCATTCTGGTTAAAACTACAAGTAGAAATCTCTTCAGCTTCCACAGTGATTTGATCTCAAACATGTGAGTGCCATCCAAGCCACTGGTGTGAAGATGTTAAGAGAAATAGAATTTAGGCAGGGGGTGAACACGGTAAGTTGAGGTGTTGAGGTTGTAACTTCAGTATATCAACCTACTTGTTCAAAGGCAGAGAAAAGCAAGGTCTCATATGATTATGCCTTCCTAATTAATATAATGACTATCCAATTTTACTACCTGTGAAACTCCTTACATTGAATTAACTTGTGGTTTCTTGTCAAGTAGACAGAAACAATAGCATGCTTTTTTCTTTAGACTGTCTTAAATCATTCCTAGGGCTTCCTAGCGAGGTGAGTTCCATCCATCACTTGTTACAAGGTATTATTGTTGTTGATGTTTTTTTTAATGTGCTATAAACCAGAAAATCAGTGGATGGCTAGAGAGAAGAATGGAATTCTGTGCTTAGCTCAATAAAACATCTAGCTAAATTCTCTTAATTGCATGTTGATGAGTTACAGAAAAGTTATAGTTCAAAGAGAGGACACAGACATAAAGTAGCTTCTGCCTTTATTGTTTTCTGTTCTACTGGAGCCAGCAACCTTGACAATCCCCTGTCCGAAGTGCTCATTTCAGAATCAGAGGTTTTGGCATTGCGATCATCTTTCAGAATCAGTTTTACTGTCCTTCAAAGATCCTCATTGCCTCTCTCTGGGCCACATCCTTTTCTCTACCACTGGCGTTGAACTTAGCTTTGCAATTCTTTCTGAACAGTGAACCTCTGACTAGAAGCTTAAAGGTATGTGCAAGCTTTGCCACATTGTCCTTTCCCTCTCTTAGAAAATGATGCTTTGGATACAGAGTGTTCCTCTAGCTTGGGTCCCAGACTCCATGATGGGAAACACCTTTGTGTTTTAACAATAAAGATTAAAGGGGTTTTTGTCCACTAGCTTTCTGTTTGTTTTGTTATGTTTTGTTTTCCTATCCAACCTTTCCTAAGCCTTCCCATCCCATTCCACCTTGCCCTACCGTGCCCCACCCTAGCCTACCCTGCTCTGCTCTGCTCTACCCTACCCTACCCAACTATTAAGTACCCTCATGGCAAAGCAGATTTAGGGGAGAGTGGGAATGGAAATATGCATAATTGGAGAAAGTTTCCCTGAAGATTCTTATGTGCTCCTCTCTTTCCTCCTAGGGAAAACCTGCTCTCCCCAAAGTAGCTCTTTTCCACAGTCTGTGAGTTCAAGTGCCATGGTTTCAAACATGGTTCAAGCTTTGACAAAACTGTTTACCTGCCAAGCTGGAAATCCTCTTCCAATATATTGAAGATATAATTCCCTATGTTAAATATAAAAATGGTTCTTGGGTGATTGCTGTGGTTTATATTTTCTTGAACATTTTCTTGTTCTGTGAAGCAGTTTAATTGCCTTTCAGGCTTAATGTACTCGCTGGGCTTTATGTTCTTATAGCCAAGTTGAAGTGAGTAGCTATGAAAACAAAGAAAACAACACAAGGAAGAGAAATAACACATTGTGAGTTCCTATTAAATTCCAGGAGCTTGTATTTATGTTACAACACATTACAATTGCCGTCACTTAATGAAAGAGAAAATTGAGACAGAAATGTTAACTACCTTGCCCAAAGCCTTGCACATGGAAAATGGAAGACCAGGAACACACACACACACACACACACACACACACACAAACCAGGCCAATTTAACTATCCATTATTCCAAGAGGCCTGCACACCTCATGGAGCCCCATTTCCATATCACCCTTTCCCAATTATTTAATCTTAAATGTCTAGTATGCATAGCTTTCTACTTGTTTCCATATGTTTCTGATTTTTATAATATTTCACATTGAGCTCAGTAATAAGATGTATGTGCTGCTATATGCTGCAATAACAAACATTTCCCCAGGTATCAGCGGCTTACCAGAACAAGACTCTGTTATTCGTGCTACATGGATAGTGTAGGTCTCAACTTCTAGTTACCTTGGGGATCCATTTGCTCCATGATTCAAAGGATCATCTTAAAAAAGAAAAAGAAAACACCAGGAACCATAGATAGGGGTGCTTGGATCACTTCTTTCCCACACAAGAATCAAAGTAACAGGTGTATAGCTGCGTTTTGTGTTGAGTTCCATAGGAGAATGCTGACAACCAGGGAACGAGAGGGGGTGGACATTGGAATCCTGTAAGAGTTAGAGAAACACAACACGCTGTCATCTACCACCGTGGCTCCACAGTGGAAGAGCGTGAGCTCCTTCCACAGGAGGGTGGGTGAAGGAGGAAGCCAGCACGGGTGCTGGTAATTGGAGCTATTGGAAAGTTTCACAGTCCTCACAGCTAGCGGCTCACTGAGTAACCTAAAACCTGTTTGAGAAGCGATTTGTTGTCTGACTTTGACTGAGCCTGGTGTCAGAATGTGTTCCATCTCTGGAATCCCACTACACCCTGCTACACCCACTAGGGTTTGGGGGTGGGAGTGGGGGTAATGGTTGTTTCAGAATCCAAATGAGCCCAGCACAGTGACTACAGATCCAGCCCAACATACGCCCTGAGCCATGGAAGAGAGTGTTGTGACAGCGAGAAACAGAGGGGGCCATTGTCAAGAACAAGGAGATTGAGGTAATGACCACTGGGACCAAGGGCATGGCTTGCCACATGTGAACAGTGACAGGACTGAAGACAGATGCCCGTGCACTACCTCCTACCTTCTACCTAGCCCTGCACTTAGACACCTGCCACAGCCAGGAAAGGACCCTCTCTGGCCACGTTGGGTCCTGCTGCCCCTCATCTACCATGGTAAATTGATCTCGAGCAACTCCATGACTTCAGCCATGACCTTGGCTGAAGTGACCTGGGCACATGTGGCCAAAAGGACCTCAGATGAAGTCTTCCCATTGCCACGTTCAATAGGACTGCAGCTGAAGGGGTTGAGAGAAACGCCACTAGCTCCATGCTACCCTAGGCATGGGTGGCCAAGGGATCTGAAAGGAACTGTGCCTGGATCTAGTCAGCCCCAGTCTCTCCTAGGCATGATGACTGAAGGTGTTCGGGGGGAAGAAAGTCATAGCTCCTGCTCACTGCCTCCCACCCCCTCCTGGCTGCACAGTACTGACTGAAGCAGCAGAAAGGGAAACCAGGCCTCCCACCGCCCACCTGCTTAACACACCCCATCTAGGTAGCATCTGGGCCTGTACTACTAACTAGAGGGAGGATAAGAGCTTCAGGTTTTCCAGCCACTACTGAAGATGTGAGAGCCAGAAATGCTGCCAGCACCAGAGTCAGGATCAAGTAACTTCAGTTGCCAGGTAAGGTTTACTGCTCTCATTCCAGGTACAGCCTGTCTGCACCATTCTCGTGGGATCTCAGAAACAATACCTACACATCTAAAGCCAATTGAGTCTACACAAAGGAGCCAAAACACTTACTGAAGAAAGAAAAGCCTCTTCCATAATTGTTGGTGGGAGACCCAGATATCCACAGGCAGAGAGAAGACTATAAGATGACCTTTAGCTGCTGGTGCCTGGTACAAAAATCGAATCCAAATGGATCAAAGGACTTAAAGTAGGACCAGAAACCCTGAAATTACTAGAAGAGCACAAAGGAAAAACACTTTGTTGTCACAAGCAATGATTTTTCTGGATGGGATCCCAAAAGTACAGGAAGCAAGAACAAAAATTGACAAATGGGCTGGGAAGGTGGCTCAGTGGTAGAGTGCTTGCCTTGCATGCATGAGGCCCTGGGTTTGATTCCTCAGCACCACATAAGCAGAAAAAAAAAGTCAGAAGTGGTGCTGTGGCTCAAGGGGTAGAGCGCTAGCCTTGAGCTGAAGAGCTGAGGGACAGTGTCCAGGCCGGAGTTCAAGCCCCACGACCGGACCAAAAAACAAAACAAAACAAAACTGACAAATGGGATAAGGTCAAACTAAAAAGCTTCTGCATAGCAAAGGAAACAACTAACAGAGTGAAAGTGAAGAACCATCTGCAGAATGGGAGAAGATATTTACAACTACACCTGACACAGTTAATATCCAGACTATGGGGCTGGGGTTGTTGTTTGCTGGTAGTTTGCACACTGTGTACAAGATCCTTGGCTCAACCCCCTAGTTATTTTGACTATTTTTTTAAAACTCAGAAAAATATGAAAACCTAAATTAAAAATAATAAAAAAATAAGGCAGGTGCCAGGGAATCACACCTGTATTCCTAGCTACAGGGAAAGCAGAGATATGAGAATCCCGGTTCAAAGCCAGCTTAGACAGAAAAGTCCATGAGACTCTTAGGTCCAATTAACCAGAAGTAGAGTTGTGGCTCAAGTGGTAGAGCACTTTCCTGGAGCAAAATAGCTCAGGGACAACACCCAGGCTCTGAGTTCAAGCCCCAGTAGCAGCACAGAACAAACAAACAAAAAAGCCAAAACAAACACAACAGAAAAGTCCAAAAACAAGGCATCTGGATATAACTATCTTCAAAGTTTGTAGAAAAATTCAATTCTGTCATGCATTCATTAACATTTAAAGATTGCTGTGGCATAGTCCATATCAAATGGTGTTTTAAAATTACTTTTTATTAAAAAAAAATCTTCACCTGCAGTGGGCATCTTTGTAATCCAAAGGCTTCTAGTTTAGAATCTGTCATAACAAAAGGGACCATCCAATTAGAAACTGGAGTGTAATTTTCAACACAGCTTTGATTTCCCAGAACTTGCTTGCTTATAGAGTCTCAAGTTGAAAACAGATTCCTGCACAAGTTCAAAGGTAGCATTTGGTAACCCAGTAATGACCCTTGGGTTCTTCCTCTAAAAGCTTGGTTCACTGCAGGGGTATTAACCCTCGGTAAACAGGTTCACCATGTAGACATGCACAGGTAAGTGAAAGGACTAGGCACACATTATAAATTATCTCATTAAAAATTAAAGCCCGATAAAATTGTATACATTTCATTAAATTACCTTTCTAGGCTTTGCAAATATTCTGAGGGCAGCTAATCTCTCCATTTTAATTAGATTGCACATCTTTTCCAAAGGCTACTGTCCTCATGTATTAATATAAAAAGTTCCTATTTAAGGCAGAGATCTGAAGAGTGGAGAATTAACATTCACTGTTAACCTTCTCTTAATGTGAATGCTTTCACTCCCAGTGAAGCAAACCCTCCTCATTGGTACCACATTTATGATTTTTAGCATAGACTACTAGCAAATGATACTCTGAATGTGTAAGATGCAATTTATCTAAAGTTAAAATTCCCACACTCTTCCTACTCCTCCTCTTTTAGTTCATCTTTCTTTTTAGTACAACATAATTCAACATATTCTGCATTTGATCCCTGCCACACCCTCCCCTGAACTGTGTCTCTTTCTATTAATTAAGGGATTTTAAATGTTCTGGTCATTGAGTTATTTTTGCTGTTGAGTAATATGTCTGGGATATAGATGTTCAATACATATTTGCTGGAAGAATGAATAACTGATTTAATTTTCAGTCTCACAACTAAGGAACATCTGCAACTTGAACATGAACTGATGTGTGTGTGTGTGTGTGCGCACGCTAATGTTAAAACTTGCACTCAGGATCTTTCACTTTTGTTTGACTTTTTTGCTCATGCTTGGTACTCTACCACTTGAGCTAAGCCTCCAGTCTAGCTTTCTTACTGGCCAATTGGAAATAGGGTCTCTTGGGTTTGTCTGACCACACTAGCTTCAAACCACAATCCTCAAATCTAAAACTCAACTAGGATTACAGGTGTGAGCCACCAATATCCGGTATTGACCAAGTCTCGCAAGAAAGAGGCCCTAAATTCAAACTTACTAGTGAAAAAAAAAGACCCTCCAAAAATGTTTTACAATGTGGTTATACAATTTTACATTCTCATCAACCAAGCAAAGTTTCTTCCATATCCAGGACAGTCATTATTTTTCTTTTGTAAGCTATTCTAATAGCTATGAAGTGAAATCTCATTGTGGCTTAATTTCTGTTTCCTTAAATGGTTAGATTCAACTTCTGTCTAAATGCTTACACGCCTCCTCTTCTGTGAAGCATCTGCACACACCCTTTGTCCATTTTTTTTCTGGTTAATTTTTACTGTTGAGCTCTTTTAGAGTTCTTTACATGTGCCAAAAGGTCCTTTTCTGGATATACAAGTTTGCAAATATTTTCTCTTGGTCTGTATTTTGTCTTTCATTCTCTTTAGCTTTCAAAGAGCAGATGCTTTTAACTTTGAAGCATTATTTATTCATTGTTTCCTTTTATGAGATACTTCTGATATTATGTTTAAGAACTCTTTGCTTATCTTCTCCCCAAATTTTTTCCACTGTTTAAAAAAAAAGATCCAGTTTTAAATTTTACAGTTATGTATATGATACAAGTTGAGTTATTTTTTGCATAAGCTGTGAGGTTCAAAATACCCCCTTACCTGAGAATATTCGATTGCTCCAACATCATTTGTTTAAGAAACGATTCTTACCAGCTGTGGTGACTTACACCTGTAATCCTAGCTATTCAGTGGGCTGAGACCTGAGGATTGCATTTCAAAGCCAGCTGGGGAGAAAAGTCTGTGAGACTCTTATCTCTAATTAACTACTAGAAGTGGTTCTATGGCTCAAAGTGGTAGAGCACTAGCCTTGAGCAAACAAGCTCAGGGACAGTGCCCAGGCCCCATGACCTACAAATAAACACAAAATACAGGATTATTTCCCAATTCAATAGGTTTTGTACTTTCGTCTAAAGACACCTTAGTCTCTTTATGTGGGTCTATTTCTTTCTTTGGTTTTATTTTTCCTCTACATTCCTATCCCTTCACCCATTCCATACTTTATGGATTCCTGAACCTACATGGTAAATTATCACACATCATCTGATTCTTCTGTGTCAGTGTTGTTTTAGCGAGTTTTAGGGCTTGTGCCTATCCATATAAGTTTTACAGTAAGTCTTTGTAATATGTTGCTAGTATTTTGACCTGAATTGTAATAGGTATACAGAACAATTTGAGAAGAACTGCATTGTGAGTTTGAGATTTCTGACCCATGAACATGATATGTCTCCAGTTCTTTAGCTCTTCTTTGATTTCATTTAGTAACACTTCATCATCTTGAGCACACAGGTCTGGTAGATGTTTTGTTAAGTGTATGCCTAAGTATGTTACATTCTTTGAGGTGACTGTCCATGGCATTGCAATTTTTAGTTCAGTTTCTGCATATTTACTGTCAGCATATAGAAATGTGAGGGTTGTTTTTGTCTTCTTACATCCTATGATTTCATTCATTCCAATGACATTTTTTAGACTATGCTCTGATGATCAAATAGTAAAAATAAAAAATAAAAAATATTAAAGGTCTTTGGGGTGCTCTTCATTTTAAAAATGGGCCCAAAGCCAATGGTGCTTACTAATGATTGTATACTTTCAGCCAGTCACTGGGTGATTCTTTCACCGAGAAGGTACTTTGTACTAACATGGCCCAAGGCAATCCATTAAATATCGCACCATCTTTTAAACTAACCAAGTTCTCATGCAGAACAAGTTGAGCCTAATGGTGGAGAAATGATCTTTTTACATTTTTTTACATAGAAACTAATTTTAATTCTCTGGAATGACTTATTAAAAAAAGTTTGTTTTCACACCACATGGAAGGATGGGAAGCTCAGGAACTTGGGATATGGAAGTAGTGAATGGTCTCCGAAGTTATAAGATGTACAGAAGTTGTCTCTTCAAGTACACGCGTGGCCAAAATGATCCTTACTAGCAGCTAGTCCAAAACAGCACCGGAAGAGAGCTGTCCCAGCAAAGCTTTCCTTTCCTCTTGAAGAATTTCCTTTAAGAAATTAAACAGGACAAAAATTCATCACTTTATTCCCCCCTCTCTCTACCTCCAGCTTCCTAATTGAGATTCAGTGCCACATCTTTGTTTAAGGGTTTATGTAGATAAACTTCAATTTTGTCAATCTCAATTTTAGCCTAAGAAGTAGGATCAACTTCTAATTTTCAGTGTTAAATCCTCTGCTCTACTTTCTCTCATAGTATTCTCAGGATGACGGATGCACGCTCTGTCCCACGCTGGGCTAGACCTTGTCATCAACTTAGTAACTGTCCTTGTGGCTCTGGCGCTGACTGGTAGAGTTAGCAAGTTCAGCTGCTGCATCTGATAAAAAAAAAAAAAATCAAATGTTGGCGGGAACACTTGGGAGTAATCTCCAGAGAGCTCATTGTGAGTGCTTGCTCTTCCTTATTCAGTACCAAGGCAACCGTCCATCTCCTTAGAGAGCCTGGGCCTTTTCTAGTGAGCTTTGACTCCAGAAAAATTAATCCACATAGTTAAAATTTCATAGCCATTTGAAAGCCCAGTAGTAAAATTTAATTCTGCAATGGGAGATTAAACTGGTAACTTCTGTCATTCCTTCTTCATTAAAGAATATGTTGTAGTCAGAGTTAAAAAATAAACTCAGATGCTTTGGCAGTGGGGGGTGGGGACTGGGAGTGGAAATGAACAGGACAAAGGAATAAAAGATTATAGGGGATAGAGAGGACTAAGGACAAAATGTAATGCATAACTTGTCTAAAGGTAAGTTCAAAAGCAAACTTTAACCTGTTGAATGTGGCTGAAAAAAAAATCAACTAATTTTGCTTGCAAGTACACTAGTATAAAACCCTGAGATCATAGCTGAAATTATGCAGAAGAACAAAAGCTGTTAACATTTTAGATGTCCATCCACAGTTCTACAAGGATAACCACATCTGACCCCAATGACCTAGTGCTAGCTCCTAGTTAAGATTCAAGAAAGATGACTTAGTGTCTCAGTTTAACTCATTTGCTACAAAAAATTTGCTACAAAAACTTTCAGTACTATATTAGAAGCTGAATTTAAAGAACTGCTTTTTAATTCAAGCAAACAGACATTTATTAAAGTTACTTTTCTGAGAAACATATTTATGTACGCTATAAACAAGAACACTCTTAACATTAAAAAATTTGAACTTTAAAAAATATGTAAAATGTTCAAGAAATGTAAACAGGAATTTTCATCTTGGTTTCCATATGGTTATATAAGCACCTTAAATATCAACACAGATCACAGACAAGCCCATTTACATTCATAAGAATTTTCTAAATAAGAACAAATTAATTTTAAAAAAATGTTTCCAAAATTAAATGTTATGTTTTGGCAGCTAATGTAACATTTGTTAAAACCAAGACTGAAGGATAATATGTGGCACACGTTAGTAAAATGTCTGTATAATTCAAGTTGGTTCTTTTTTTTCTTCATAGAAGCAACTTTAAACTGTTTATATTTACCATACCAATGGACCACGCTCCTCCAGATTTCTCTGACTTCTTATCTCTCACAATACGGAAGAGTTACATTAAATTTTTTCTTGAGAACTCCTGTTAACATCAAATATGCTCAATTGTTCAGCATTTCCTTTGAAAGTTTCCTTTCTCCTTCCACCAAGACTGGCTGTTTAGAGAAAGATCCACACTCCTGCTATGTGGTTGGAATACTTTTACCACCCCCAATAATGATTATCTTCTACAGCAAGCAAATAACCCACCTTCTTTTTTTAAATTAAATTAAATTTTTTTATTGTGAGAATACTATACAGAGGGGTTACAATTACATGGGCAAGATAAAGAGGACATTTCTTATCAAGCATTGTTGCCTCCTCTTTGTTTCCCCTTCCCATCACTTCCCATACTCCCCCTACCTCCCCCCACCGGATTCTCCCCCCCACCAAAGTTGTAAAGTTCGTTTTTCGACATAACGACTTGTATATCTCATTGTTGCAATGAGTCCACCTGTATCCCTAGTTAAACAGTTTGTTTTTGTCCTTCCCCTCCACAAATTATACCTACATCAAATATAGTGAAAGCAGGGGTTATACCGTGGGGGAGGGACATACAAAACAACATAGAAATCATCTTATAAATATATAACCGACCTTCTTAGAAATATTTGTTATACCACCACCAATTACTGAGATTCTTAGAAATGAGTAAGTTCAGAACACAGGTATGGGACAGTTTCAGATAATTTAAGCTCATGTTGGATTTCATTACTTTAAAAAATAGAGATTCTGTCTTAAGTTTCCAGTTTATTTTTCTTTTCTGACTTTCTTTCTTTGTCTGCCTGTCTCTCTCTCTATATATATATGTCAATACTAGTGCTTGAACTCAGGCTAAGGACCTGGGTGCTGTTCTTTAGCTTTTTCACTCAAGACAGACATTCTACCACTTGAACTACAGCTTCACTTTCAGCTTTTTGGTGGTTAATTATAACTAAAAGTCTCATGGAATTTTCGGCTGGACTGGCTTTGAAATGTGATCCTCAGGTCTCAGCTTCCTGAGTAGCTGAGGTTAATAGGTGTGAGCTACCAGTGTTCAGCTATTTTTTAATTTTATGGTATTTTTGTGAGTGATATGCTAGGGATTGAACCTGGGCCTTATATATGTTAGTCGAATGCTCTATCACTCACTACTTCTTACTCTTAGCCCAGAGACTATATAACAACTTTGTTTTTTTTTCTTTCCAGACACCAACTTGTGTGCATTAAAACTGAATCTAATGTTCATTTTGTTATGCATTTCAATCACAATTTAGGAAAACATCGAAATTTGTTTTAAAAAAGTTTTAGGTTTTTTTTTTTTTCAACCCAAGCACAGAACTTCAAGGGTCATTTTGAATAAAACACATGCCTAAGAATTCGTAATGTAGACTTCAGGGCTGTAACAACTTAACACCAACCAGATACCTTAAAACAATAGATTTTCTTCTCTCCAAATTTGAAGCCAAGATATCAGAAGGGCAGGTCTTCCCGGAGCCAGTAAGCAAGCTCTGTTCTGTACCGCTCCTTAGATTTCTATCCCTAGATTTTTGTGGCTGTGTCAGCCCCTTGGCATCTCTCAGTTTGAAAGCCATCATTTCAGACTTTTCTTTTCAGAACTTTCTCTCCTGTTGCATACATATGCTATTTTGCTATGTAACCACATCAGTCCTTTGAGTTAGGCCCTACCTAGTAGGACTTCCCCGAAATTTACATCTTCCAAGGCTCTATTTACAAATTAGATCACATTCATAGAGATCTAAAGCCAGGACTTCAAATTTTTGAGGCTCATCATACAAGTTAGCACCTATAAGATAGTTAATATGTAGAAGAGTAGACTTCAGAGATACAGGGGAGATAAGCAATTGCAAATCCATGTTAAGATTGTTCACTGTGTGGACAATGAAATTTTAATGTCCTATTTGGGAAAAACATGCAACTTTCAAGTCAAAGGATGAAGTTCAAACCCTAGGAAATAACTCTGGCCATGAGAACCAACTGTCAAAATTGTGTTTATATAGTAACAGCAGTATGTGGTGAGTGTTCTAACTGGGTTTACCTCTTTGCTATCAATTGCATTGCTATCTAGTATACTATCCTTTACATTATCAATTATTGGAGATACTTTTCATACAGAACTGGGGCCATGAATAATTGCGGAAGCACCTGACAGAATGCATTTATTTTTCTCTTCTCTTATAGGGCTGGATCTCTATAACTGTCTCTAAAAACACTGATATAAGACATCATTTTACTTCCTTCAGGGAATTTTTAGAATGCTGGTATGAAAACACAATGTAACAGGCCGCAGGATTCCAAGGACATGGGCCAGTGGCTTAGTTGTAGTCCTTCCTCCATTTCTTGCACAGGAAGGACACATTTAATTTAATTAGCATGAAGCATTTCTATGTCTAGGTGACAGTGTTTATCATCCCTTGATAGCCACCTGTAACTGAAAACAGCATACTTTTGAGTTCAACAGAAACTGGCTGCCTTCAGGTGGAAGACATTTTAGACCTTCAAATCCCAGATCTCCCCAGAAATCTAGACTTACTCATTTTCATTCTTTATCATGATTTATGTCCCAAGTTTGTGTTTATCTGTATCAGGTTGCCTTTCCCATAAACTTTGTATCTTGCACCACTTACTAGCAAGACTGGCGTGAGACTGTGTGCCTTCAATACACACCAGTGTGTGATGTGCAAGAAAACACTTCTAAGACTCTTTTGGAGACTATGAGTAGGAAGGTAGCTGACAGAAATGTCAGAGATGAAGATATTGTTCCAGTTCACTTGAAACCTTAGAGTATGCCGTCCCCCGCCCCCTCCCCCAGTCATCCTATTAATGGAGATATATTATCTGCCTGAGAATTTCCTGTCAAACTGTGTTAAGTAAATAAAGGATAGGTAAAATATCAGAAACAGAGCTAACAAATGGAGCCAAGGCCTCCACTTGAAAGACAAGAGCCAGCTGTTTACAGTGCTGATTTGAGACCAAATGAAAATGTATGGTTTTCATCTTTGCAGAAGATAATTTTCAAACATAGGTTGAAAATTGGCTTTAGAAAATACTTTTTTTTTTGGAAAGAGGTATTTAGTACTTGGGTGGTTGTGTAACAAATATGATGAGGTCCTGACATAAGACAAATGTCTGGTGGAACCCTGCATATTGCCTCTAAATTGAACTTAGACCAAAAAGTAAGGTTTGAATCATCTAGTTGGGTTATTCTCAGTGTGTCAAGATCAGAAGAGACAACAATTAGACTTCTCATGGTAGCTACCAACGATCAGACAGAAATGTGCAGCTGAGACTGAGCAAAGATACCCAGTTCCTATGCTTTGGCAACTTCTTTCAGTAAACACCCAAGAACTCCAGAATATAGTAGATATTTCAACCAGGAAGTCCGTGGCTTTTAAGCTGAGACAAGCTCACTTCTGCCAGGGATGCTGCCATTGATCTAGGGACATTTATGGCCACCATAACTGGGGAAGTGGCTACTGTCACCTCAAGAGTGTGGAGCCTAGGAAAACTGCTAATCAGACACCAGTATCCAGGATTTCCTCACACAGCAAAAGACTTTTTAGCCCTCAAATGCCTGTGATGCCAAGGTTGACAATCCCAACTATACAAGCAGGGATCGGTGAAGGTACACAGAGGCCTGGGCTTACTGGTGGAAAGATCTGGTCCTTTGTTTACCACTGATTACTGTAACTTGTTAGGGTGTTACTTAATACCCTAATATCCTTACTAGAAGCATATCAATTAGGTTTCAAAGTTGGACATGACCCTATTCAAGACCATTTTGGAGTCGCTTTTCTCTGATCACTGTAGCTCTTTTGTGCAGCAGAGAAATAAATCCTGTATAAATCAGCATTTTAATAGAATGGTACTTGCCATCCAGTCTGTGGGCTGTGAAGTTGTTACAAGGGTTTGAAAATCCATATGTGTGCAGGCATTGCTCATGGAATTGAAATACTATCTCATCCATATAAATATAAAAATATTCTCCAAGTTGAATAATCTGGTTAATAATGTACACATTCACTTGAAAACATTACTCATTGAATGCTTTCTCAAAAGTAGCTAAACACTGAACTATCTCTGCTGACACATGTAGGTTCATGAAATATTTTGATACTGATTTTGTAAGATGTCTTCCAACTGGAAAATTACCTGAAGATCATATTTTCAAGATTTTCCTGGAGCTTTCTCCCTCCCTCCCTCCTTCCCTCCCTCTTTCCCTCCCTCCCTCCCTCCCTCCTTCCTTCCTTCATTCCTTCCTTCCTTCCTTCCTTCCTTCCTTCATAACTTCCTTCCTCCTTCCCTTCTTCCCTCCCTCCTTCTCTCCTTCTCTCTGTCTTTTTCTTTTCAAATCCAAGTATTAGTACTCCCAACTTCTCCTGTAATATCAAGTTTCCTATTCCTAATATTTGGCCTACAGTACTTATCTCTTAGTTTGACTTCTACACAAATCCTCTGGAGATCATATGCTGCAGATTTTGATTGAGTTGCCCTGAGTTTGTGATTGGGCAATTCTACAGGCTTCCAGGAAAGGGACATGCCCCTGTCCCTTGATTCAGACACATCAAGTTGTGGAAAATTATGTCACCTCAGCATCAAGTAACTTAAAACACACACAGTGTTGAAATTACAGAAGCCAACTAACACAGGAAACAAACCAGTTATATTATTCTGGAACTCATTTACTTTGTATAAACAGTCAGAAATGGGGGTGGTGGGAATGGCCTAGTACAAGACCTAGGAAATCATTTGGTACATGACTGGTGAGACACTTATGTTTTTGGGCTTCTCTGGACTGTTTGCTTATATTGATAATTTTGTGTGGTGCTCAGATAATGTTATATATATATATATATATATATATATATATATAAATGGCTTTTGGCAGAAACAAACATTTCCCCACCCCTGTACAGTTCCTAGACAATAAAAACATCAGAAGAAAGTCACACAAGAACAAAATCTTACATATATAATGCAGTTAGAAGGGTTAATTTACAAGTAGCACAAATCAATTGCTCACAGTTGTGAAGGCTGAGAAGTTCAAGACCAAGATGCAGGAAGATCTCTTGTCTGATGGCCATCATCTTTTTTTCCTTAGTTTTTTTTACACTTAAGGCTGGATCTCGACTTGAGCAATAGCTCCGCTTCTATGAATACTATCAAGTTGGCACAACCTCACCCAATGGATGATTTCTTCCTTCGTCTAGATTCTGGCCACCAAAATAAGTTAAAGCCTCTATGAAAGGCCTAGTGAATTAAAATACAGATGTTAAATATGTATCATCAGCTAAAATTGAAACTGCTAAACTCTCCCTTCCAAAGAGCTAGAGAACAGACCCAACCTAAACTGGGGTGGGGGTGGTGGGTTAGAACTTCTCAATGTTTGAAGGCAGACACTGTGAGTTCTTTTTCTTTTGTATGTGTGAAATTTCCTGACATTTAAGCAAATAAAATGTAACTGGAGATGAATTTTGATTTCTCAGAGCACTGATCTGCAATCTTTATGACAATGGCTCTCAAAATGGCCCTCAAAATGGCCCAGCAGCATTTCTGTCACCTGAGAACTTGTTAGAGATGTAAATTCTCCTCCCTACCTGGGGCCTATAGAGTCAGAGGCCCTGGAAGTGGGACCCATTAGTCTGCATTAATAAACTTTCTAGGAGACTCAGCTGCTAATCCACATCTGGCAACCATTGACTAGAAATTAATTTACTGATGTATCTGAGCAGTGCCTTCATGCCATTGAGTTTCTGCCTCCGTCTACTACTTAGTACTAGAATTTCAAGTTTCCTTTCACTCTGGAGATTTGAGGTTTTAGACTTGTTTACTTGTCTTTTTAGGTGTTGTTTTGAGTGAGTGTCCCTCACCCTCACTCCCAATCACTGGCCTGGTCCTTTAATCTTTTCCCTGCCTGTGTTAAACTTCAGTTTGGAAACTTTGGGACTCCTTTTCATATCAGAAAGAACCATATCAAATGGGTGACCAACATTGGACGATTCCATTTGGATGATGTATTCGTCAATATTGCCCCTTGTTCATTTTCTTTCAATCACACATTAATTACCTTCAACATTGTTATAAGGAGTAAATTAAAACCCTTCTCAGCAGCCAAACACATGAAGAGTAGAGGTTCTGATGGATGATAGTGAGTGTGAGTCCAATTCTAACGGGCATCTTGGAACTGATCAATAGCAAAGATTCTGTGCTTAAGGAGTCTGGGAGGGAAGAGGCATTCCTAGGAGACAATCCTGGATCTGAAATCTGGTTAGATTGATGGGCTGCTAAAGAAAATGTCACTTTGGGTTACTTATAGAATATGTGGGTTCCTCTGGCCAAAGATTGGATACATATCTTGAATGTGTGCCAAGGGTATTGGGAGAGAAAACCCAAGGCTACATGAGCTGACCATCAGGGGGCAGCACTGGTATCAGTGCTCTCAATGAAAATATTACCCACAAACACATTGGATAAGGGATCCACCGTGAAGATTGTGTCGGTAGATGCAATGTGGTCACCACTAAGGAAGCAAGAGAGGTGGAATTATTGGACTTTCTTTTGGCCACTGCTGGAGATTGAACCCAGGGTTTTGTTTGTATATGGTAAACACTCTACCCTTTGAGCTCCACCCCCACCTAACCTATATTTGAACCTAAGATTTTTACCTCACTTTATCTCATTTCTACAAATAAGAAACAATATTCTTGGGGAGGCTTACAGTTCAGTAGGAAAGAGCAGAAAGGGATGATTTGTGTTACATGTCTCAGCTTCTACACTCAGTATCTGTGTATGTAAGCAAAGTTCTCTTCTTGGCACTACTAAATTCTCTTCTCTGCACTACTAAGCATTCTCTAAAAACCATGTAAGATGCCAAGCATTTCAGATCCTGCTCTGAAACTCCCTTCCCTGTTACCAAAAGAAGACTCCTGGTAGTTAATTAAATTGGGATCTCTCACCTACAAAGTCCCTCCATTGCTCACAACATTGCCATAGCCTACATCTCCTAGAAGACATAGGCACAACTGGTAAACCAGACTACACCTTCTTTAAGTTCCATACCTACCTTGACATCCAGGCCATATGGTTTGCTATTGGGAAACTTAGGCATGGCATATGTAATAGATGTGGTCAAGAGTATCATAGAAAGTCAGAAGAGCAGAACAATGTATTTCTTCCCATCCAGAAATTTAGGGCATATTATCTGCTCACAGCCAGGCTTGAATCCCTTCTTGAATCCTTTTGCCTAAGGCAACAATGTATCCATGTCTCCTAACCAGCCTTTTAAAGGTTTTGTTCTTCTACTCTAAAGATCCCAGTGAAAGCAAAATAACTGTATCTTCCACAATGGGCAAAGGCAATTGATACTCCCTTCACACAATAATCTGAGTTAGCCTCATTGGGGAAAAATAACATTCCAAGATACCTGGCAGACCCCCCTGAGATGAATACTTATATAATGTTACTTCTGTGATCATCCTGCTCAGAATTACGTGAACCTAATCAAATGCAGATCGAGAGCCATCTACAATTGCTCAGGCCTTTCACTTTCAAAAGTTTCCAGCCAAGGAAACAGTTACAAGCTGGAAAAAGGCCAAGAGAAATGACCATGTACACAATGTGCAAGTCGATCATGTTCATTTCCTGATTTCTGTATTATAGTTATGTATAAATTATATCCTTATTCTTGGGAAATACACTTTAGAGCATGGGAGTGATGATTAGATATCATGTCCGCAACTTAATCCATGTAAGTTTCTTGCAACATTGAAATTGTTTCAAAATAAATCAATTCCAAGATAGCACCCAGTCACTCAGTCACTGCTTTCTTCTCCATAAAGTTCTGGCTCATATACTGGGACCTTTGTCATGTGATTCTGCCCTCTGTCCTGCTTATTCTTGCTGGTTCCTCTGGCTGCTGGTTATATGCTCACAGTTCCGGGATAGGCCCTTCATTTTTGTTGGCACTTCCTTGCTTGTTTCTTGGTTTGTTTTTAAGACAAAGTTTTGCTGTGTAGCCCAGGCTAGCTATGAACGTGTGAGCCTCTTGTCTCAGCCTTCGAATTGCCTGAGCTACCATGCCCAGCCTCCAACAATATCTCATCTCCCTCTTGCCTGTCACCAGCGTTTTCAAGTTCAAGATCAGTTTGATCATCTGGTTCAGGCAGGCCTCCTGTCAGTTTCCTTTCTTCAGACCAGTTGGATTGTAAGCCCTCCTCACCCCAGATAACATTTTGCTGTACTAACAAATATACTGGCTGCTACCTCAGGTGCGCTCTCTCAGTTAGGGAAATAAGGTGCATTTCAGGAAACACTTTCCTCATGCTATTCGTGCAATAAACACCCACTCAGCGAATATCTGCCTGATGGTTGTTAAACAAAAACCAAAACACAACAAGAACAATGACAACAAAATCCAACCTATGTACGATTCACTCTTCTGTAAAAAAACAACAACAACAACAACAAAACTCTACATTTTATCTATGCAAAAAGACTTTTATCTCTCCCAACCTGGCTTGAAAGTTTAAAACACATAGCATTTAAGACTAAGGGGCCCAGTTTGAATCCTAAAACCATCTTAGCTAGAGCCTCTGGAATTCCCAAGTAAACTATGTTAGTTCACCCAAGACTGTGCACATTGTTCAACTCACCTTCATTTGGATAGTCAAGGGTGTGCAGTAAATATAGCACCCAAGAAGCACAGAACTGAAAAATTCAGTCCACATGGTAGATTTCTTCAGGAATTGTAGACTCAGCTCTTTGCTACACAAGACACACACACACACACACACACACACACACACACACACACACACACACACACACACACACACACACATCCATGCCTGCTTATAAAGATTCTGTCTTTTGAAAATATCTTGTCTTTATGCTAAAGACCTTTAGAGGGAAAAAAATCAAGAGAATGGAGGTAGGATTGATATAGATGAGATGGAAGAATCTCTATATTCTGAAACACCGTTGTAAACTTCCTTTGGGGCACTAATGACATAATTGCATGTCCAATTGCATTTCTACAGATGCAATGTTCCATTCTGGGCCTTCCAAGTAGGCTGTGGTGTGAAAACAGAGAAGTCTCTGGCACTTAGTGTATGTCTCTCTCTGTTTTTGCGGATGTTAGTTGCTCAACCCAATTTTGGAATATGGCCTTTGGTGGCTCATTTTTGTATGATTGGTACATAATGATACTCATCAGTAGCTTATTGCTATGCAATCAAAACTACTCAAGATTTCAATGCTGCACTAATATTAACTTCAACCATTTACTATTTTAATGAAGTGTGTGTTGATATAAACATTTGCATACTTATTTGTCAATACAAACAGATTTGATGTCGAGTAATAAGGTCATTAAAAGTAATCACATATTTACATTTTTAATCCCTGTTTCCTCCACCCCTGGCTCCCATTCCTCTCTCTCTCTCTTTCCACTGAACTAAATAAATTAGTGAGAGAAGGTAGAAACCTCCGTTCCAGGATCACAATGGGCTTTTCCTTGGTGGCATCTTTCACTGTCTTTGGAAAATGTCCTGGCAGGTGTCGAACATACAGAGAAAAGTCACTTTGCAGAATCAGTCTCCTGTAAGAGTCTTGGAGATCACTGCTGACTGTGTTTTGTCTCAGGAAAACTAGAGATGGGTTAATTTAATATATTCAGTGAGTCCCAATGAGACCAAACCAATGATGAGAATAACAGAGGCCTTCACTTGGATCCAAGCTTGAGCTCCATGTATGTATGCCTGCCACACCAAACTTGCTCACAGGGTGGTAGCTCTCTTCTCCCACTACCAGTCAGCCCAGCTTTGAGGGACTGATCAGAGGGAAGTGTGGAGACAGAAGCAAAAAGAAGCTAGCACCACTTCCTGGAAGCCCAGATGCCAGAAGGAATCATGGCGGTTCTTTGCCTATAACCCTTATTTGTACATCAAAACCTACAGGCCGCTAAATGACTATAGGCTATACAGACATTCTGGAGACTTCTTCAAAAGTCCCTGGGAAAGGTATTTGGCAAACTCAAACAAAGGACTTTGCTGAGGGTGAGAAAGAGGAGCAGTTATTTAGTCATCACATGATACAATTTTAATTCTCACTATCACACATTCTTTCTATTCCCCGCTCCCCTCCCCCCATCACAGTAGTTTGGGGGAAACTATCATTTGTGCAGTGGACACAGTCTTAGTGAGATAGTCAATTAACATCTTTCTCCAAGGTGGATCTCCTGAGCCTTGGCCAAGCTTGTTCTCTTCCTTTGGAGTTTGTCTTGAGTCATAAATAGCGGAAAATCCCACCAAAATGACTTCTTGGTAGGGATTATCTCTAAAGTTCTTTTCTCTAGACACCTTGAGTAACTCTGTCTCTCTTTTTTTAACCTGGTTCTTTCTTGGTCTTCTGGGAGTGGTCCTATCAGCTCTGGTTGAAGCTTTGAGAGGACAAATGCAATGGTGCTAACTGAGAACGCTTTCCTCTGTGGGGGATCTTGGCACTATCTGGAGTCTACATGCAAATGGCATGTAGAGGGTGGAAGCCAGCGATTTTACTGAACAACCAGAATTACAGATGATAACGCCTGCTCAACCCCTGAAAGGAACCTGGCCAAAAATGTCCATAGTGCTAAGATTAGAAGTTTTGGTGGCTAACATACCTATTTTCAACCCATTCTTCCTTACCTGCTTCTCTACAGGAATGGAACAAATACTTTTCTCACTCTCTTGCATTGAGGATTAGAAGTCTTGGTGACACAGTTCAAACAAAGAATGTTTTCCTAATAAAAGGAGTAGCTAGTCCTTCCTTTATCTTCTGCTTTGAAGGTTTGTGTTCTGGCATCCATTTTGTGATGATGAGGGAAAAGTCAAAGGTTCTCAGATGCTCCATTCTTATATTCAGCCATAAAGCAAACTCAATCTTTTTTTTTTCCATCATGAGGTTTGAACTCAGTGCCTATGCACTGTCCCTCAGCTCTTTTGCTCAAGGCTAGCATTCTACTATATTTAGCCACAGCACCACTTCTGGTTTTCTGATGGTTCATTGGATATAAGCATCTTACAGACTTTACTGCCAAGGCTGGTTTTGAACTGTAATCCTCAGATCTCAGTCTTCTGAATAGGTAGGATTACTGGCATGAGCCACCAGTGCATTTTTAAGGCTTCTTGCTGCTGAAGACCATTAAATTCTGTTTAAGACACCCATAGTCAAATATTTCTTGCAATTGAGTGCATTTCAGCGATATTCTATACAATGAATGGGGTCTCTGTTGATGTTAGCTTGAGTCCAGTCTTAGATTTTTGTAAGAAAAGCTTTCTGACACAATACACTAAACATAAGCCTTTGTATTATGTATTGCAACCAGGGCTAAGGCTTCTTCTCCCTGATTGATTTTGATGTTATATGAAATTTTGGTTACATAGAGCAAGCCATAGTGACCAACTCTTTTCTACTGTCCCCTGGTATTCTTGCATCAGTGCATTGTGATTGGATTGGTGATAAAAAAAAATTTGTGTCTCATGCTTGCCTTTTCACTTTAAGTCAGAAAAATCTTTTAAGCTTGAGTGTACTGGACATGCATTTAGGAAAAGTCATTCCCACTTGAAACTACAAAACAGGGTTGAGGAAATGTATTTTCTATGCTTCTTTAGATTTTTTTTGCTCCTCTTTATGATGATTATGAGGCTATAGGAGCAGGTATTGCAGTGGGAAGGGAAGTATGCAGTAGACAAAGCAGGGTGTGGCAGACCCATACTATTCCACTGGCTGATCCCCTTTGCTTCAGGATGTCCATAGCATTGTTCTAAGGGCTGAAGGTGAAGCCAGTACCAGCAATCATTCTCTGTCCATGTCTCAGTTACTGCTGGACCTGAATTTCTATTGCTGGCATGAGTGTGGGAAGTAAGCCAGAAGATTGCATCTATCTGTCAAGGCATTCCCATTCAGACATGAGCTGCCCTATTCCCAGCCACCTGTTGCTTTCTGCATACCCCCTGTAATGGTGACTAGTGATAGTCTACTTGATTGGACTGAAAGACACCTAAGAGATTAGCAGAGCAAACCTCCGGGTGTGTCTGTGAGGGTGTTTTCAGAAACAGTTCATCATGAGGTGAGGTCTCTGACTTAACGAATGGTTTAATCCCTTAATAGAGTCACCATTTGAATGGATAATTGGGAGGTAACAACCTGTGGAGGAAGTAGGTTTGGGGAGAGAGGAGTATCTTCCTTTGAGAGGTATATCTTGGCCCTGGTCTCTGATTGTTAATTCTCTTGGCTTCCTGGCCACCATGAGATGAACAGCCTCTTCTACCTATGGTTCACTTTGCCATGAAATTTCGGTGTTAGCCAATCACAGGCTGAACCCTCTGAAGCCATGAGCCAGGCATGACCCTCTTTCCTCTTTGCTGTACTGTCAGATATTTTGTTATAGCAATGAAGAAGTGACTGACTCTTCCATCCTATGCCTGTCCATCATAGCCATTTCCTCTCTTCTTCCTCAGACTCTAAAGGGCTCCTTTTCTGCTGGTCTCTCACAGGACCTGGGGTCTGAATTATTACTGCTTTGATGGCTTTGTATTGACAAAACAGAGTAATACTGGAATAAAGTGTTTTTTGGGGGGAGGCAGTAGGTGTGTAGGAGTTGGTTACCCTGGGCTTGAACGAGGCTTGGGCCCTCAATAGAAATATTTTACAGCACTGGGCAGCTTCAATGCACATGGGTTGTGTGCACACTGCTTTATGTGCTTTATGCTGGGACTGTAGGTAGCAGCTGCTTGACTCCATCAAGGTCTTTTAAACATTGTCAGCTTCAAATTACTCAGGCATAATTTCAAAACTGAGGAAAAAAATAAATATTTTTTATCTTAACTCTTAGGTTCCTATGGTAAAACAAGAAGTTCTTTATGGTGAATTTCCTACCCTCTCTGCCCTCATTTTTCCAGTTACTTCTTGGGTACTTCATTATTTGGCCAGCTCCTATTTCGATAGTTCCATGGCTACGCCATCCACTGCTAGACTTCCTTTGAGGAGGAGCAAGGTTAGCTCCACTGTCTCCAGGCCACTCAGGCTTTTTCTTGTCTATGCAATTTGTACTCTGAATCCTTTTTCCTTGTGCTAACTCTGGCAGAAAAAGCATGAGAGTCCTTACCCTTTGTTTGAACTCCAGGATGATCTTATTCAGGGAAATACAGAAAATACAAGGAACAGGTAAACAGCTAAAATAATGAGAAGTAGGATGATGAAGGCATTTGCACAAGCTAGCTACTTGGAATCCCTGTTTGCATCAGTGGCATTTATCAATAAGAAACCTGCTTTCCCAGGTACTATGCTATAAAAATATCTAAGAAGACCCAAACCCAGAGTTCAAGCCCCACGACTGACCAAAAAAAAAAAAATATCTAAGAAGCACGTTTCTCTCCTGCTTCATCTCGTACCTGCTAGGACATTGCACTGCTCAGGATTCTCAGCCAGCTAAGATCCTCACTGTGATTTAATGTCACTAATAATTTCTACCAGACACAGGCATTCTTACTGAAGTAATGGGGTCTTTTCATGTGTTTGAAGACCTATGAGCCCCTTCAAACTATACCTAACCTATTGCAAGCCATGCCTTTTTTTTCTGTAGGGAAGCCCCATGGTTGTCTTGTTTTTAAGTTTCTATAGCTCTGGAAAGTTTAAGTGCCCACTGATCCCTTACAGTAGGGACCCTACGTGAATTCTTTTGTCTCACAGTAAATGAAGAATCTGGATGTCTGGCTTTATTTGTCTGTATTGTCGATGTAATGAGACCATGCAGTGCACAGCCTGCCCAGCTCAACATAGTTACCTTGCTTGGTGAGCAGAGGAGAGACAGAGAGAGGAAAGGAGAGGAAAAGATCTGTGGATTAGGCCCTGGATGTTGGGGAACTCTCTAGCTCCCGAAGTCTCTACCATCTTACCTGATGACAAGATTCAGCCTAAAGTTTCCTGTTATCATTATTGGCTAAGAATATACCTTTTCCTGTGTCATTCCCATTTCAGATACCTTTCATTAAAAACGTTTCCCACTTAATAGTTTGAGGCATATTTAATACCTTGGACTTGGCTTTAATTTCTTCATGAAAGTTCTAACTTATTTTATAACTTGAGCCTGAAGAAAGGATAATTTTTTTTTTAAATCCCTGTAAGAGTTCTGGCAAGAAAGAGAAAACTTTTTTTTTCCTCTGAAGGAAAAGTAAACTGTGGCTGGAAAGGTATGCTGAATAAAGTGAGAGGTTTACAGGCCTGGCTCTGAGGCAGTCTACATCCGGGGATGCTGGCCGGAACCTCAGGACGTGTTGTTTATGATTCTGGAAAGCATACTCCAGAGAGCCAACAGCTGTCATCCATCCCTTATGAGAACATTGTTTTTATGAATTCAGGTAAATATCACCACATCGCATGAGGCCCCTGAATCCATTTTTCTGCCAAGTATTCCCTGAAAGATCCTGGAGACCACCAGTGCAGAGAAGACTCTGGGGGCTTTCCATACAGAGTATGGCAAAAGTTATAGAAGATAGGACCACCACTGGGCCAGGTAGATGTTCCTTCGAAGAGCTCAGCTTCTGCCCAAAGGAAGTCAGATTTGAGATTCCACACCCCCTCTCCCCCCAAACACCAGCGCCACCGTCCCAGGCAGCCACAGAGCTCCATCTGGTTTGGACCAGGGGGTCATTTTGTTGGGGGGAGGGGATCTGATCGTGGGGCCTGAACTCTGGGCCTAGGCGCTGTCCCTCAGCTCTTCAGCTTAAGGCTAGCTTTACCACTTGAGCCACAGCGCCACTTCTGGCTTTTCCCCCCTGCTTATGTGGTGCTGAGGCATCGAACCTAGGGCCTCAGGTATGCAAGGCAAGCACTCTACCACTGAGCCACCTTCCCAGCCCCAGGGGGTCATCTTTTCCCAGGGTCCATGCTACATGACAAGTATATGCAGGTTCCACAACTGCTTTAAAGCATCACTAAAGTCAAGTAGTGCTGAGGCCTGAATGTGGGGATGATATAGGTTCGAATCCTAGCCTACTGATTCCTAGCTGGATCTGTGATTAAATCATTTACTCTTACAGAATATAATGAGGAGAATGCTTCCTGATGGGGGAGAGGAGGGGCTTGGAGAAACACAGGAGCTAATGCTTGCCACTCAGTACTCACTCTGTATCTGTGCCTTCTATTATAATTTACCACCTACATTACTCACCCAACTTTACAGCAGATCATTGGAATGGGTGGGATTTTATTTATTTTAATTTATTTATTTTAATTTTTTATTTTTTTGTTGGTCGTGGGGGCTGAACTCTGGGCCTGGGCACTATCCCTCAGCTCTTCAGCTCAAGGCTAGCTCCCTACTACTTGAGCCACAGTGCCATTTTTGGCTTTTTTCTGCTGAGGAATTGAACCCAGGGCCTCATGCATGGGAGGCAAGCACTCTACCACCGAGCCAACTTCCCAGCCCAGGTGTTTGGTTTTTTTTTGCCAATTAGTTCTCCAATTAATTAAGAGCTTTCTTTAATTAAAAGCTTTCTTTAGCAAGCCATGGAACAGAGTCCTCATCAGTTTTTACACTCTCAGAGCAATCCTATAAGATCCTATGTAAATGCTATCTGCATCTTTTATGTCTAGGCTGGGGGAGAAACTTTTTTTCCCTTTCTTTAATGAGCCATTTGGATATTTATAACATCCTTATGGGCCATAGAAAATCATCCATATAGCAGACAGATGATGGGCAGCCAATGTGAAGCATCCTGTGCATAGGATGCCCCTGACCTCTCACTATTAGGAATTGGTGGGACCCACAAGGGGCAGGTTTATGGGCAGTCCTGGCATCACTAGGCTGTGCTAGAAAGGACTGCAGCCGAAGTAAACTTTTTCCCTTCATGAATTAACTTTGATATGTTGTTATAGTAACCAAAAGCTGACTAACACAATAAGCTTACCTCATTCCTAGAGGCAAGAGGATGGATAGAATCCTTCACCACTTTTCTGCTGCTGGGCTTGATTTTTGTCTCCCTCATATGCCAGTTGCTGGTGATCGAGCTGAGGAATTGCTAGAGAGTTCAGTTTATGTTTATCCCTTCTCGGACAGTCAAGGTAAGTACAAATAAATAGTTTTAAACTGTGTTCTTTCAAAGATGAATTTCAGGGGTAGCATTCAGTTACCTAGATTCTTAGAAACGGACTCACCAGGTACCAAGTATACTGGTTACTTTAGCACTGGTTACTTTAGCACACAGGATGTTATATTATTGTCCCCATTTCATGCCCCAATAACTTGAAGCTCAAAGATGTTATGTAACATGTGACCCATGCTCATTTCAATTGCCTGCTGCTGTAAATTATTATTGGGATCCAAAGCCTCATTCGAACTCAGAACAACCAAACCCTACACATCTATTCCTTTTTTGTTTGTTTGTTGAAGTTTTATTCTGAGGAATTAGTGGGGTTTTTTTTGTCACTCATATCAATAAAAATCCATAAAAACAATAGCAGCTCTGAGCCCAGCTCATGTGAGAGATTGGTGGAAAGCAGTCTAGGGGAGCCACATAGAGAGTGGGTGGGGGCAGGGAGGACCCCGCTTGGCAGATTTGGGATGCGGGTGTGTGTCAATCATGTCTTTATCACTATGACAAATTGCCTCCCGTAAACAACCTAAGGGCAGGAGAATTTGTTCTGGCTCGTGGTTTCCGAGATTTCAGTCTGTGACTAGTTAGCTCCATTGCTTTGGGCTTGATGTAAAGCCAAATGTCATGTCACACGTGACCATATATGTAAAATATTAAGATTAATAAGCATTTCCACAGAGTTTCACAGCTGGTACCTTCCCAAACCCCCCAATTAGAGCATAAAGAGTCAGATACTAGTCAGTATTACTCAAGCTATTTTCTCTGCTGTAAACTCCCAAACTGCCTGGGAGAGATTGGAGATTTCCAGGTAAAAGCCAGGAGTCAACCTCTATAAGTGATTTGCTTGGAGTACCTTTGTATAATTGACTGTTTTTTTCTTGTTCTATATCAGAGTCTATTTAACACTGTGGCTCTGTTTGTTTTAGTATAAGAACAAGTTTGGCATGGAGAGTACAAGAGGACACACCACATCTGTGATTTTAAGTGATCTCAGGGGTGCATCTGAAGGAGTTTGAGAAACCCCAGTCCAGTCTTCACTTCCCAGCATGGTAGATTCAAGGAACAAGAGGGGCCTACACTTTATAGTATCCAGCCACATCAAAATCAGTAATTCCTGTTACTCACTACTGATTTCATAGCTAAGGGAAATGTTTTGGAGAACTGGGTAGGGAAGCAAAGCTCTTAAATATAGCTCCAAAAAGCATATTCTGAATGGTCAGGTGACACAAACCCTTGCATTTATTCATTCAACAAAATCCACTGAGCTCCATCACTGGTCACAGGCCCAGGGTGGGGGTGGGAGTGTGGGAGGGGAGGGAACGAGCAAGCATAGTGAAGAAGCCAGTTTGACCCTGAAGGAGCTGAGAATTCAACAGACATTGGATGTTGGTTACAGAACAGAGGAAGGCCAGGTGGTTCTGGGAGATATAACTCAGTTTGAACTTGGGACTCTCCCCTACTCCAATGCTACTCTCCTTCTCCCTAATACCCACTTTCTCCAACCTCTCACAGTTAAGTCCGGAAAGGCTGATGGTGTCTTCCTATCCTTTGTTAAGTGTCTCATTAAAAGGCAAAAAAGCATCTGGATTTTAAGTATTCCCCCCTTCTCTCCACACCCAGCCCTGCTTAATTTTTAAATGCCATCTATGCTCTTTATTTTCTTTTGCAAAACAAGTGCTTCTTAATGGCCAAAATATTTAAGTTTGAAAGCCAGATAATAAGAAGACACGATCATTGTTTCCTTCCATTTTTTAAAAATCTAGCCATCATTTCCCTGTCATTTGAATGTGACTTTTGATTGTCGCAATGACTCCAAGACAATGAGTTGGTGCTGCATGGCGGCACAAAGTAGAGTCGTACAGCCGATGCCAAAATGGTGTCAAGTTAACTCAGAATGATGACGAAAAGCTCAAGTAAGATTGTTCTTTGAGAAAGCAAGCCAGGGCACAGAACAGGCACTCTGGTGAGGGCCAGTGTGTCTCCAGTACCTTGGCTGACCACTCACCTATCAGACCTCAGACTCTTTGTGATTCTCAGTTCCATGATGGGGGAAGGCAAACAGATCTGAAATAGTCTCCCAAGAGAACACAATCTCACCCAAGTATTTTCAAAGACCGAATAAAATCTGATTGCTTTAGGGATAAAGGATGAATTCAAAGGCAACTTTGCCCTTTTTTTTTAATGGATGGAAATCCATGTTTCCAAGGAATCTTCATGTAACAACCTCAAAGTCTTCCCCAACACAGTGTTTTATTAGTTCGGTTTCTGTTGGTAATAACACAATACCACAGGCTTGTTGAAAAGAGAGGAGGATTATATTACTTACAAATTTGGATGGCTAGAAGTCAAGATTGCATAGTACTAGCTTTAGATCTCTGAAGTGACAAAAAACATGACATGGGACTGTGTCATCTGGACTTTGACTCTCTTATAAAGCCCCCAGGATTCAATCATGGGACTCCACCCTAAAGACTTCACATAAATTGAATCAAAGCCTCCATCTCTAAACACCATGGTCAGAGTAAGTCCTAATTCTCTTAATACCTCACAAGGGTTAAGTGTCAATTCATGAAGCTTCAGGGACCCTCAAATGATAAACAGCCCACAGCAAATACCAACTGCAAAGAGTTCAAGGTGACAGGAGATGAAAATTGCTGTGCAATTTATCTATAATCCAGACTTACTTCAGACCTTCTGCAAATCATATTCATTCTTTAATTCTGGAAGTGTTTGGTAAACTCCCGATCTGGGCCTCCCAGAGCAGAGATCAAGAATGGGCTGACCCGCTTCTGTGTGGAACTGACAATTTTGTAAGGGAGCTGGACACAGAACACACAGTCACAGTAACAGATGCCACATCCTACCATGTATAAGGAAGGGAATGATCTTTGAAATGAAATGTGAAAGGATGCCGAGGGGGGCAATTCCACAGAGGGTGGAAGTGAAGAGGGGGACATAAGAGAGAGAGAGGGAACATAAGTGCAATGGCTGTGAAATCTATGGAAAACAAGCGTGCAGAGCCCCTGCCACAGAAATGCAGGAAAAGCTCTACAAGTCCTTCCCCCACCAAAAAAAAGGGACGAAGCAGGGTTTTTCCCATTTGCACCTTCTGCTGAGATCTTATCCATTCTTTAAAACCTAACTTAAAAACGCCTTTCTCTCTCTCTTTTCTTTTGGGCTATTGTATCAAGAGCAATGCTGCTGGAACATGATAGACTTTATCGTATTCAAATAGTTTGTTTCTAAAGCCAGTAATTAGGAAAAAACTAAATGTAGTGAAAGGGAAAAAAAGAATATGAATTTCAATCCTTTGCAAGGTCTCAAAGTCAAATAGCTTCTTTTGTTTTCTAAGGCCTTGGCAGGTTTGGTATAGTGAAAGAGCCAAGGTCCAGGAAACTGGTTTTTTTTTCCCTTCTTCTTCTTCTTTGGCTAAGACTCTGTTTTTGGTTTGTTGAGTAAGATATGCTACGCAAGGGCTCACAACTTCCACTGGAGAAAGTGAAGAGTTTAGAAGCTATCTAGGGAAGAAGGTTGGAGAACAGAGAGAGGCAATGAGGGTCAAACAACATTAAGTTTTGTGGAATGGTTCAATAGATAATCCTCACTTTTGCTTCCTTAGAAAAGCTTGTATGTGTGTGTGTGTATGTGTGTGTGTGTGTGTGTGTGTGTGTATGTGTGTGTGTGTGTGTGTGTGTGTATATATATATATATATATATATACACATATAAATATACACATATACAAATATATAAAACTATGTGTGTATAGAGGAATTTGTGGGAAAGGGGAGCTTTGATTATCTACACAGACGTAAGCAGTTTACTGGGAAAAAAAAAAATCTCAAAACACAAACAAAGCCACCAATCAAGGTGAATCTTGAATGAAAGTCAATGAAATGAACTACCTGATGGCCAAAATGCAGAAAAATAATGTCTACCAGTTTATATCAGGCTGTTAGGAAATTTTGACCCCTTAGGCAAGTTGAGACCTTTCTTCTTATAATATCACATCTCCTTATATTCTGTGATTTCTGTTCCATAATGTTAACATTTGGTAATGACTTGTTTATGTGTGAGTCAATGAGACTATGAAATTAAGGTTTTGTGTGTATGTGGGGAGGTCTGTTTTGTTTATTATGAAACCCTTATCTATTATTCATTTACTTATTCATTTCTTTAGTCACTCCATAAATATTTCATGAACACTTATATATTATTTTCCTGTTGCTGCTCTAAGAAATTACCACAAACAGTGGCTTAATAAAATGCAAATATAATATTGTGCAGTTTTGGGGATCAGAAGTCTAACACTGATTTGACTGAGCAACAGCAATCCTTTGGGGTACTCTAGAAGATCACCATCCTCATCTCCATCTCCTGTTAGAGGCTGCCCACATTCCTTGGCTCATGGCCCACATTAATTTGACCTCTGCTTCTGTTGTCTCTGATTCTTTCCTAGGTCCTCCAATAAGAACAACTGTGATTATATTGAGCCCATAGATAATGCAGGATAACCTCTCCAACTCAAGAGCTTCAATTTATGCTGGGCCTCCATGGCTCATGCCTGTAATCATAGCTACTCAGGAGGCTGAGATCTGAGCCCAGGCACAAAAGTCCCTGTGAGACTCTCTATCTCCAATTAAACACTCAAAAACTAGCAGTAGTGCAGTGGCTCAAAGTGGTAGAGCACTACCCTTGAGCAAAAGAGCAGAGGGCTGGGCACTGGTAGCTCATGCTTGTAATCCTAGCTACTCAGGAGACTGAGATCTGAGGATCGTGAATAAAAGCCAGCTCAGTCAGGAAGGCCATCAGACTCTTGACTCTAATTAACCACTATAAAACCAGAGTGGCACTGTGGCTCAAGTGGTAGAGCACTCACCTTGAGCTGAAGAGCTCAGGGACAGTGCCCAGGCCCAGAGGTCAAGCCACATAACTGACCAAAAAAAAAAAAAAAAAAAAAAAGCAGAAGGACAGCACCTAGGACTTGAGTTCAAGCCCTACAACTGTCAAAAAAAAAAAAAAAGATTCTCAATTCCTCAATTTAATTCTACCTGCAAAGTCTCATTGATTTCTAATACAAGAAGTTTGTGAATTTCTAGAATAAAATGTAGACCTCTTCGGACAGTAGCAAAATTATTTATTCTGCCTCAACCTACCATGGGCTAAGCAGATATTATCCTGTCTTATGATTTTGTGGTTCGATAGGGATCCTTTCTGACAGAGAGATGTCCTGACCAAAGGTTCTGGGTGTGACTCTGGAGGAAGTTCCTTGAGTTGGAAGGACTGAGAGGAGACCTGTGTACAAAGCTTGGTGTGTACATGCTGCAAAAGAATGAATAGCCATCAATGGGGATGTAACCAGCATCATCTCAAGGTTATTATCATCTCAGCCAGAGAAGGCCAAGGCAGGCTTTAAAAAGAGATTTCCAAGCCATATGGAAGTTTTTTTTTTAAAAAAACAACAAAAAAACCACACAAAAAAACCCATAGAACTACTCTATGATCCAGAAATTCCACTCCTGGGCATTTATCTGAAAGATTGCATATCAGGATACAATAAAGCCACCAGCACAATGATAGGGGTTCATTGCAGCACTATTAACCATAGCGAAGCTATAGAATCAGCTCAGATGCCCCTTAATAGATGACTGTTAAGGTAATTTAGTATACGTACACAATGGAATTTTACTTATCTATCAGAAATAATGATATTGTACCATTTGTAAAGAAATGGAAAGGCCTGGGGAAAAAACTATGTTAAGTGAAGTCAGTCAGGGCCAGAGAAACAAAGGATGGATGTTTCCCTTCATATGTGGAAGCTAGGTTTAGCTTATAAACTTATAAGTAAATACGTTGGGTGATATGGAAATGTATGAAATGTGGTAGATTTGAGGGAGAATTCAAAGAGTGCAGTTCCTTAGAAAGGCAAAGTCAAAGTTTAACAAAATAAATAGCAGGTACTTGAGAGGGGTTGGTGGGTTCAGGAGAGGGGTTAGACAAATAAAGAGGAGAAGAATGGGTCAGAATGCAGGAAAGACTCCAACATACATCTTACAAAATTAAGAAGAGTGAGTGCATGGGTGGTTAGGGGAGAGATGGGTAAGAATGTTGAAAAGAATGACATGGTTCAAGATGCATTGTACTCATAAACTGATTTGTTAAAAAAGCAGCTCCTTTGTACAACTACTTAAAGATAATAATAAAAATCTGATATATGAGGTTGAGTTATATGACATGGACTTAGGTGACAAGAGGAGAAAGATTTCTGCACTGTTGGTGAGATTCATCTGTTGAGGGCCTAGCTTCCAGGCTGGAAAAGTGTGCTGGATTCAAGTTTGATAAAAATTGATATTAGTTTAATCAACATTCAGCCATCACCATCATCATCTCTCAGAACAGGGTAAAGCCAGAAACGATTCTGGCTAATGGCCCTTTTAGTATGGAGGACAGCTGCCAATCATCTTAGCTCAGGACTCTTTCACTGAGCTCCAAGACTCTTCACCTCCATTATTAGTCTTGTATATAGCTACCTCCTTTTCTTTTCTTTTTTTTTGGGGGGTGGCAGCCTTGAACTCAGGGCTTGGACACTGTCCCTGAGCATTTTTTTTTTGTTCAAAGCTAGCTCTCTACCACTTTGAGCCACAGTGCTACTTCTGGTTTTCTGGTGATTTTGGAGATGAGTCTCATGGACTTTCCTGACTGGGCTGGCTTTGAACTGTGATCACCAGATCTCAGCCTCCTGAGTAAGTAGGAATACAGCCCCCAGAACCTGGCACTCTCCTTCTTTTCTTGAACTGCACACTGTTCTTGTCTATGGCCCCAAATTCTGGATGGCAACTTTATGAGCCAATATATACCTTGTCATGTATAGATGATGGGTAGCGCACTCTGTCTGCACGCACCTTGGTCTAAGACATGTCTCCAGTCTACTCCCAGAGAAAGGCCTTCCGGACCTTGGCACGGCTCCAGATTCCTGTTGGGTGGTGTACATTCTTTTTCCTCAGAATTTCTCTTTGGGAATCAACCTTTGCTGATCTCTGCTGGATGTTTTCAGGAAGGGAAAACAATGAGGAGACTATCTTTGTCTTGTGATAGAAAAGTGAAGGGACCTATTTTTCAGAGAAAGACCATTCAGAATCCCAATTTAGAGAGGCAACGAACCAGAGAACATACAGTCTCAGAGACACAGAGTGATGTGTTCATTTCTAGTTCTCATGCCTTTTGAAGGCTGGATTAGCTAGGATTCTATTGGTTGTAAGTGACAGAGACATACTTCATACTTACATATTAAAAAGAAAGGAAAAAATAGAAAAATATTTGTTTCACATAACTAGATAGCCCAAAGGGATGTCTCTGATGCAACTCGATTGAGGAGCACACACCGTATTGTTGGGGTTCCCTCTCTTTATTTTTCCAGGCTCTATCATATTCTGTATCTTAGCTTCATTTTCTTCCCCTGGAAGCCTGTTTTCTCTGGTGGTAGACAGACATCAACTTGCATCTCTGTTTGCATGCTTGCAACTCCATGAACCACAAGGCAAGGCCACTTGTTTTTCTAGTTCAAACAGTACAATCCATTTTCCAGGCCCAGGTTCCTTCCTAGACCAGCTAGGTTGGCCAGGAGAATGGGTTATGGCAACTGGTGGGCTTTGGGTCAGGGAGTCACACATATCTAGGCAGCCCTTTCCAGCTCCTAACCAAAGTGATGCTTAGTAGGTTCTCAAAGAGAGAGGATGGGATTCTTGGGGAAGATGGCGGAGGAGAAGCTGGAATCTGAACAAGCTCTCGCACAGAAAGCAGTTTTAGAGTTCCAGTGAACTAAGCCAGAGAATCACACCAAGTGTGCCATCACAGGACAGAGAGTTAGACAAGAGAGGGGAAGCCAAGGCAAAAAGACACATCTGAGCGCCTGCCAGCAGCCGCCACGGTGGCGGTGGCAGGGTCGCGGCGGAGAACACAGCCTCCGGGGCCATAACTGAGCGCTCACACAGAGTCCAGGACGAAGGAGCCAGACGCAGCAGGCGAGCGGATTCTACTCAACACCAGCAAGAACCGACAAGGAGCGGACATCTTCATCCTGCAGTTCGCAGACCAGAGACGACCCAGGATCCAAGACTCAACGTGAGTAGAAGCCCGACGTCCTCACTCCTTCTCGGGGAGCAGAGGAGGGAAGGCCACCCCTCCCCCCCAGCACCGGTGATCTCCATCTTGGATACCGACAAAGCTCGGAGGAGCTGCTAGCTCCAACCCAGGCCTTGGAATAAAACGAGTCATTTAGCAGGTCACAAGTGACCTACCTGCCAGACTCAGCTCCATCCAGGGAAAAGTCACCCAGCTCAGGCACCAGCCATTGGAGTGGCTTTCCTCACTGGGTAACCAGAGCCAGAGGCTGCCCCTCCCTCTAGCAGCCTCAACAATCAATTGAAAAACAGAAACCCTGAGAACGGCTCCAGGCTGGGCTCTGTGAGGTTTTTTTTTTGTTTTTTTTTTTGTTTTTGTTTTTCACAAAATAGCCTCAGGAAAAAGCTACTGATTGTTGAAAGGCCTCAACTCTACCCAGAACCTAGCCTTACCACTGCATCCCCCTCTTTTGTGATTCTCAAAGCAGATCACCTTCCCAGTAAACTAATCGGGGAGGGGGATCTCAAAATCTTGGGTAAAGCAGAGCATTTTTCTGCCTGTTCAAACAAACTGACTTAAGAAACCAATCAAGCCACAGGACCTCAAGCTGACCAGAGACTCCAACAAGAGGCTGTTTACAGACAAAAGGGAGATACAGGATTCTTCCCACCCCTCCCAAAAAATCAAAAAAAAAAAAAATCAAAGAACTTTTTTTTTTTTCTTCTCTTCCTCTTCTTTTTTTTTGGTACCTTATATATATATATATATAATTTTTTTTCCTTTTCTAAAAATTGTATTAATCTTTAATTTTTGCCTTTTTTGAAAAAATAATTGTTTTCCAGTAACTTTTTTTTTCCTCTTATAATTTTTATTTTAGGAATACATGAATGTGCGTTTTCCTTTCTTTTCTTGTCTTCTTTCTCTTTTTCTTTCTTTCTTAACTATCTTTTTGTTTTTTTGTCTAGCTCTACTGAACTTCTGATCTTTTTCTCTCCCTTTCTAATCCTTTTCACCTTTTCCTCTCCTTTGATCTTCTGTATGTGACTTAACTCTTGTCCTGCATATCCTCAGATAAACCCGTAGTTAACTAGTAGACCCTATCCCCCATTGTGTACACACTTAATCCACAAATTTATTACTCAATTCAAAACCTCTGAGACTTAAATTCCTTAATAGCAGTACTACCTCTTTATACCTATATAATATTTTAAGCATTTTCTTAAGTTTTTCACTTCTCCTCTATGTCCCTACCCTTCTATTAATATACTCACATTCCATCTAAATAGATGGTCTTTTAATCTCCATAATAATATTAATTTTTACGTTTCTATTTTTTTCTGGTCTCTTTTCATTTCCCTTTCCCTTTCTTCCTTTTCTCTCTCTCTCTACTTGCATCCTACCCAACCTATTTCCTGCATTGAGATTAGGACATAGTTAACTCTCCCTGTGCCTCCCCACACCAATCTATTCCTATTTTTTACCCACATCTCTCCCTAACCCTAAAAATTTCTGGTTTTCCAAATTCTTCTCTGCAGTTCGAAACCCATTACCATATAGTTGTTTGATGTTGAATAGATGTATCAGTTGAACTAGATTGTATCTGTAGACTATTGACTGTATAAATGCAAACGTTGGTTGATGGTTGCCTTAAGATAGTGTTCTAGCACAAAACTGGTGCTATTTTCATCTCAAATGGGCAGAGTAAGCCGGAAAAACACAAGAAAAATGGCAAATCCGGGTATCTCAATTCCCAATCTTGATAATCAGGGGTCAGATCAGATAATGAACAACCCAGAGGAGAGTTCCCAAATAGCCCTACAAACACTGGTGGAAAACATGATAAATGAGAAGTTTGACAACTTACAAAGGATTCTGTATGAGCGTGATAGGGAGAGAGAGGAGGCATCCCAAAAGTTTATACAGGAATATCATAAGCGTGAGGAAGCTACTCAAAAACTGATACAGGATTTGCGTGAACAACTTGAGAATACTCAAAGAGAAAGGGAGGAATGGCGTGAGCAGGCTGAGAACACTCAAAGAGAATTGCAGGAATCCCATGAATGGGAAGAAAGAAAACTGCAGGAATCCCACAGATGGGAAGAAGCTAATCAAAGAGTAATTCAGGAATTGAGAGACCAGGTAGAGAATACACAAAGATCACTAAAGGCATTCATGGAATCCATTAACAAAGAGCTGAAGGAAGTCAGGGAGACCACAAAGGGAATGCTGAATGGAACCCAACAGAAGGAATGGGAGTCCAAAGAAACCATAACCAATCAACTAAGTGATTTGAGAACAAGCACTGAACACCAAATTAAGGAAGTAAAGAAATTCATACAAGACCTAAAACAGAGCTTCAACAAAGAACTTGAAGCCATCAAAGCTGACCAATTAGAAGGAAAAGAGATAAAAAACAAAGTAGAGAGTCTTGACAGCAGGTTAGACCATGCAGAAGATCGAATCTCAGGGATTGAAGACAGCCTAGATATTATAGAGAAAGAACATACAACCATCCAAGACAAGTCCAAGAAATATGATAGATCTATCCAACACCTGGAAGACACCATCAGAAGGCCTAATCTAAGGATAATGGGTGTAGAGGAGCACCTAGAAACAGAAGTTAATGGTCTAGGAAATTTGTTTAACAGGATCCTAGCAGAGAACCTCCCAAACATACAAAAAGATAGGCCTATTCAGATACAAGAAGCTTTTAGAACCCCAAATAGACCAGACCAGAATAGGACATCCCACTGTCACATTATAATCCACACAGGATCAACTCAGACCAAGGAAAAGATCCTTAAAGCTGTCAAGGAGAAAAGGGTAATCACCTATAAAGGGAAACCAATTAGAATCACCTCAGATTTCTTAGCAGAGACAATCAAAGCAAGAAGAGCCTGGAATGATGTATGCCATGCCCTAAAAACAAACAACTATCAACCAAGAATACTGTACCCAGCTAAACTCTCCTTCATAACTGAAGGCCAAATAAAAACCTTCCATAGCAAAGAAAAATTGAAACAATACATCTCCACCAAACCAGCCCTACAAAAGATTCTTAAAGATGTCCTACACATAGAAAACCAACAAGACCGCAACAAAGGCCAAGAAACTGCACCCAAACTGAGAATCCAAGAACCATAGGAAGAACCCAGTTTTCGCAGCCCCCAAGAAGGTGGATAACATGGCAGGAACTCCCAAATACCTCTCAGTCCTATCTCTTAACATTAATGGACTGAACTCTCCAATTAAGCGACATAGACTGTCTAGTTGGATTAAAAAACAAGACCCTTCTATCTGCTGCCTGCAGGAGTCACATCTTGCCCATTAAAAACAAACACATTTTCAATGTTAAAGGCTGGAACAAAATCTACCAAGCAAACGGCCCCCATAAACAGGCGGGAGTTGCAATCCTAATATCAGATAAAATAGACTTCAAATTAAAATTCGTGAGAAGAGATAAAGAAGGTCGCTACATACTAATTAAAGGATCTCTCCTTCAGGAGGATATTACAATTCTAAATATCTATTCGCCAAACAATGGAGCACCCAAATTTATCAAAGAAACACTACTTTCCCTCAAATCCCAGATAGATCCAAAGACATTAATTGTTGGGGATTTTAACACACCACTCTCCCCACTAGATAGATCAACTCGGCAAAAACTCAACAGAGAAACCGCAGATCTAAACAGCTGCATAGATCAACTAGACTTAACAGACATCTACCGAACATTTCACCCAGCAGCATCAGAATACACGTTCTTCTCAGCAGCACATGGAACGTTTTCTAAAATAGACCACATTTTAGGCCACAAAGCAAACTTGTCTAAATTCAGAAACATTGAAGTTATACCTTGCATTCTCTCTGACCACAAGGGAATAAAATTAGAACTCAACACCAAAAGCCACCAAAGAAAGTCCGGTATCACATGGAGGCTGAACAACACACTGCTGAATCAAGAGTGGGTCATGGAAGAGATTAGAAAGGAAATTCAAATGTTCATGCTTTTCAACAAAAATGAACACACAAATTACCAGCTCCTCTGGGACACAGCAAAGGCAGTACTCAGAGGCAAGTTTATAGCTCTGAGCTCCTACATCAACAAATTGGAGAGATCTGAAACTAGCAATTTAATGACACATCTAAACCTCCTTGAAAAAGAGCAGCAAGATAAACCCCAATCCAGTAGACAGAAAGAAATAATCAAAATTAAATCAGAATTAAATGAATTAGAATCCAAAAAAACTATAGAAAGAATCAACAAAACAAAGAGTTGGTTCTTTGAAAAAGTTAACAAAATTGACAGACCCTTAGCAAATCTTATCAGAAAAAGGAGAGAACACACCCAAATTAATAAACTCAGAGATGAGAATGGAAACATCACCACGGAAACAACCAAGATTCAGAACATTATAAGGGAATACTTCTCAAAACTTTATGCTAATAAGTTTGAGAACTTGACAGAAATGGACCTTTTCCTAGCAAATATTGACATGCCAAAACTAAACCAAGATGAGTTAAACCAGCTCAACAGGCCCATATCAAGCATTGAAATAGAAACAGCAATAAGAGACCTCCCAGCTAAGAAAAGTCCAGGACCAGATGGTTTTACAGCGGAATTTTACAAGGCCTTCAAAGCAGAGCTCACACCAATACTCCTCCAACTCTTCAATGAAATTGAAAGAGAAAGCTCACTACCGAACACATTCTATGAAGCCATCATAACCCTCATCCCAAAACCAGGCAGGGACTCATCAAAGAAAGAGAACTATAGACCCATTTCTTTGATGAACATTGATGCAAAACTTCTCAACAAAATTTTGGCCAATCGACTTCAACAATTCATCCAAAAAATCATACACCATGATCAAACAGGATTCATTTCAGGGATGCAAAGCTGGTTCAATATACGCAAATCAATTAATATTATTCATCACATCAATAGGAGCAAGAATAAGAACCACATGGTTATTTCAATAGATGCAGAAAAAGCATTCGACAAGATCCAATACCCCTTTATGATGAAGGTTTTGGAAAAATTAGGAATCCATGGGACATTCCTCAATACAATAAAGGCTGTGTATGACAAACCTACAGCCAGCATTATACTCAATGGTGAAAAACTAAAGCCATTTCCTCTTAACTCAGGAACAAGACAAGGATGCCCACTCTCTCCACTTCTCTTCAATCTAGTATTAGAATGCCTAGCTACAGCAATAAGACAAGATGCAGACATAAAGGGGATCCAAATAGGGAAAGAAGAAATAAAACTCTCCCTCTTTGCAGATGACATGATCTTGTATTTAAAGAATCCCATAGACTCCACTCCCAAATTACTCAAGCTGATTCAAAACTTTGGCAAAGTAGCAGGGTATAAAATTAACCCCCCAAAATCAATGGCTTTTCTGTATGCCAACAATGAGAAAAGTGTGGCTGAAATTAGGAAAGCAACTCCATTTGTAATAGCCCCACAAAAAATAAAATACCTAGGAATTAACTTAACTAACGAAGTGAAGGACCTCTATGATGAAAACTTTAAAATCTTAAAAAAGGAAATCAACACAGAACTTAAAAAATGGCAAAACCTCCCATGCTCCTGGATTGGAAAGATTAACATTGTGAAAATGGTAATTCTTCCCAAGGCTATCTACAAATTCAACGCAATACCTATCAAAATTCCAACCTCATTCTTCACGGAAATAGAAGAGGCAATCCAAAAATTCATATGGAAAAATAAAAGACCCCGAATAGCAAAAACGCTCCTCAATGGAAAGAACACTGCTGGAGGAATATCAATACCAAACTTCAAACTCTACTATAAAGCCATAGTAATCAAAACAGCTTGGTATTGGATAAGAACAGACCTCAGGACCAATGGAATAGAATTGAAAACCCAGAAATGAACCTACAGACCTATAGGCATCTAATCTTCAATAAGGGAGCTAAAACAATAGAATGGAAGAAAGACAACCTCTTCAGTAAATGGTGCTGGCAAAATTGGTTAACTACATGTAGAAAACTTAGGCTAGATCCTTATATATCACCCTGCACCAGAATCAACTCCAAATGGATCAAAGACCTTGAACTCAAAGCAGACACTCTGAAAACATTACAGGATGGAATAGGAGAAACCCTAGGTCTCCTTGGCTCAGGCCGAAATTTTCTGAATAGAGACCTGGAAACACAACAAATCAAAGAAAGGTTGGACAAATGGGACTGCATAAAATTGCAGAGCTTCTGCAGGGCAAATGACACAGCTAGCAAGATCAATAGAAAACCCACGGATTGGGAGAAGATCTTTACTAGCCATACAATGGACAAGGGTCTCATATCTAAAATATACTTGGAACTCAAAAAATTAAACCCCCCAACAACAAATCCTCAAAGAAACAACTGCCCAATAAATAAGTGGGCGAAAGACTTAAAGAGAAACTTCTCTGAAGAAGAAAGAAGGATGGCCAATAGACACATGAAGAAATGTTCAACATCCCTAGCCATAAAAGAAATGCCAATCAAAACAACATTGAGATATCACCTCACTCCAGTTAGAACAGCAAAAATCAAGAACTCTAACAACAACAGATGCTGGAGGGGATGTGGACAGAAAGGAACTTTACTTCATTGTTGGTGGGAATGTAAACTTGTTCAACCACTTTGGAAAGCAGTATGGAGGTTCCTCAAAAGTCTTCACATAGAACTTCCCTATGACCCAGCAATCCCACTTTTGGGCATTTACCCAAATGTTTACAAACAAGACCACACTAAAGCCACCAGCACAACTATGTTTATTGCAGCATTATTTACCATAGCTAAGATATGGAACCAACCCAGATGCCCCTCAGTAGATGAATGGATCAAGAAAATGTGGTATATATACACAATGGAATTCTATGCCTCCATCAGAAAGAATGACATTGCCCCATTTGTTAGGAAATGGAAAAACTTGGAAAAAATTATATTAAGTGAAGTAAGCCAGGCCCAAAGAAACATAGGTCCCATGGTTTCCCTTATCTGTAATATCTAGCATATGTATGAGTCAAGTGGAAAAGGTCAGATAATGTGATGTCAGGAAAATGAACCCTTAGATGTGTATTTTAATGTTTTTTTTCTTTCATGCATGTGTTTCTAACGCATTTATAAGATTATCTCTTTGTTGCTTTGTATGTCCCTCCCCCACAGTATAACCCCTGCTTTCACTATATTTGATGTCAGTATAACTTGTGGAGGAGATGGGGAAAAACCAGTTGTTTAAGGATACAGGTGGACCTGTTGCAACAATGAGAAGTACAAGTTGTCATGTCCAAAACGAGCTTTACAAAGTCGGTGCGGGGGGGGGGGGGAGGGAGGGGAAGGAATAGGATTGGGATGGGGGGGAGGGGGGAGGCTGGGAAGGGATGTGAAGGGTAAACAAAGGAGGAGGCTGCAATGCTTGGTAAGAAATGTACGCATTATCCTGCCCATGTAATTGTAACTCCTCTGTATAGTATGTTCACAAATAAAATAAAATAAAATTAAAAAAAAAAAGAGAGAGGATGGGAGTGTGTGTGTGTGTGTGTGTGTGTGTGTGTGTGTGTGTGTGTGTGTGTGTGTGTGTGTGTGTTTGTGTGTGTGTGTTGGACAGAAGGGCCAGCATTTCTCCCAGATGCATTCACTCATCCTTACTTGGAATTCTGCAAGACAGTCTAAGTCATTCTGACTCTAACAGCTGGTGTGATTTCTTCAAGCAGATATGAAATTATATCACTCACTGAAATGCTCTGTAATAGCCTGAGTGATTTCTTACTAAATGCACGAACAGGGTTCCATACGTTTTACTCTAAAATATGTCATCTTGGTGTATTGCATATCTTAACTTGCAGGAATTACCAAAATAGCAGATGTAAGGAAAACTCTCTGGCCTTTTCCTGAAGCAGGTCAAAAGGCCCTCAGATGAGAGGTGTCTTCTCAAAGCTCAGATAAAAGAAACATATTCATGTCTGAACATTGAGGGACACGGAGGAGAATCTGAGTGAACGGCCCTGCTAAGTTTCCCATGTTTATTGCTCTTACTCAGAAACTTTTCGTCCTATCCTGGTTTTCTCTAAGTCTCCTCTCCTCACTGAATCCAGTATAATAATTCCTCGGTTTCATTTCCTTCTATAGGTTCTCATGTCATATAAAACTTACATGAAATAAGTATGTAAAAGCCTTTCTCTTGCTTTGTTTCAAGGTCTCAGCCAATAACCTGGGAAACAGAAAGAAAACAATAGTTTTCTTCCTTTTCCGTGTCCACAGATGAGTCCCCAAACCTGTGACCTCCAATGGCAAGAGCGACGTTGCAGATGAAATTGTTGGGTTTATTCCTCCTTTTGCTGACAAGGTTTATGTTACTGGCTCTTTCTTTCTTCTCATCAGCTCTGTCTCTTTTTCTCCTCGTTCCTTGTCCTCAAGTCCTGTTCAAAATGGTCTCCATAACTTGAAATACATCAAATGCAGAGGACAAGCGGAAGCTCTACATTTAATTATATTTTAATTGACCTACATTCTGTTTTAAAATCTGAAGCTATATAAAACATTTTCCCACTAATCACAACTTTATTGTTTTAGGAGAATTACATTCTACTGTATCTGTTAAAATATTACCATTCAAATTGAGATTATGCTTTGGATAAATACTAGATTTTAAAGAATTAGTGTAAAAATGTGAAGTATCTCATTCATTTTTTTTGGGGGGGGTGGTATGGGGTTTGAATTCAGGGTAAGTGTTTTGTCATTTTTTATGTGTTCTTTTTTGTTTTTTAATACGGTCTTAATACTTTTGCCTGAGCCAGCTTTATACTGCTATCCTCCTACTTAGACCTCCTGAGTAACTTAGATCACAGGCATGTACCACCATGCCTAGCTTGTTTCTGAAATAGGATCTCACTAACTTTCTGCCTGGTCTGACTTCAAACCGTGATATTCCTATCTCTGCCTTCCATATAGCTGGGATTGCAGGCCTGAGTCACCATGCCCCATTTCATTAGTGACTTTTGAATTGATTACACATTGAAACAAAATGTCACCAATTAGAAGATATTAGGATTAATGAATTATGTTAAAAATTAATACCATTTTGTTGGCTGGGAAGGTGGCTCAGTGGTAGAGTGCTTGCCTCTCATGCATGAGGCCCTGGGTTCGATTCTGCAGCACCACATACACAGAAAAGTCAGAAGTGGCACTGTAGCTCAAGTGGTAGAGTGCTAGCCTTGAGCTGAAGAACTGAGGGACAGTGCCCAGGCCCAGAGTTCAGGCCCCATGACCGACAAAACAAACAAACAAACAAACAAATAAATAAATAAAAATTAATACTGTTTTGTCACTTGGGTTTTCACTTTTTATTCCTATTGGACAATGCTGCTCTATTTGTTGCCTATTGGTCTCTGGATCTTCTCACAGAGTTGTACTTCTAGATTTCGCAGGAGCCAGAGGTCCTCAAATCTCAATGAAACTGAAAGGTCTTTGATCAATATGATCTCCTGATGCATTGAAGGGAGTGAAGAGTTTTCTTCCCTCAATTGTTAGACCTGGACCAGTATTGCACATCTAGTCAAACAGAAACATGAAGTCCAATGGCTAGGCTAAAGAGAGTAATAAATGGTCTTTTTCAACATTCTCCCACAAGACTCCATTTTCCTTAGTGATCTAGGAGTGTTTAGAAGGGCGGTCCCTGAGCACCTAAGTAGGACCAACCTTTTGGAAGGAAAGTCACTGACCTAGCAGGTCAAAATTCAGTAACTTGAATTCCTTGTTTGGTTCTTAGTGAGGTTGCTGGTTTTCTTTTTATTAGTTAGCATCACTGCTGTTATTTACACAGCTGTTAATAGCAATTTTTTTTTCCTTCATGTTATTTTTTTCCCTAGTCTTGTTTGTCTGGGCAAATTGGGATGCTGACAGTTTATATACAGCCTTGGGATGTAAATGTGAAATTGTCAGTTATTAAAAGCTGCAGAATTAACAGCTCATCCTCTCAAGATAGAGCCTTCTGAATGCGACTTTTTTAAAAAACAGGACTTGAATGACACGAACAACAGAAGCAACTTAGATTTTATAGTTTTTTTATTATTAGTATAAAGGTAGGTCTATCTTCTCTGTACTTTTAATTTGAAGATAAAGCAGATCGAAGAGATAAATCTCCTTTGTGATCTTATCTTCAATCATGGAGGGAAGTTTTTTAATCTTCTAATTTACATATTTTATTCTAATTTTACATTTTCTGCACTTTATAAAAAATTTTCCCATCTTTTCTCTCTCTGTGTTCACAAAATATAAATGGTGATAGGGGAGGGGAGTCTTGTGACCTGGGAACATTAGAAATTGACCTTCACAGCAGGCTTAGATTGACAATTCTTTAGTGATAAGCAGGAGAAAATGAACAACTATTGTTTTTAAAGTTGGATGAGTGATTCAACTTCATCTACACAAAACACATAACCAGAAAGTAAAGAAGTTCTCCCGTCCTATTTTTCTCTGGGTATCAATAATTGGGGTTTGCAAGAAGAGATAAAATTAATGAGGAAAAGGTCTGTATATCACCCCAACTAGGATATCAGGCAATTATTATATTAATTTGAACTTCATAGGGGACCCCTGTGTTCTGAACCACCACTGATGGAATGTGTAGAACTGTGAATCTCTGTTCCCTTGTTCTTCTGCAGAGTGCATGTGGTCTTGTGTGGACTTTGATGAAATTTTTTGCAGTTAAAGACAATATGCATGAGACAAAGAGAGCATTTTGTTTAACATATTTCCCTCGGGAGAATTTTACACATGAAGGTCATTATAGAGAAGAGCAAAGGGACTGGGGTTTCATAGAGGCAAATAAACATGGGAGTTACCCTAAAAATATCATGAAAAATGGAGCAAATAGGTCTGTCATAGCTCAGAGTGTTAGGGAGCATAGTGGTCTGGTGGTTGGCTTTCTCTGAACACAGACTAGGCAGAGGTTCTCAAATGTGGCTACTTTCTGAGAGCAACAGGCCCAGGTAAAATTCAACACTATCACTATCTATTTGTTTTTCAGTATAAGGGTGACCAAAAACCTATGGAGAAGGGCAAAATAAGGTATAAGAAATCTGGAGACTGACTGTTTGCATTCCTCCAAAACCAGTTGGACCATCTGTTGAGATATCACCACAAAGGTCAACTGTTTGTAGAATTCTGTAGATTGTGTTTGTTTGTTTGCTTTTGTGTTGGTCCTGGAGCTTTAACTCAGGGCCTGGGCGCTGTCCTTGAGCTTTTTTGTTTGTTTTTTGCTCAAAGCTGGCATTCTACAACTTGAACCACAGCTTCATTTTGGCTTTTTCTACTGAATTGGAGATGAGTCTCACAGACTTTTCCTATCCAGCCTGGTTTCAAATGATGAACCTCAGATCTCAACCTCCTGAGTAGCTAGGATTACAGGCATGAGCCACTGATACTCAGAGAGACCAAGTATCTTTAACAACAACAACAACAACCATCAAAACCCCCCAAAACCAAAAGTGCCTAAAATTGAAAAGGAAAATATTAACATATTCCAAAAAAGAGTTCCTAACTGGATTCAGATTAGTGGTTTCCAAGAACTCATGATAGGAAATCTTTTAGTTATGAAGATATGAGAGTCTCTCCCCTCCTCTCCTCCCCTCCCTCCCTTCTTTCCTCTCCTCTCCCCTTCTCTCCTCTTCCTTCTCTCTCCTCTCTTCATGCATACTGGGAATTATATGCAGGATCTCACTCTTGTTAAGCAAAAGTATGGCTACATCATAGCCCTGGTCCTTGAGCTTTGTTTTTCAGAGAGGGTCTGGGTCTTTGGGAAGACTGGCCTTAGGCTGTGATCTTTCTACCTCTGCTTCCTGAGTAGCTGGGTCTGTAGGTCTGTGCCATTATGCTCAGCAGTTGTAATTCCTTGATGTCTGGGGTTATGCTCTCCACGGTAGTAGTTACCTCCCATCTAAATGCATGATGCCACAGCCAGGCATAACCCATGCTTAGAATCTTGTGCAGCTACTTGGGGAGCAGACAGGAAGATAGTGAATTTGAGACCAACCTAGATGAAGTTAATGAGACTCTCTCTTGGAAACAATTTGTAAACCCTCACCCCCCCAAAAAATCTGAGGATGTAGTAGAACAAGTATGAGGTCCTGGGTGCAACACCTAGTACTAAAAAATGAAAATAAAACAAATCATAAAAACTGGGTACAGAAAGTGGCTTTTTCAGGAGGAATTGTGGCCTGCACATGGTCTGATGCAGGAATTGAATCCTTTGAGGTTTAGCTCTTGGGTTCAGATTTCGGGGCCCTGTGCCAGCTATAAGGCTGATAGGGATCTGGTAGTCAGATTCAGTGGGTGGTAACGCCAAGTCTGGCAGGAGGGAGGAAAGTTGAATACATTACTGTAGAGGCCTGTAGCCAGATATAGAAAACAAAACAAAATAAAAGAACTCGTGAGAATTGCAAATTTTGTAACGAGTGACAATCCAAGCAAGATAAGAGGATGCAGTCCAACTTGCGGATAGTTTCCAACAGTGGTGAGATTTTTTCTTTCTTTCTTTTTTTTTATACTGTGGTTTGAACTCAGGGCCTCACACTGGCTAATCAGGTTCTCCACTGCTGAGCCATGCTTCCCTCAAGCACTGGTTATTTTAATAAGGTATTGCTTTTGGGCTGGGCCTCGGCCTGGACTGCAATTCTCCTGTTTCATGCTTCCTGACAGAACTGGGATGATAGCCATCTATCACTGCTCGCAGCTTCTTCCATTGAGATGGTCTCAAAAACATTTTCCCTCCCTTTGGCTGAGATCAACCTGGAACCATGATCCTCTAAGTTTCAGCCTCCCAAATATCTAGGAAAACAGACCTAACCAATCACACTCAGCTAGCTGTTAGTTGATGGAGAAAGGGGTCTTAGGAACTTTTTGCTTGGGCTGGTTTTGAACCTTAGTTATGATTACAGGTATGCACTACTCAGCTCATCTAGAGGTAAGATTTGTTTTATAAACCCTTCATCCATGTTCAGAAATCCCTAAAAGGCCAGACTATAAAACCAAAAATCAATGCCTGAAATCAAGTGAGGTTCTCAAAAAGAACACATCATACCTTGCTAATTAGGGATATGAGTTCAAAGCACAGTGTGTTAGCAATTGGACTTCATGTTGGGTCTCTGAGATTGCCAAGCAGGAAGATGGCACAGAGAGCTCCCAGGATCCTGGCTACTTTATGTGGGGTGCAGAGACCTAAAGCTAGAGGTCCCATCCTACCCAAGTAGAAGTAAAAGGGAGAAAGACAAAATGCACAGGACAAACAGGAGTTGATTTTGTTCAGACTATTGCAACAGGAAGAGCATCTACTGGTGGGGATCATCTCAAAGGGGGAAAACAAACAAGCTTATGATTTTATAGAGGCAAGGAACAAGAGAGTCCGCGAGAGAATCTGGACGTGAGGAAGGAAGAAGACGGATCTTTCCCCCGTCACTGAGGATGTACAGAGGCAAATGTTGTTTAAGAGTAGTCAAAAGCAAGGTGGTTCTTCCTGGTTAGTCATTTCTCAGAAGGTAGTGTGTGTGTGTGTGTGTGTGTGTGTGTGTGTGTGTGTGTGTGTGTGTGTGTGTGTGTGTGTGTGTAGACGTGTTCAACGATCATCTTTGTGCAGAGGACTTAGCTTAAGTTTAATATTATCCCCATTTTTCAAGTAGTTGCTTTAATAATTTCACTAACAAGGACTTAACCATGAAGACTAGTGATCAAACAAACAAACTGGGTGTTGCTGTCTATGGGACTCTTTAACTTCATAGACCTAACTGTTATTTCAGTATTTTACCTTTTTTGTTACCTGGATCATGAAGGTTCATTTACTTGCGAAGACAATTTCAATTTGAATTGCTTCTGTTAGAAAGTTTTTTTCTCTCTGTCTCTCTCTCTCCCTTTTTCTCCCTCACCACCAACTTTTTAAAAATTATCTATATACTGGTCTTAACCATTGAGGAAATCTAGAACATTATATCCTAAAACCATCACCAATGTGACATTGGAAAATGCAAAATTTAGTCTGAAACCCATGACTTAATCCTAAAAGTAAAATGACTTGAGGGTTTGGAGCTGAACAGAAATCGCTAGTACTATGTCAGCAATTTGAATTCATCTGTAAGAAGGTAATTTACAATTAATGACAATTTTGAATTAGAGAATATAATATTTAAAAGAAACTCTGGTTATTACATTCTCCCACATTCTATAACTCAAATTCACGAAGGGAACCTGCCTAGAAGATCATCTTAGGAGACTAATAAGAATTACTTATAATTAGCATAACAATTTCGTATGCAAATGGTACTTCTGAAGTACTTTAAATTTACTTCTAAGTACTTTATACATTCCCATTTGCCATCTTATTTACGCCTTTAATTTGAGCTTTCCATGAAGAATGGCTTCTCTAATGAAGAGTCAACTTCCAGCCAACCCTACAAACTCTGAATTAGCAAACCCAAATCAATGAGGTTTTTTGCTTCACATATGTTAAACAGAATTATATGTAACAAAAAATACTGATTCCTAGTGATATACTACTGTACTAAAACTCTGCTTGTATTGAAATTTTGTAGCGTTTACATATACATGATTTATTATAGGCTGGGAAAGAAACGAAGTTATTGCAAGTAATTGGATGTGAATGCTTTTAAAATTCATACTGTAAGTGCCTGTATTATACACACCGTATATCTTCATCTGGTACTTTTAAAGAAGTAGCACTTTTGAAGACTATTTTCAGAAAATAGCTCTTCAATGCCCCAAATCTTGGTTCCTATGTAGAATCAGTAGAAGAAAACTGTTATCAACAGCATGTTAATAGACCCTTTAAAACAAATATAAACTAAAAATGAAAAGAAAAAAATATTCCCCCAACTTTACATCTAAAGGGCAAAAGAATATGCAAAGTAGCTTCTAATTTTAGCCACCTGGGACACTGTATCTTTAATTTAACTCTGAGAGGAAAGACTTGGGGGCTGCTTTGAATTTTTGGCATATTTTCCCCCCACTTGGCAAGCAGCATGGGCTATGGTTTTAACATCTGATTCTTTCTCTATCTACCTTTTGCAGTTTCCAACTCCCCATTTATCTGGAGGGACTGCACGCAGTGTTTACGTTATGCCACAGAGCTGAAGCAAGAACGAAATTCCAATTCATCACCCAGATGTTTCCAAACTCCACATAACCATATTTGGAATTGTATATATGAAATATCCCTATAATTTATTAATTTTTCTTCCCCACCTGGATGTGTGGCACTGAATCACTTGATCACTGTGGGTTCTGGGAAGTTCACATGCAGGCCTGGGTGCAGGGGTTCCTTGCTGCTCTTCAAGTTCAGCCAGATGGGTGGGGTAGAAGGTGGGCAGCTTTCTACAAAGGTCCAATGACTATAGCAGCTATTTTCTTTTTTCAGATGCATGTGGTAACAAACACCAAAGGTGTGTGTGTGTATGTGTGTGTGTGTGTGTGTGTGTGTGGTGTAGACCAACAAGAGACAACAGAGAATGTACCTTTCCTTATTTTAAGAGAAAAGCAACACTAATATGTATGTGTGTGTATGTGCATGCACTCATGTCTAACTATATGAATATCCATATATATATGTATATATATGATACTACTGGATGGGAATTTGCATTGTTTTCATCACCCAGTGCTGCCTTCAGGACCTACTTGACTCCGTGCCTCCTGGCCATCCTCAGAATTTCCTGCCTTGGAGCAATTAAACACCTCTCTCCCACTCCCCTGGCCAGGTGTGAAAGTATGCCGTAAGTAGCCATTGCCCCTGGTTGGATGATTGGACTTTTTGTTTGACTATACTTAAACTCTGGATCCTTGCTTTCTGCACCCCTTTATCTCTGACTCTGTTTGGTGCCACATGGTGCCCCTCTTTAGTGAAGAGGAAAACCAAATCTGTTGTCTCTTTTTTGTCTGCTTGATTTTTCCCTTCCAGATATGTTTGGTTAAAAGGTCTCCTTCCTCCTTCGACCTTATACTGCAGAAACTTAAAATAAGAAGCATAGATCACATATATGGTATATATGTGCACATTGGAGGGAAACTAGGAGGAAGACACAGAACTAGAGGGAATCAGGGGAAAACATACAACAGTGGGACCCATCAGCTGCACTGGACATTGATCAAAATGAGCTAAGTGACTCAATGGCAGCAATTGGAGGGAGGGAATGAGCAGGGAAGAGGGAATAGCTGACACTATGCAAAAGGAAAGAAATGTACAGATCACCCGATGTGGAAGAAATAACTGTATTGTCTGTCAAACTTCATAGAACTCACAAACTTAACAGACCATGATAAAGACAATTTGCCCCATGAAGGTTAGAATGTGTTTGTGACTTTAACTAAGCATCACTATCCCACAATACTGTAAAATTTGTGAAATTATGTAATCACTGAATCACAATAAAAAAATTTTCAAAATTAAAATAAGAAGCATAAGTAAGCAAGAGTTGTAAGACTAGAGCAGGTACAGAGTCTCTTCTTGGATGAAGTTTCAGTCTGTTCCTTTCCTTGCACAGAGGTGTTACCTGCATTCCAGACCATTGAATTGACTGACCCAGGGCTGCAGCATCAAGCCTCCACACAACGAAGACCAGAGCGGAGGGCTGAACACGCCATGCAGTGGTTGTCACCAGTGTCTCCTTTCTTTCTCTTGCCACTGGGAAAACCTATTAGGATAAATAAGGCTTTTATTACTTTATGCAGCAAATCACGTTAAGGATAATTCTCATATTGAAATAGGCTTAGAAAGTTTTCATTTTGTTTAAATTATACAAACAGTGGCATTTTGTCACCCTCAATCAAATCATTCCTCCAAATTGCCACATGTCATTTACATGGGTGTCACATGGAGGCTCGGGGTAGTACAGTCTCCCGAGCCTCAGTTTCTCCTGGGGCATAAGAAGACTCGTGCCAGTCTCACAGGATAGGTGTGGATGGACCCGCTGTGGATGAGGCACCACGCCTGGCACATGGGAATGTTCAGTATGTGATTTTGGGGGTGGCTATTAAATCCACATTGCAAGGGAGGGTGAGGTTTCCATCATGGCTAGATGGAAGACTGCCAGGGTTCTCAATTTTTCACACTGGTTACTCATATAACAGAGTCACATCGTGAAGATTTGCTGGGTAAGGTGTCATGGTACTGGTAACCAGTATATGGGACAGAGGAGAAACAGCTATGATTAAAAGAAAACAAACAAACAAACACATCAATGGAGATAATGAAATGGGTTTTATGCTGTTGGAACTTGGGGGAGGGGTGACAGAGAGGAAAGATATAGGTGAGGAGATTTAATTTTTTAATTTTTTTTTTTTTGTTGGCTATCAGGCTTGAACTCTGGGTCTACATGCTGTCCCTGAGCTTTTCAACTCAAGGCTCTACCACTTGAGTCACAGCACCACTTCCGTTTTTGTAATGGCTAATTGGAGTTAAGAGTCTCACAGACTTTTCTTGCCCAGGGTTGGCATTGAACCGGGATCCTCAGATCTCAGCCTACTGAGTAGCTATGATTACAGGTGTAAGCCACTGGCACCCAGCAAGTGAGGGGATTTTTATATACAAAATTAATATTCACAAGATCTTTGGTAGAACTTGAAAAGTTAAAAGACAAACAGATCACAAATCTGAATAGGGTGGCATGTATCTGTAGTCTTGGCTGCTTGGGAGGTTGAGGGAGGAGATCACTTGAGTTTAGGGGTTCAAAGCCAGCATGGACAATAAAATTTATTAGGTGTCTAAAAATTTAAATTTATTCATTTGTTTAATTTATTCTTGTCTAGAAGTGACCATAATAAATAATAAATCATCGAGCACGGTGCATTGTACTAAACCCATAGGATACAGAAGCAGGTAGATCCTCTCTGACTTGGTCATGAACATGGATGCTTGTTGTATGTATACCTTCTTTGAGACCTGCTGGGCCAAGAAGAACTTAGCCTAACCATCACTGCCTAGACCCTCAGGCATGCAAAGGAGTTCAGTTTCTAATGATCCCACATAAATGTGGATAAAGAACTTTCACCTTCTAGGGGATAAATATGATCAGAAGAACATATTTTTTTTTCATACAAGGTAGTCCTGGAACATCCTTCATTTTGAGAGAAAAGCCATTCTTGGTATGAGTTTTTGTTGCTGTTTGCTGTCCGTTCTGGGGTTTGACCTCAAGGCCTGGGCACTGTCCTTGAGTAGTTTTGCTTAAGGCTCTACCACTTGAGGCACAGCTCCACTTCTGGATTTTTTGGTAGTTTATTGGAGAGAAGAGTCTCATGTCTCATGAACTTTCCCACTTGGGCTGGCTTTAAGCCATGATCCTCTGAGATCGCCAGCCTTCTGAGTAGCATGAGTTATGAGAACCCAGTTTGGTATGAATTCTTTTAATGTCTTCTTGGGATTGAGAAGCCTTTTCTGGAGAAACTCTTCCAGCAGAGGAAAGGTAGACTGTTTACATTCGCGCTTTGCCCAGCTGCTTTGAGAATGGAGCGTTATCTTGTCAGCATGCTGTAAGTTCCTGGGGAGTTCAGTGAAAACAAACGCAATAGAGGCAATCCATATCAGTGTTAATGGGTGTTAGGCAAGTAAAACCCAGCCCTTCAACATGATAATACATAATACATCCCTTAATTTTTAATTCACCCGGGTCTCAATTTTAAAGCATTTTCTTGTAGTTTGTCCTAATTATAATCATTTTTAATGACAGCTTAAAAATTTCATCCAACTGTCTTATCACATACGGTACTTAATTTCTCAAGTGAACAGTTTTACTGTACACCATTCTGGGAATTTTAAGAACTAAAACATAAAAGGAGCGAAAGTTCTTTGTATGGCAAAACTAGATGTTAATTGTTCTAATATACATAAAGAGACCAAAGCAGTTTCTGGAAGCTGGGGCTGGCTTTCCTGCAGAGCCTTCTCTAACTCCTTTCAAGGGAGATTCACAAAACCCTAGGGGAAAGGAGAAGAAAAGGATTCCCCCCCGCCCCTCATTTTGCTGTGTTCTGCCAAGAATCAGAACTGGGATTGAATATTCATTATTGCATTCTACATGTTGAATAGATGTTTGCCCTGACCAAAGTGGAAACTACTCTGCTAGAGAGAATGAGGAGCTGACTACCTTGGCCATTCCACCCTTGAACCCTCTTCTTTCTGGAATTTTCTAATCATCTGCTCACAATTTCCCCTCTCTCCTTCCTTCCCTTTCTCCCTCCTACTTACCTACCTTCCTTCCTTCCTTCCTTCCTTCCCACATCCCTCCTTCCCTTCCTTTTCTTCCTTCCCCTCTTTCTCTTCCTCTCTCCCTCCCTCCTCTTTTTCTTTCTTTCTTTCTTTCTTTCTTTCTTTCTTTCTTTCTTTCTTTCTTTCTTTCTTTCTTTCTTTCTTCCTTCATTCCTCCCTTCCTTTCTTTCTCCCTTTCCCTCTTTCCTCATTTCCTCCTTCCTTCCTTTCCTCCTTCTCTCCTTCCTTCCTTTCCTCCTTCCCTCCTTCCTTCCTTCCTTTCCTCCTTTCCTCCTTCCCTCCTTCCTTCCTTTCCTCCTTCCCTCTTTCCTTCTTTCCTTTCCTCCTTTCCTCCTTCCCTCCTTCCTTCCTTCCTTCCCTCCTTCCCTCCTTCCTTCTTTCTTTCTTTCCAGAAAAGAGAAACCTAGAGAAATTGACAGTTTTACCAAACACGGACATTACAGACATTTTGCATCACCCTGCCTCTTGGCACATGGGTCATGCCAATCTTCTTTGTTATTGACACATGATAATTATACATATGTATGGGGTACAGTGGGATAATTTGATACATGCATACAATGGGTAATGATCAAATCAGGATAATTAGCATCTCCTTCTCCTTCTCCACTTACTGCTTCTTTGTGCTAGGAAGCTGCAAACTCTTCTAATTCTTTATGAAAATATGCAATAAATTGCAGTGAACTACAGTCACCCTACTGGGCTCACAAGCTTGGATCGGTCAACCAGGGCACCCAATACTACAGCACCACTGTTGGGACACACAAGCTCTTAATGTGCTAAATTAATTGCCAAGCAGGAGGGAGTTTTTGCTTTCTCTCTCGAATGTTATGGGAACTCCTGAGTGTTGTCATGTCTCAGTCACTTATTATTTTTGGAGAAGCCAGGCATCTCTGAAGAATGCATACTGAACCAGCAGCAGGGCTCTGTATTTTGTCTTGTCTGGAAGAAATTCCACACAGGTTTCTGCCTCTCTGTTTACTTGGGTCAATCCATGGATAGACACTTATCTGAGCAGAAAGCACACTTATGCCAGTTGTGATTAATGCTAAATACATATCAAAAAGGACAAAGGGGAAAGTTGAAAGTGGAGGCCTTTTCCTTCTTTAAACTCTGCTGGGAGACAAACCTTGCCCTGTGCAGTGTGTGGGGCAGAAGCTCATAAACTGTAGTATACATTGGAGTCACTTGAGCATGCTAGGATGGACTTGGGATGCATTCCGAAAATGCACATTCTTACCTGTCATTTCTAATGGCCTAGACCCAGTCAGATTTACAAGGTCCTTGTTATTCCTTTCCTTTCCATTCCTTTCCTTTCCTTTCCTTTCTTTTCCTTTTTTGTATTGGTACTGGAGCTTGAACTCAGGATTTGGGCAGTGTCCCTGAGTTTTTTTTTGTTCAAGGCTACCACTTGAGCTATAACTTCACTTCTGGCTTTTTGGTGGTTAAGTGGAGATTAGAGTCTCATGGACTTTCTTGTCCAGGCTGGATTCGAACTTGTGATCCTCAGACCTCAGCCTCCTGAGTAGTAAGATTACAGGTGTGAGGCAGCAGAGCCTGGTTTAGAAGATCATTTTTAAAAAGACTGTGGAATGATTCTACATTAAGAATCTGAAGAGTCTCATGGGGTCCAGTAACTTAGTATCTTTGTAGGATTTGGGTGGGTTAATGTAAACCAAACTAAACAAACAACAACAACAACAAAGCAAATGAATCCTCAAGAACAACACATTTCCCCCCTCTCCGCCCGCCCCCCACCCCCCATAGTAAATGCTTAAAACTTTTCATGGGCAGATAATTTCTCCTCTAAGCAACACAAACAACCTTAATCATAGACTGTTATTAATAATCATTATTTTGTGGTGCTGGGGGTGGCAATGGAACCCAGGGTCTTGTACAAGAGCAAGAAATCTGTCACTGAACTTATCTGTAACCCCACCATAATAGCTTTGTACACACTTACACAAAACCTTTCCCACATCCATCCAGCCGTTTTTAAACTGCCCTTTAAACCACTCTCCGGTGGATAGGAACCTGGTATCTGGCCAGGAAACTGCAATTGAAAGGGATATTTTGAAGGAAAATCTGGCTTGGGGTTTGAACCTCCATGGTTTGGGTACATCCAGATAGAATGTAACTACTGGGAAAAAGCAGCCTTTTCTCCCCCCACCCAGTTACTCCTGCCCGTTTCTCTTCCAGATGGCAAAGACGCTATTTCCGTGTGCGGGCGGTCTGTCTTCACTTCCTTTTGGGAGAGGCCCAGGTTTTTCTGGGTGGCGTGTGGAGGGCTCATATTTGGCGGTGATGGGCTTCCTATGCACTGTCCGGGTGGATGTCACTGGCAATCTCCAAAGGGATGTAGGGCTCTCAATGTAAGGCTCCATGCCCAACATTTGCCCAAATAAAGTTTACTCCAATCGTGTGCCAGATGGAATGATAAATGCAGGCACAAACATTTCTCTCTTCTTTTTTTTTTTTTGGATGCATAACTCCCTTGTATGTGCATGTGCAGTCTGTTTGGCTTCTTTCTCAGCAAGGAACAGGTTTACCCATGTGTTTTGTGTAGGGACAATTTGTGTGTGTGTGTGTGTGTGTGTGTGTGTGTGTGTGTGTGTGTGTGTGTGTGTGTGTGTGTGTGCTGGTAATAGGGTTTGAACTCAGGGCCTCGTGTTTTCGTTCACCATTTTTTTTTTGCTCCAGGATGGTGCTCTACTGCTTGAACCACATCTCCACTTCCAGCTTTTTAATGGTTAATTGGAGAGAAGAGTGTCCTGGATTTGTCTTCCCTGGGGCTGGCTTTGAACTGAGATCCTACCAGCCTCCTGAGTAGCTAGGATTACAGGGGTGAGCCACAGGCACTTAGTTTTGTAGGGCCAATTTGAAGGCCAACAGTGATACCCTCCCATGTTTTGAAGCACTGACTGTACCCCCTGGTGTCAGGACAAGGACTGGCCACAGATAGAGGCAGACTTCTTTCTTTCATGCCCAAGGACTCATGGGAAGCAGAATTCAAAAGTCAGAGGCCACCCTGCTTGTGACCACAAAGACAGTGGGGTGAGAAAGATCCTCCCTTCTCTCCAGCTGGGGTGGGCCCACACATTCCAGGGCCTTCCACGAGAAAGGGAAGTTGCTGGAGGGCCAAAAAAAAAAAATCACCGCCAAATTAGTAGCTTCCAAATATCATTTTCAATAAAAACTTCATGATAAAGAGCATGCTAATACCCAATGGTTAGTGGTTTTTATGATGGCGTTAAACCATTTCTGCTGAGGCTCCACCGTCCATGCCATTTCTTCACTGAAGAAAGAAATTGGCTGCTAGCGCAGGGTTTGTACGCTTTCACTGTTGCTATAAAATCAGCCCCCAGGAGAATTTTAAGTCTTCTTGAATTGCTTTTTAGCACAGTCTGAGGAAGTAAAAGTTCTAAAACTGCCTGGTTACAGACAAATCACTTAAAAAGCCAGCTTTGTACTGGCAGAGTCGTGCTACAGGAAATGTTTCAAAAGGCAGAATATAACAATATGAAAGCTAAGTATTGTTATTTATTTAACTCACGGAACAGGCTGTCATTGAACATGAAGAGCCTCCAGGAACTCTTTAAGGTCATGGGAAATGCCAGATCCTTGTGGTAACAGACGTCCCACTATATAATGGGTGGTGATGTTTACACACGTTTACACACGTATGTCTTGATGAGTATGGCCTGTGTATAAACACATACACAAGCACACCATCTCTATTCAATTAAAGTGCATTAATTGATTGCAAATTGATTCAAAAGAATACCTAGCAGGAGGCCATTCCCCACATAGCAGGAATTCTTGAATTTTCTAGGGAAAAATAGAAGACAATAGAAAAAATAAATAGGATAATACAGTTGGAGGTTAGTGCAAGCCCTGTAGACTGAGAATTAAACTAACGAGATCTAGTTGTGTGCTAAATATACCCAGCACACACAGTATTTTTACAAAAGGGAGCAAGGCTACACCAAATGTGACATTATAAAAGGTGGCTGATGTTCTTGGTGTAAGTCTCACTTGATGTGATTGAACTGGTCAGGGTTATTCTGTTTTCCCAGCTATGGGAGCCCTGAGGGACAAAACACAGTGAGCTTATCTTTCTACCCCTTGTTCCCTAGCGTAGGGGCCCTGTTCCACACTTAAACATGTGCAGTATGTTGTTAATGTCATAACATTGATGCATTTCAACTTCCATGGAAGGATATTATTATTTCATTTCTTGGTCAAGAAGGTGCAGATCATAATTAAAAAAAAATCCTAGTAAATAAAGTAAAATATAGGAGTTGGTTTCAACTAAGGGACTAGTGAGACTTTGAATCCAGGAATCCAGTGAAGAATGGTTTCTCAGTCTAGAAACTTCTCTGTTTTACATGAAGTGACCCTTAGGTTGGTCATCTGTGAGTACTCCAAACATCCCATCCTCTCCCAACGTCACAAAGAGCTGGGATTCTAAAAACTGGGGAAGACATTTGAGAAATGATAAACAACCCTGAAGCTTTGAGTATTTATTCTAGGCTGCTTATGATGACATATTTTTATAACACTTTGTCTGGGTGCCAGGAAATGGCAGGATGGAAAATCACATTCCCCAAATAAGTGAAGGGCGTGTCACTTCCAAACCTCCCCATCTCCAGCAAAGTCTATTGATAGCTGAGAAAGAGTTTAAAGGTGTAAGAGAGATTTAATTCCCCTCAAAATGTCTTTTAAGAACCTTATGTTCAGAGAAGGCTTCTTGTCCTTCCCTTCGCTCATTTTTTTCTTTCTCTCTTACACAGCCCGCGTTCAGTGTTTGTTAATTTGTGATCTTTAGAAATGTCTACTGTTTTTTTTTTCCTCCAGGCTTTCTGTATACCTTTAGTGAGAAAGGGTTCTCTGCTCGATTAATTAATTTGCATCTTTTTAAAATAACTTGCCAGACAGGGTATTCTGATTAAAAAATTAAGTAAAATAAGGAAAGAATTAGAATAAGGAAAGAATTAGCAAGGAAAGAATCAGAATAATTGTGAGTTTTAGTTTTGCAACATTATAGATTAGTAATTTGGAGACCAAGCTGTATAGAAAGAAAGGGTTTAGAAAGCTATCTCTCATCCTTTTTCTCATATTAAGCTGCAGGAGTATGCACTAGAAGGTCAATTTAGTCTTTGTGTATGTGGAGAAGGCAGGAAAGTTCTGGAGCTTGACTGAAACCTGGTACTCTACCACTTGAGCCACAGCTCCACTTCTGGCTTTTTGGTGGTTAATTGGAGATAAGAAGCTGGTGGACTTTTCTACGCAGGCTAACTTCTAGGTGTAACCTTTATATCTCAGCCTCTTGAGTAGCCAGGATTTATAGGCATGAGCCACCAGCACCCAGTGCTAGTCATTATTTTTATTATTGTTAAAGTATAATTTGAAATTAGCATTCTAAGAAGAGCCCTGTCTACCTGCAAGTACTTTTCATTGCAAAAATAACCCAACGTGGAGTTTCAAATACGATACAAATTAGAGGTGGTCATTCAAATAGGCACCCAAGATGCCTGTATGTTTTCCCCTTAAGTAATTAAATTTGCAAGTTATAAGCTGCCACAGACAGAGCAAAACAATTTGTGTAACAACCAGGACCTAGAAAGTAGTCCCTCCTCTTGGAAAATTAGAATTCTCAGAGCGTGTGGAATTCTAATGCTGGCTTCACGCTGGCCAACTAGGAGACCATTATTAGTGACAAGGAAAACCAGGAGATTTGCAATTACGACTTTGTTCAGTTAGAGGTTGAAAAGTGCAGACAATTTATGCCAAATCCATCTCATTTCCCGCATATTTTGATATTATTAGTCGATGTGGCTTTCACATTTGCTGAAATTTGCATGAGCTATGCATTAGCTCCAGGGTACAGAGGGGAAACGTGGGGTTCCAGTGACCAAATGGAAGTCCAAGGCTTCCAAAGGACAGGGACAACCAGTTTGTTCAGAAGTGAGGGCAATTCCTTTGATTGTTTCTAAAAGCCATCAGAGAAGGCAGCCATTTTCTTCCTTCCTGAGCATGCATGGTGAACCTCGGAAAAGGATTTGGAGGCACTTTGGGATCACAGCTCTTTTTGCTTTTGTTGCTTTTGGAAAAGGTTCGTAGGGTATTTGCCTGAGCTAGCCTGGAACTGCAATCCTTTTATTTATGCCTCTTCCATAGCTAGGATGACAAGTGGGCAACATTCATGCCCAGCTTATTGGTTGAGAAGGGGTCTTCTCACTAACTTCCTCCAGGTGGCTTGGAACCATAACTCTCCTGATGGCTGCTTCCCCAGTAGCTGGGATTGCAAGCATTAGCCACCACATCCGGCCTGAGTGTGTGTGTGTGTGTGTGTGTGTGTGTGTGTGTGTGTGTGTGTGTGTGTGTGTGTGTGTGTGTGTGTGTGTGTGTGTGTTTGTCAATTGCATTAATCCCTAAAGCATTCTACTTCATTGACCTTGGCCTCCATCATCTGTAAGAAGCACCACCACTATATAGACTCCTAAGGAAGAAGAGAAAATGCTTTAGTTAAAATATAACACACACTTTTTCACACTATATAGAACATGTTACTCCGTGTTACTCTTATATTTCTTGTGTGTGTGTGTGTGTGTGTGTGTGTGTGTGTGTGTGTGTGTGTGTGAGTTCTAGGTTTTGAACTTAGGGCTTCACATTTGCTGGGAATTATACTTCCAGCTCTTTCTTGCTTATTTTTGGGGGATAAGGTCTTGCTTTTTGTTGAGACTAACTCCGATTTCAGTCTTCCTAGTTTTCATTTCCTGCCATAGTTGGGATGGCAGGCACAGACCACTACGCTGAGCTGTTGGATGAAATGGGGTCCTCAGAATTTACTGTACCTGCTGGCCTCAAATTTCAGTCTCTAGGATTTTTTGCCTTCTGAGTAGCTGGGATTGCAGCATTAGTAACCACTACTCAGCTTATATTTCTCTTACTGAATGAGCTCTTTCACACTCATTTAAGTAAAATTTTATGATACACTAGTTTTGCACACATGGAGAAAGTTGAGAACACAGAGAAACCTTCCTGTGGGTGGCCTAGAGAATGGACCAATACTTGGCTTTGTATTGGTGCCAGTCCTGGGGTTTGAACTCAAGTCCTAGGCACTGTTGTCCCTGAATGTGTGTGTGTGTGTGTGTGTGTGTGTGTGTGTGTGTGTGTGTGTGTGTGTGTGTGTGTGTGCATTCTAAGGCTTGAACTCAAGGCTTGGGTGCTGTCACTGAAATTCTTTTGTCAAGGCTAGCACACTACCACTTGAGCCACAGCTCCACTTCCAGTATTTCCTGTGTAGTTTATTAGAGATAAAAATTTCATGGACTTTCCTGCTGAGGCTGCCTCCAATTGCAATTCTAAGTCTCAGCCTCCTGAGTAGCTAGGATTAAAGCCATGGGCCAGAGGCTCCTTGCTTAATGTGTAGCTTGTTATTTGCAGTTTTGTTTTTGTTTTTAGCCATCATTTCTTCATTCACCTTCTCCTCTTACTTTTCCATCTTGTCATCATGTCCTCTGTCAAACACCTCTATTTTCCTGGCTCCAACCATCCAATTGTATTCTGCTGCTTCTCATAATGGCTCAGCCTTCCCTTCCTCCCCTACCAGAGTGTCTTCATTGAGGAGCGTGGCCTAGCTCACCATACATAGAAGATACATTTTCTACTCCCAACCTATAGACTGATTTCTTGTCTTCTAACTGAGCAGTGTGTACAACAAAGAGCAAAATCCTGTGTGATACATGTGGCAAGTACACAACATTCCAAGTGGAACTGAAGAACCATGTGTGACCTTACTTGATGAAGAATGGACTGGAGGGGTGCAGTCTCTGCTGTGAATAAGAAAGTGCAGGCTAGTCACGGTGCACTAGGTGAGGGGACCAGGAGCTCTGTGTGTGTGTGTGTGTGTGTGTGTGTGTGTGTGTGTGTGTGTGTGTGTGTGTGTGTGTGCTGATGTTCTCGTATTCTGCCCTATAAAATTAGAAGCCCTACATAGCCCTGCTGGGGCAGATTGCTGGTGCCCTCATACTTTTATACTTGTTCCCTAGGTGGTTGGAACCTCCTTTATATATTACACCTCCCACTGTCAGGAGGTGCTGTGACAATGGGCAGAGAGCTTGGATGATGCTCTTATTAGGCTCTGCAGTAAATCCTGGACCAGTGTCACCTAGGAAAGAAACACCCCAGACCCACTGAATCAGAAAATTGGGGTGCGTCAAGCCATTTGTTTTGATAAGTTCTCCAGGTATAGGCCAAAGCATGGGAATCACTTCTTCATGATATACGTGGAATGGGCATCCTATTATCAGACCTTTATCACCTGTCCTGGCCTGGAGGCCTTTATCTTCTTCAAGGCCAAAGGTATCAGGAGTTGACCATGACCTACATTTATTAAAACACAATTCAGGAAAGATTTTGCTCTGTGTAGAATAGGGGGCTCAGTTAGAGGGGAAGGAAGAGATTAGATTACTTCCTTTCCTTTTCTTCCTTCCCTCCTTCCTTCCCTTCCTTCCTTTCTTTCCACTTCCTTCCTTCCTTCCTTCCTTCTTTCCTTCCTTCCTTCCTTCCTTTCTTTCTTTCTTCCTTCCTTCCTTCCTTCCTTCCTTCCTTCCTTCCTTCCTTCCTTCCTTCCTTCCTTTCCTTCCTTTCCTTTCTTCCTTCCTTTCCTTCCTTTCCTTCCTTCCTTTCCTTTCCTCCCTTCCCCTTCCTTCCTTCCTTCCTTCCTTCCTTCCTTCCTTCCTTCCTTCCTTCCTTCCTTCCTTCCTTCCTCTCTACGTTCCCTTCCTCCTTTGTCTTTCTCTTCTCTCTCTGTCTCTCCCCTCTCTCTCCTCTCTCCTCTCTTGTTTCTCTCTCCCTTTCTCCCCTTCCTTCTTCCTCCCCTCTTCTCTCTCTCCTCTCCTGTCCTCTTTTTTTCTCTTTCCCTTCCTCTTCTTCCTTCTCTTCCTCCCTTCTTATCTCTCCTCCTTTCTCCTCCTCTCCCCTCTTTTCTTTCTCTCTCTGTTTCTCTTTCTCTCTCATCTTATATAGAGCAGGCTTTCCTCTCACTTGCAGTTTCCCGAGTACTGGGATTACAGACATGAACCATCTCCAAGCCTGGCCCTGATTCAAGCTTTCATGTTGGTCTTCTTGGAGTCCACTTAGGTATTTAATAAATGCATATCACACTCAACCAGAAAAAATATAATTTTAAGTAAATATTTAAAAAAAAACTCAATTTGTAACAGTGAGCACATAAATTCATTCCTCCTTAAGGGCGCTTTCCATTTGTGGTATCTAAACAAACAACAGAGGCAGGCTTCAGTGGGCTCAGAGAGAACAGGAAGAAACCTGCTTGGGATTAAAGGGTTTCCAGAAGGGATCAGCAGAGCAGGCTTGTCAGCAGTGGTGATTTCATAAGCAGGAAGAGAGAAAGAAGGGAAGAAGGAGAGCTAAGAAAAACAACAACAACAACAACAAAAACTGGATTGCCAACTGGATGAATTAAAAAAAGAAAACAATACAATCCAAGTTACAGGACTTAGAAACAATCACAAAATCCATAGTTTTAAAAGCTATATATATATATGTATATATATATATATATATATATGTATATATATATATAATCTCCAGGTTTTGAAAGTTTCCTGAAGCAGAATATTTCTTTTGGAGAAGAAATCACCGTGTTAGTGATCAAGGCTGGATTCTCATGCTCATGTGCATATGTATAGTCTGAACCATCTTTTCCAAGCAGCACCAATGCATTTGGATCAGTGTTAAGGAAAGCACCAAACATCACTTTGTGCCTTAGGAAGTACAACAAAGGTAAAGTTATAGCTCAGGACAGTGGTTTAATATTTTGGGTGGTAAACCAGAACATGTTGATCAGATAGACAGCTTTTGAGTATCAACGATGTTTTCCATGCCTTACCAGTTGTTGGCCTGAGTCAACTTACAATCTAGCTCCTAGGCAGTGGGTTTAATTCTGCCTTGTAGTTTGTTGGGGAGATTAAATGAGATACTGAATGCAATGCGCTATGCATGGGGCTTGGCACCTAGCAAACACTGCAGCAATGCTCTTCTTGTCTAACCATCAGTGAGATTTCCTTCCTTTTGGGTCTGCTGATTCCACGGTGAAATGACTATGGAGCAATTTGTCATCTCACATTCCTAAGCCTGCTTGATTTTTTTTAAAATGAGTTTCCTGACTCTGATTGCTAGGAAATACTTCATTTGATCGATGTGCCGGACACATTTCCCTACTTAAAAACAAAAGAGCAGTCATGTCTGACTCCCTAAAACAAAACACACACAAACACACACAAAACTTTCCTCCAAACAAACAGCCCCCCCCCACTACAAAAGCATTTCCATAGCAAAGAATACTGAGTGCATGAAGAAAGAAATTCTGGCCACAGACTAGGTAGCTGTAGAGCAGGTGACAGCAGGGTGTAGGGTGGTACTAACTGTATTTTTATTTACTTAGTTTTCTTTTTTTTAGTTTTTTGCTTACAGTTCCACTTTATTAAGATGACTATACAGCAGTTTGTACATAAAGCATACAATTAATACCTAGTTTGAAAGTACATGCCAGGCTCCCCATAGCGTCCAGACATCTTGAGCATCTACATTTGGTCAATCTTCTTGGTATTAAGTTTATAAGAGTAGATAAGTCAGGTACAGCTATGCACTTACTTGACAGAAGTCAATTCAGAAAGCACCGGGAATGCCTGGCTTTAAAGATAATCATGTTAACAATCAAAAAGGGTCTAATGTTCACGTCATGCCTTTCAGATGCCACGAATCCATCTATCTGTCAAGATTTATGGACAGATGTATTTGTGATGACATGGGACCACTAACACTGTCAAATGAGAGGCTTTAACTTATGAAACAGATATGTCCAAGTCTCTTTTCCCATTACAAAAAAACACAAAACAAAAAGGAATGAACTAGAGCTGGGAAGGTGGCTCAGTGGTAAAGTGCTTGTCTTACATGCATGAGGCCCTGGGTTCCATTCCTCAGCACCACATAAACAGAAAAAGCTGGAAGTAGCACTGTGGCTCAAGTGGAAGAGCGCTAGCCATGAGCTAAAGAGCTGAGGGATAGCAACCAGGCCCAGAGTTCAAGCCCCATGAGCAAAAAAATAAAGGAATGAACTAGTGGATTATGATAAACTGGCAAAGTGGGGAGGGGGTGACATGCCTCTGGAGAGAGAGAGTTGGCTGAGGTCTGGGCCCTTCCTTGCCCACTACACAAACAACGTTAACTTCATTCTCTCACCAATGAATAGTATTGGAAATGGCAGGAAGGAAAGTGGAATAAGAAACAGATACCCCATGGAGGATCCCTGTGTACAGAGATGAGTCTGATTCCTTGGCCCCCAAATGCTTTGGGTACCTTGTGAAGGAAGGGAACAGAACTTGATTAGCAGCTCAGCAACTGAGTCTGGTGCTGGCACAGAGGCCTTAGCTTCTACGTTTATTAAGGAGGCTAATTCCTGTCAGTGAATTAAAGTCAAGGCTTGATTCATACTCAAATATCTGGGAGAAATTTGCTTAGGAATATAAAAAAAAAGAACTGGAAAGACACAATTAGATTTATGATTTCTCGTCAAGAATCTGATAAACTCACAACAGCCAAAATGGACCTTAGAGGAACTTCATTAATGTAACAGGATCTGTAGTGTTAGTCAGAGGGACCTTGGCAGATGGAGTTTTATTCCACTCGCTTGTTTTGGAACGTCGTTCTTGCATCTTTATACCAAGTCATATACTTTGCCTTATCCAATCTATAACAATTTAGTCTCTGGATGAAAAGAAAGGATCTTTCTATCACAGGACAACTCACTGTGAACCAAGGCTTTGGCAGGGGGAAACGAGAGACTTGAATGCAGGCAGTGCGCTTCTCCATAGGAGCAGAGATTGGATGTTGGGGATTACTTGCAGAGAGGGCAAACCTGGTGCTACTGTGTACGAGGTGTCCATAAAGTACAGCAGTAGCTTGGGGGGAGGGAAAAATAAGAGCTCAGTGGGTATGTGGCCGTGCTTGTGCACGAATGCATATACACCTCCTGAATTCAGATGTGACTGTGGGAAATATGAGAGCAAGAAGAGTCCTGTAGGACACAGACTACAACGATGTCAACATGCAGCCAGTTACTCCTGCAATCTGATTTGTGAATGCTTGCTGTGCTCTGGGCAGCATGCTAAGCCCTGGAGATACATCAGTGGAATAGTTCAAGTGACTTGCTTTCTCGCAAGAGCTGATACTTGATCTGTGAATGGTATGAGAGCTAGGATGGTTAAACATGGTCAAGTAAGCAAGGTAAGTGCAGTGGAAGACAATGTCTGAAGGAGATCAGTGATTGAGGAAGCTAGTCTAGAAGGAAGACTGTGTAAGATGAGACCTGACGTAAGGGAATGGAGTAGTCCTGCTAAAGCCTAACTATGCCAGACAGTGAGTGGGCACAAAAGGTCCAACACTTGGCTTCTTGGAGGAAAAGAAAGGGAGTTGAGTAAGAGGGAATAGGTAGAGTGGATAAAAAGGGCCAAGTATGGAGAATAAGATCCATTAAAGTGCTGGGTATCATTGGTGGCTCATGCCTGGATTCCTAGCTGTTCAGAAGGTTGAGATCTGAGGATCACGGTTCAAAGCCAGCCCGGGCAGGAAAAGTGCATGAGACTCTTATCTCCAATAAACCACTAGAAAACCAGAAGTAGTGCTGCGGCTCAAGCGGTAGAGCACTAGCCTAGAGCTAAGAGCTCAGGAATAGCATCCAGGCCCAGAGTTCAAGCCCTACAAAAAAAAAAAAAAAAGAGTGCATTAAAGTTGCTTAAGATTAGGAGTAAGTAATACCATCAGGGATGGTAGCTTATACCTACAATCCCAGCTACTCCAGAGGTACAAAAAAGGGAGGATTGTGGTTTAAAGCCAGTCCAAGTAAAATGTTAACACCATCTTAATAACAACAAAGAGCTTGGTACGGCGGTACTTGCCTGTCATCCAACTTTAAAAAAATAATAGGAGCAATATCATCTTGACTTAAAGAAACACGCTTGCTGATCATTCTGTCAGGGAATGCTCATAGAGAGGATAAGAATGAAAAAGGGAAATACTTGGAGACAATCTGGCCATTCAAGTAAGATCATGGTAGCTGGGACCATGTGGATATCAGATAGATGGACGGAGAGAAGTGGATGGATTTGGTAACCATTCTGGAGTCAAAGTAGACTATAATTCCACAGTCAGTTTCTCCCCAGGTTCAAATTCTTTTCTCTACCATACAGCTAAGATTTATATAGAGATTAATGAAACAGTACCCACACAGGGCTTTGAATTCCTTGGAGGGAAGCAAGACATTATTATTATTATTTTCTTTACTCATATTATGAATTTATTAACTTTTAACTCCTATATTGAGGTAGGTATTTCACTGACAGCTGGGGTCTCATTTAGCTAACCAGGTGCCTATACTGAACAAAGGTTATATTATTAGTGAAGTTATTATTAGGAAAATATAATAGTGCATGTTGAATACCAATAACAAAACCTAATTTCTTATAACTTCAGCAGGCAGGTGGGGGAAGAAAGAGGTGGACTTGGCTAGTGTGTTTATGATATTCAATGTCTTCTTTTCTTACTAGCTTTAAACAGATTTGGAATCTTGAGCAATTCCCTGCTTTATACATGGATCACAACCAAAAATTTCTCCAGAATTTTAAAAAATCTTTTGAGGAAGTGAGGGCCAGAATGTTGACAGGGCAAGACAAAACAAAACAAAACAAGAAATAAAACAAAAAAATTCCCCAAGTCTATTGACCCTTAAGAGGTAACTAAACATAGCAAACCTGATTATAGGAGAAAGGAAAATTCGGACTATGCTTACGTTTAAATTTGTGAAAATACAATAAAAGTAGTAGGTATACACATGAATATATTCTTCATAGTCTGATGGACAAAAGACAAAATCAGAGCTAATCTATTCCTTGGCAGTTTTCATCCCTACCTCCCAGGACCTTCTCCTTTCTTGAAATCAGATTATGTTAGGCATAATATTTATATAGATGTATATAATTACATTTATATTGTTATATACCATCACTTAATAATTTAAAAAATTTAATTAACATTCACAAACAGAAGAACACAGCCTATATAGCAACTGTATGCAGAAACTCTGGTGACTAGCCATATTAAGCAAGGTAAAAGATCTACCTTAATAGGGACAGGACACAAGTTGAGCACACAATCCCAGCCATCTGTATTTATGTGTCTCACTGGAGTGCATCCCAAGATACTGGAAATGAACACTGCTGTCGGCAGGTCAGGAAATCAATAAACAGCTGGAAGGCGGCCATTACCAACAGCATTAACTCCAATAATAAGTCCAATGGGCAGAGGAAGAGTTCCCTTCAACAGAGTGCTAAGTTGTCAACTCTGGAAAGCAGCAAGCAGCCTGCTTTTTCTCTGGGGCCAGATTCTTACTTGTATATTCCAGTTTCTGCCCCCATTATGGCGGTTATTACTGCCACCTCAGTTTTCATTCTTTTCTCCTTTGTTAATGCAACCTTAGATTTGCTTGGCAGGGCTATGTTCTCCAGTTGTTTTTTTTTTTTTTTTTTAATAGCCAGCTTCCTAGAAAGATTCTGGCTAGTGTTGACTGTGGGGTACGGCCCTGTCAAGTAAGAAGTGAACGGTAATGTATTGGGCAGGGCCTCCTGGGAAGCTATTGCTTTCCAAATTAAAAAAAAAAAGCCAGCTCAGACAGGAAAGTCTGTGACTCTTAATTCCACTAAATTACTGAAAAAGCAAGAAGTGGAGCTGTGGCTCAAGTGATAGAATGTTAGCCTTGAGCAAAAGAAGCTCAGGGACAATGCTCAGGCCATGAGTTCAAGCTACACACACACACACACACACACACACACACACACACAACACACACACACACACACACACACACACACACACACACACAGACTTGATTATTATTCTTTACGAAAAAAATTAGTTAGCCATCTCTTGTGTTTTTTCAATTTTTCCAGAAACTTGGATGTGGTACCTGGCTATAGAGAAAGTATGTAAGGAGTACTAGACATCCAACTAGAGGACCAGTGTGTACTCATAGAAGCTAGAAAGAAGCTTGCTTCCAGTGAGCTCTCTGCTGCTGTCCACTAGCCTGAAACACTCAGGCTGACCTTGTGCTTGCATCCCATTTGCAGAGTAAGGGTCCCCTATTTTATTTGAAGTTTTCTCAGAATAGGAACTAATCTGTCTTAACCCGAGTGTTCTTGTGGTGACCAGACTAAGCCTAGCACTTAACTAACAACTATGAAAATCCTCAAGTAAATTCAAAGCTCGAAAGAGAAGCAAGGCATACAAAGATTCTTTTACTAGTGGCTCCTCACCAGGACTCACCCTAAGTTCACTATGTATGAATTTGCAACTCACCTATCTGGGCCCCAATGACAAACATGTAGATTCAGAAGTTCTAAACTGGGACCCTGGCAACATCTGTACTTAAACTGTCCTCACAGGGGATTTGTCATCTTCTTTTCATATAATTGTCAGGAAATTCAGCTTTAATTTTATGCCACCTATCTATCTATCTATCTATCTATCTATCTATCTATCTATCTATCTATCTATCTATCTATCTATCTATCTATCTATCTATTATCTATGTATCCAACCATCCATCTTCATTTATCTCTAGCTCCCAAATTCTCACTTCTAGAAATCTCTGCCATTCATGGACTTCCAAAATTTTGATGTTTGGAGCCTTTATCCCTTACAAATGCATTTAAGATATGCTTGTAGGTTTATTTTCATAACATAAATGAAAAAACAAAATTAAGCAATTCAGGCAAAGGACATGGACATCTTCTTTTCCTGCTAAAAAATGTCGATTGAGACAAAAGCAAATAAGAGCCAAACAAACAACAATAAACTTTACTCGATACCAATTTTCCCTAACAGCCAATGATTCTAGTTTCCTTCCTCAGCAGTTTTCTTTTCAACCATCTTACTGCATGAATTTCCCTGATTAAGGCAGTCATCTGTAATGAAATGTACCCTGGCCACAAGAGAAAGAGAAAGAGTGAGCTCATTCATCTCTAAAGTAAGTGGAATTTTATTTAGAGCACTAAGGACATTAGTTTTCCATTGGCCCTCAACTCAGAACAGGGAAGATAGGTCATGGATGATTGTAGATCTATCTTGTTTTATTTCCAAATGAATTCTATTTTTATTTTGGACTAGGTTTCCAAGTGATCTGTACTATGTAAGAGATATGCCAGCAAAAGCTATTTACTTCCTGCTCACTCCTATGTCCTCTTCAAAAGAAGAGCAGAGGGCTGGACATTTGCATATATGCATCTCCTCCCTTCTTGAAATTAATGGCGTATAAAGTTATCAGGGGTCTGGGAAAGCCCCATCAAGAGCACATAGCTGACATTCCTGACAACAAACTCTCCTCAATTGAGCCAAACCTGGGACCCAGAACCTACAACATGGTGGCTCAAATAGTTCCCACCAATCCATCATAGATGACAAGTTTCCTGGATCCTTTAGCTCACCGGCAAGAGTTGAAGGTCAGTGTCTTGAATGACTGGAAATAATGAATTGCTTGGACCCCTATACTCCTTCCGCTCTGTGACTCTTTCCTTGGAAATGGCTGACAGGTCTTTGAGATGGTAGAGACCAAATCTGCTTTTCTGAAGGACGTGACTTCTTCCTGAGTTTCTTATTTTGCAGTTTTTAGAATACCTTGGAGCCCCACTTAGGTAGTGGGAGGTAGAGCTCAATTGATTCTGATGAAGCTAGCTGGCTGTCTACACTTACAAGCCAGGGGTGCTCCAGGGCATCATTTGAGTGAGCCTTTCATCTTTGTGGCTCTGAGCCACAAAGTTCTAGGGGAATAATGCCTGGGGTGGCAGGATGGCTTGCCAGTCCCCACTCCTAGCCCTTTGACACATGACTGAAAGGTGACATTAGATACAAGGTAGGTCTCAATTCTTCCTATCAAGTGATGAACTCCTCCAAGCCTTCACCAAGACAATAAACTCCTGACACACATTGAACTCTCAATAATATGTTGAGTGAATGGAGGAATGAATCCAATTTTACTTCAAGAAAAATCTCAAAGAGGCTGAAAAAAATTGTCTTTAGCTTTCTTTGTTGTTTTTCTTGGGACCTAGGTAGAACTCAGACCGTGCATCCTTTCGTCAAGGTTTATGCTGTGCTTTCCCTCATCATCATTGAGGAAAACAAATAATGACCTTCTTCAGAGCCCACTCCAAAGTCAAATGGTATTGGCTGTAGTGTTCTTGGAGTGACTCAATCAGCTACCAATCCTGCATGGGGTAATTGTGAAGAGGGTGGCTGTCAACACAGTTCACCCAACCATGACTGATAATGTGCTTTGTTCCACAGGCTATGGACATGCAGGAAAGAATAAAGGTTGGAGCGGATGCTGCAACAGCATTGTTCAATTAAACAACTGGCTCCAAGTCAAATTAAACATAGAATTTCATAAAATAGATCACCCTTGTTCAATGATAGCTCCTTACCTGCTTTCATATCACCCAGGGTAGGTGTTGCCAGCTGCCTTTTCATAGAGGCTACCAATTCTCATGATATCTGTTATATTTTAATGCCATCTGCTAAACAAGACCTCACCCAACATAACTGAATAGAATACGAGTCCCATATACTTGGATTGGCATAGAAACTATTCCTCCCATCCCCTCCCTTCTCCATTCCCCCCACTTTTATCTCCTCTTTTTTCCTCTTCTTTCTTTCTCTTCCCTCCCTCCTTTCCTCCCTCTTTCCCTTATTCCCTACTCCTTTCCTTCTCCTCCTCCTCCTCCCTCTTCTTCCTCCTCCTCCCTCTTCTTCTTCCTCCTCCTCCACCTTTTTGATGGTATTGATATTTAAATTAAGGGCTTCTTATGCTCATCTTGCATGCTTAGCTATTTCTCTTCCATGTGAATTGAAACTCAGCCCAGCTTTTTGCTGACTTTGGAGATGGAGTCTCTTAGACCTTTCTTCCTAGGTTGACTTTCAACTGTGATCCTCTGGATCTCAGCCTCCTGAGTAGCTAAGATCATCAGAATACTATTTTTAAGCACATTAAATATACTTGGGATACAGGGAGAATCCATGATAATGGAACTGCTAAATAGTTTGAGTGTACTATAACAATGCAAATGCTTCATTAAAATATATAATTGTAAAGGTGGTGTACAGAGGGGTTACAGTTACATAAGTAAGGTGATGAGTACATTTCTTTTTGAACAATTACCCCCTCCTTCATCTTCTCTCATCCCCCCCCAAATTCCCCTCCCTCCCCCCAGGTTGTAAAGTTAATCTCCAACATAGTGTCTCGGGAGTATCATTGTTGTCTTGGTTCACCCTTCATTTCTGTGATTCCCTCTTCCCTTCCCCAAATCAGATAAACTTATATACAAGAGAAAGCATACAGAAGTCAAAAACAAGGGAATAAACCAAAGGGAGGCGGGGAGAAAGAAAAAAAGAATTAATTTTGTAGTTAACCTCCTGTTTTGATTTCTTGGAGTTCTTCACTGATGACAGGGCTGTGCATGCAGCAAGCACTGTAACTGAGCAGTGGTGATGAGTATGAATACTATTTGAGGGAATACTATTTGAGCAGCAACTGTCATGCGAGATGGGATACCTGTGGGGTTCTGCAAAGTCAAGCTGCTGCCTAGATGACTTGGCTGTCTTGTCTCTACTCATCCTAGTAGACATTGAGGAATTTCAGTTTGAGGCTAGAGAACAAAGTTCCAAGGTTCTCTCCCCCCTATTAAGTCCAGAACCTGCTGCAAAAAATGTCGATTTGGCTGATACCAAAGACGATGGTAATTTTATAATACTGCATCTCTGTCAACAGACCCATACGGAAATAAAATAGAATACATGGCAGGTTACATGAAGGGAGATGTAGATGCTATTGCTATACCATCTCCAGTCATGGGTGGAGGAAGGCTGGGGCATCTGAAGGAATAACAGGTATAAGAGATGACTGGGATTTAACCCATGGAGGAGACAGCTGAGGGGCAGATAGGTGTTGTACTGCTTTAGGCAACAGAAACCATACGTGCAAACCCCACAAAACCAAGAGAAAAGCATGGGAGGAACAAGATGAGTTTTCAGGGCTAGACAATGGATGATGAGATGGATATGGTTAGGGAGACGAAGGAGGACAAGGATACTATACAGCAAGAAAAGATGGCTTCAGTCTTTATGCTAAAACACCAATGGGAGGCTGCTATTCATTTTCAGGATGTGTTCATTAAGAATATGGCTCTAGCTGTTACATTTAAAGCGGATCATGGAGTAGAAACACAGAGGCAGAGAGAGTAGAGAGGAAGTTTCTGGCATATCCAGCCCCTGATTTGATGTCGGAGGGGAGTTGATGAGCAAGGAAGCAGGGACTCTGAAGCAGAATGGCGCCATTTACTGATGCTGAGATCACAGAGGAGATCTTGAGTTTCGGGTGAGGTAGAAACACTGAATTTGGTTTAGCACTTGATTGAATCCAAGCATCTGTGAGAAAATCTAGTGGTTATCACTAGTACACAGTTGTCTCTGCACAAAATCCAAAGGGAGAAGATACTAACCCCCAAACCCTGAAATTGGTGAGTAATGGTATTGAGTGACATGTTAAGTAATCTTGTTTAAAAACTATCATTTAGTGCTATGTTTCAGGCATCATAGTATATAATTTATACACATTTTCCCCAGTTCTTAAACATTATTTGACCCAGTATGCTCGTGCTATCTTTGTAGACAGAGAGTTCAACACTAAGAGAGCTTAAATAATTTCTAGATTTTGTAATCAGAGACAGACCCAGGCCTGAGACCAGATCCTCTGATGCTAAAGCCCAGACTCTTAAATATGGCATTCTAGGGGTTTCTGGACTGATTGCCTTCCTTAGGATAAAAGCACAATGCTCCAGTTACAAAAACACACACATACACACAAACACACACACAATTTTAAGTTTTCAATCAATTTTGACAAAAAATATTTTGCACATTTTAGTTTCAGGGCACAGATGATATCACGAAATCTTCTGGGCCATTTTGTCATCTTATGTAGCATGTTTTCAGTACATATTCATGGAATGAATGGAAGGAAAGTTTCAACTCAGTTAAATTCATCAAGGAAGAAGTCTCAGCATGGACATCTTATGAGTTGAGTAGAATTATATTAGTTGCAAGAGACATAAAGGTGTACACTGGATTTAAACAACTAGAAGAGGAGAAGTAATTGTTTCATGAAAGGTTGAAAATATCATCTCCCTAGCATGTCTCCGTCTTCAGCTCTGGCTGCCATTTGTCACATGATTCAGCTTCCATTTCCACTCTCCCTCCTCTCTCCTCCCCTGCTGGTTTAGGTTTGTCACAAGGCTGCCCCTAGTAGTTGCAGGCTAATGCCCTCCTGTATTAATTTCCAGGAAGAGGAGCTTTGAATTGCATCTCTTTGGTGTGGTTGAGAGGACATATATATACTTTGAACCAGTCTCTGAGACTAGCAGGGAAGTCTGTGATGTTTTTTGGCTGTATCTGAGTCACAAGTCCACCTTTCAAAGGAGGGTTTTGGAGTTTGTAGGTAAGAATGAAGACCATATGAAAACCATATGAACTGAAGAGAGTTGGGAGGGGTCTCCTTCCTCCACCCCCACCAAAGCCAGCATCTTTTTAAGAAAAAAGTGAGGGATATGATATGGGTAGGCAAAAGTATTGCATGTCCATTCCATTTGGCCTCAGCAAAAGAAGATATTATCATGTATAAACAATGCAGTTTTTGTATAAATATTTTCGTGGGTAATGATAAGAATATTTCAACAGCAGTAAGTTCTGTAGATAACTATGCAAGTACGTTGTGTTATTTTATGTCACTTTGTGATTCTTTTTATTTTACTAGATTTGAGTAAACTAAGCAAGACATAGAAACTTAAGGATACTTAATTTGACAAAATGAAAACCACAGCTAGCAATGTAATCTTGCCTACTGTCAGGAATTTCTAAAGCAATGTATTCATCTTTGATTAAAAAAAATCATGCTTGATACCAGCGTAACTTCTATGCAAAGAATAAGTGACTAATCTCAGAACAGATTGAAGAAAATTTGCCCTCATCTTCTAAAATCTATTTGGTTCTTGAATTCAGATTCTATAAGTTAGCAAAGCATGGCTAGGTGAGTGATACCTGCCCTACTTTGAGTTAATAATTCTCTATACTTTCCCAAGAAAACTTTTACTGTCTGGTGTATCCTTACAAACACCAATGACATACACAATTATGTAAATGTAACATTTAACAAAATAAGAACAAAATTCTATCTGTTAAAGATGAACTATAGCATTCTCAAGATGTCTGCAAGTGTTAGTTTTGTCTAGGAGAAAAGTAAAAGCACAGGAAAGAATAAATAACTACATAATGTAAGGGGTAGGCATACACCTTGTCATCATGAGCCCTGTATTTCCAGGCTGCCAATATGAGAATGCCCAAGATGATTTGTGTCTGGACTTTACTTAAAAAAATAACTTCAACAACAACAACAGCAATAATAACAAAAGAGTAAGCTGGGAGCTAGTGGCTCAGGCCTATAATCCAAGAAGCGGAGAGGTAAGGACTGTAGTTCAAAGCCAGTCTTGGCAAGAGAGTCTGAGATTCTTATCTCCAATTAACCACCAAAAAGCTGGAAGTAGAGCTATGGCTTAAGTGGTAGCCTTGAGCAAAAAAAGCTGAGAGACAGCACCTGGGCCCTGAGTTCAAGCTCTGGGACTAGCAGCCTCCACCGCCCAAGACTATTGCAACAAGCAGGAAAAATTAGATTGGGGGGGGGGGAGTTATTTTTTTCTCTTTTTCCTTCTTCCTTCCAATCTTTTGTTTTTGGCACCTACAAAGATTCATGAAAGAAGAGCAGAAGGACATTGTGCCAAGAAACTGCTGAACATAAACATTACAACACTGAGAGGGGGCAAACTAGAATGTAGTTAATAGTTAATATTCATTGAATACCTATGCATGATTGGCATTTTGCAATAAGAACATATTTTTATTTTTGAAATAACTTTAGACTTATGAACGAGTCACAGAAATAGTAAAAGTGAGCTACTTTCTTTACCCAGCTTCTTCCATGTTAACAGTTTACACGAACAGAGAATGTTTATTAAAATTAAATATGCACCAGAGAACACTGATAGTAATGAAATTACAGCCCTCATTTGGGGTTCATTGATTTTTTCCCTCTGTTCCAAGATATAGTTTGAAGATATAATTCCAATTTACTTATGCAATGGGATACAGTTTAAGTATCTATCATCTCTTCTCTCCATCCATTCTTTAGTCTGCACTGTTTCATACAAGTGAAGCACTTTAATGAAAAAAAATCATAAGAGTTTCAGTAGCAGTATCTCTGACACCAAATGTTGTCACCTTCTTATTGTTACACATCATTTTGTTTATAGATTCATCAATTTGAAAAGTGTTTTTAGGACTGGCACGTGGGAGGCCCTGGAGTCAATCATTAGCAACGCACAAAAACATTGAGTTGGGGGACTGAAAGGGGAGCTTTGTGTTTGCCTAGTACGGGCAAATGATTTCCAGAATAAATAAATAATAAATATTCAAGATATCTTCGCCTACATATTTTTACCAGCTGAAGCCTTTTACAATCATACATTCATTCATTCAGAAATCTCTCCCTTTAAAGTATATTCTTGAGGCTGGGAAGGTGGCTTAGTGGTAGAGCACTTGCCTTGCATGCATGAGGCCCTGGGTTCTATTCCTCAGCACCACATAAGCAAAACACAAAGACAAAAGCCGGAAGTGGCACTGTGGCTCAAGTGGTAGAGCGCTAGCCTTGAGCTGAAGAGCTGAGGGACAGCGCCCAGGCCCAGAGTTCAGGCCCCACGACCGGACCCAAAAAACAACAACAACAACAAAAAAAAACCAAAGTATATTCTTGTTTGCTTTAGAACCTGTACAGATCCAACATTAGTCAGTCAAGACGTTCAATGTAATATTAGGAGTATTATATACATCAAAATGAGCTTAATTCAAGGCATACAAAAGAAAACAAACCCATTCCTTTTCTAAGATTCTGAACACATAGCAGATCTTTGGTCATTTGTCTTGTTAAATTCATTTGTTCTTTTTTCGAAGTATGTCACTTTTCTTGGGGGATGCCCGGGCGGGGGTTACTCCTTTTCCTTGGCAATGATTCTTGGGGGTAAGGCCATCCTTTATCACCATTTCCTTCTGTCAATCCCAAGGAGCCAGAGGTACCAACCTAAATTCAAGCTGGAGTGAACCATCTTCCAGAAATTTGGGTCCTAAGCAGATGACAAGAACAAAAAGGCTGCACAGTGGCCAGCAGCCAGATCACCCTTCTATTACGCTCCGACTCCTCCTGACTCTCTATCCTTCCTGCTCCTTTCTAAACCAGGTCCCGTCGCAGTCATCAATTCGGTGAGTCTCTACCTCCAACTCCCTTCCGTAAATTTCCTTTTACTTAGATAAACACAATTGGTTGCTGTGACTTGCACCTCAGTGCCCAAGTAAAAATACCAGGCATCCTGCTAACTCCCACATGGGTAGAATTGTTTTTGGTGGGAGGAGCTTCCCAAAGTCTCCTTCCATCTTTCCTCTTTTTTAATTTTTGGCTGGGTGCAGTGAGCTTACTGGTGGTGGTCACAGGTCACAATTAGGGCTCTAAGCCCCTCCCCTTGGGAGGGGCCCAGGGTGGGAACAGTGAGGAGGGGAGATTCTCTGTGTTGGGGGGCTGAGTAGGGACATGGAGTCCCCAACAGCCAGGGCCTCTCTTTTCCTCTCGAGTTCTTGCTGGGCTGGGTGGTCCAGGGGGGTCCTCTTCCTTGGAGGCCAGGTGGACCAGGAGGTCGACTACCCTGTTACTGTAGCCAAATTCGTTGGCATACCAGGAGACGAGCTTGAGCAAGTGGCTATTGAAGGTGATACCAGCCCCTGCGTGGAAGGTGGGAGAGTGGGCATGACTCTTAAAGTCGCAGGAAACCACCTGGTTCACGGTGTAGCCAGGGGTGCCCTTGAGTGGCTTTCTGTTCAGCTTGTGGATGACTTTGCCCATGGCCAGGATGATAGTCCGGGTGGCCCCAAGGCCATTTCATTGCAGAGGGGCTGTCCAAAGTCTCCTGGGTGGTTGTGATAGTGTGGACAGTGGTCATGGACCTTTTATGAGGTCAGTGTCATCGCGGATGACCTTGGCCAGGGGTGCTAAGCAGCTGATGGTACAGGAGGCATCACTGATGATCTTGAGCGAGTTGCCATACTTCTCATGGTTCACCCTATGACAAACATGGGGACCTTGGCCCAAGAGACAGAGAGGATGACGGTTTTGGCATCTTAACGTGGGCCCCTGCCTTCCCCATGGTGATGAAGACACTGGTGGACCCTGTACATCACCCCATTCAATGTTGGGCGGGATCTAGGCCTGAAAGATGGAGATGACCTTCCCATGGATACAATCTTCCTTCTCAGTTTGGACCGGGCTCTTGAACTTGCCATGGGGGAAGTCAGGCTGGAATATGTACACCATGTAATTGGGTCAATGAATGACCACGTGCCCAACGTGGCCAATTCCGTTCACTCTGTCTTCACCATCTGGGCTCCACCTCTACCATCTTGTCTCAGGGATGGAGGAGTGGACGTGACATGTAAAGTACCGGGAAGAGCCCAAGCAGTCCTTTTGTATTTAAACTTCTGAGTGTTAGCTCCTAGCTTCATGGCCCTGGGACCTAGGATTATTGTTTAGTCACATTCATCATGATTTATTTTCTTACTATGTGACTCTACCTTTGATGGACACCAGCATGCTGTGTTGAGCTTTGAGCAAACACTTGTAGGATGGCAGGGAAAGAAATGGATGATGCAAAACATATTTCTCCTACTGCTGTATAGTATTCAGGCTGCTACAATGAAAGAGCATAAACTGGAAGGATGTGGAGGAGATGATCAGCAACATGGATTTTGGGAGCCTGACTTTGAAAGGCACCAGCAGACTGGGGTCTGATGATCCTCACTTCCTGGTTTCCTCTTTTTCCAGGTCCACGGAAGGGAAAAGGGTTCTTTCTCTGTGGTCTTTCCTGAGGGCCCTAGTCCTATTGATGGTCCAATCATTTTCCCAGGTCTTCTGATCCTATCACCTTTATGGGCAGGATTTTAGCATGAGAACTGGGGAGGAGACACAAGCAAGCAGTTTGTAGCCCTCACTAAATACACACCCCTCTGTCACAGTTCAGAAGTGACTTTATTATTATTTTTTTTTACCTTTGTGACAATTATTTTAACTTCTGGTAAAGAGCCAACATTTTTATGCAACTCCAAATTAGCAAGAGCAGATGTGATTTCACGAAATATTGAGGATTTCTTTCGAGGTTCCAGAAATATGATCATCACGTTGTTGTCACGTGGATCTGGAAAGTGTTTATTGACTTTAACTTCATCAAATAGGTCCATATTATTTCTTGGCCGAGGATAGTTTCAGAAGGAAATATTTTCCTATGCTTTGCTTCATCATCTGATAGATCCATTCAATCTGTTAAGAGAGGCTATTTGCCTTTAGAGTTTCCATGCATTTAGAGTCATAGGCTTGTAACGGGGGATAAAAATTAACGCTGCCCAAAGACATAACAACACTGTTTAGCAAATGAGGGCAATGTTTACAACAGGACTGAATGTGACAGCTTTCAAATCACTATGTGAATTTCTAGGCATATATGTGTAGAGTTCTGACAGCATGTCAGTTATAGTTTTTGTAATAACATGGATATAATTTATTAGAATTCATATATAGAATAAACTGAGCCAATGCTTCAGCCCAAAGTAACTAATTTGTCTATTGCTGACAGTTTTGTATGTGCTTTAAGTAGACATAAAGACATTCTAATTGAATAAACGTTTTCCTCTCACTAACCATGCCCTCTTAGGGTTAACAGCAAGCAAAAGGAATAATGTCGAATCACTGCAAGAACACCACAAATAAGACAACCGTGGAAGAGAGGTGGGTTTCAGCTTTCCTGCTTGTCTGCCACAGAGGCTTGCTCATGTGTGATTGATTGCCCTGGTGAGTAACACCAGTTGGCAGACGTTAGTAACACTTTGTCTTACTTTTGGTGCAGTTGTTAGCTTTTTACTATGTTTAGCATGTTTTCATAGTTTAATAAGAATCTTGAAGATATATGTGTGTGTGTGTGTGTGTGTATGTGTGTGTGTGTGTGTGTGTATGTGTGTGTATATATATTTTTTTTCAGCATTAGTCTGAAACTTGACACTTCTGATTCTGGGTTAATTTATAGCTTCATCTGTATTTGACATAACTACATGATGCTTTCAACATATGGAATTATGCTTGTAAAATTTAACCTTATTATATTCCTTTTCCAGCCCCTCGTGCGTTTTGATACACATTTACTTTGCATTTTAAACATTTTGATTCTATATTATGACCAGGGCTGGGTGCTTTAGCAGGAAGCAGGGAAAGAGGAGGGGTGTGATGATAGGAGGTTTTTTTTTTTTTTTGAAAATTGACCAAGATGCTCTATTTCATTTTTGAACTGAGATGGATGAGGTACCAACCTGAACTCCTTTGTGATTTTGCCAACAACAAGAGTTACCAAGGATGTTTTGTACCTCTGTACTGAGGTATCCAATGAGGTGTTTGAAACACGTGGACCCTTCCAGGATTTCGTGTGGTACACTTGCTCCCTTTTGGGAGTTGGATCCCATCCACCAGGCAAACCATGTGAAAAGCATGAGGCTCGGACAATAGTGTGATGGAAATTTAAATAGACGAGGACAGGCGCCAAGTTTTCAGAGTATTGTTGTAAGCTGACTTCAGCTGAAGCCAGTGAGAGTGGCTTGGCATTCTTCCTTCAAGGCAGAAGTTGCAAAATGGCTCAGAGCTCTCTTTACAGTTTTGGGAATTTCCAGCTACTCAATACAGCTTTCCCGGTCTTCCGTAGAAGATAGTTCAAACCATTGGCTTGACCCTAGGAAATCTCCCAGGGGAAAAAAAGTCTCCCAGGGTGGAGGTGATTGGAGGGGGGTTGGGGTTGAAGGGGGATTGGAGAAGGGGTTGATTCACAATGACAAACTGCAACTCAAATTGAGTGCATGCTATCCCCTGGTGCATTTGCTTATTTCCATTTATTGCATCAGAGAAGGAGAAGCATATTTTAAATGCCTCCTTCCACCCCCTCCCCCCCATAGAGTTCAGTTTACATTGCCCAGAGCCTAGGAGTAGAAGAAACTTGGAATTTTCTTTTTTTCTTAAACAAAAGAGAGGAGAGCTTGCTCCTGAAGCTGGTTTCCCAAGGTCACGGACACTTCTAATTACAATTCTAATGAAACATAAGGAGATCTTCCCAGGAGATCATTACTTGGTAATTTTTCAACAATAGCTATACCATTTCCTTCCCTATTTGGAAAAATACAGAAAAATGGCCCATCAGTGACAGCCTGACCATAGATTTCATTTTCTTTCTCGGTATTTTTGAATTCCTGATTAGTTCTGTGACAAGCAGCACATTTATATACAGTATGAAATATGAGTGTTATCTGTGCCTTGGTCTTAATTTAAAATTTACATTATACAGTATTTATGTAGACCTTCTCTGCCACCTCTCAAGTACTCACATGATTCTCCATGAAAAGAGTTGATCTTGAAATATCTGTCGGAGCATTGTAAATAGCATGTTATGGATCACACGTTTATTAGACAAATGAAATACAACATCAAAAGCTATTGCTCAAGAAATGAGGCCAATATTGGGCATTAAAAAAATATATAGCACCATATATCTTGGGTGAGAAAGTTCTCTGGATCTCACGTGTGAATGAAGGAGAATATTTAGACTCTCTAGCAAAGATTACATGTTTCTCGATTCATCTCACAGTGCAAGTCTATTTCATTTGCAAAGTGATAACCTATTACCATAACTAAACCGCCTATTGCATGGAGGCTCAGAAATAAAATAAAAAGATTAGCCAGTTATCTTATTTACATATATTGAATTGCAGTAATACCGCCCGATCTCTGCCTCTCATTTGATTCTAATTAAAGCGTAGCAGAGAAACTGCAATCCACACAAGAGCTTATTTTAATAGTCAGAGCTGGCAAAGTCCCAATATCACAATGTAGCAATTAACAGCACGGCTGTATTTGCTATTCATGGTTTGATGTAAAAACTTGTTTATTAAGATGGGCTGGAGGCGCTGGTGTGCAATAGACCTGCATGTAATTAGATTCCAATTATTTGTCTGTTTCTGATATTGTAAACTGGCACTTAGCACATCAGTTAAATTGACACACGGCGCTGCATGGTTTACTCGGTAATTAAAACATGTTCTGTTAATTAGATGATGACCACTTTATTTCAGGGCTCTTGTGTTTGGGTTTTCTAGTGTGCTCTGTTTGTATCATGAGCCACCAGACGCTCCTCTAATGAGTCCTTGTTTTGTTTCAATTACCACCTGCTGTTCAAAAGCAAAGCTTGTTTTAACTAAACAAAATTAATGCTTGTCTCTTCCTTTGTAAGAACTTAAACGTTAGACAAATTAATACGCTTATTATCGAAGTGCTAAGCTCTGGTTTTAAAGACTGCTAAGGCAATTAGAAGAAAGTTATAAAATGTTGTAGAGTGCAGCATAAATATTGTTTAGCGTATTAAGAGGCATTACAAACAATGAAATATTTGCTGGAGTTGAAAGAACAACATGGGGACTTAGCCTACCCACTCCCAAATTAAATTAGCTCTTGCAAGAGGCGAAACCACTCAGGAAGTCAAGGTATGGGGGACTTAGGAGGAGAGGGGTCTGATGAAGTAGGACAAGAAAGTGTCCTACTTCAATCAATCAGTGAATGACTCAGGGTCATCATGAATGGCTTCCAAAACTGTGTGCTGATTGTGTGATATGACATGCCATTTCCATGCCAAAGAAACAACTGCAGCTATGTCTTTAGACTGCTCAATGCAAACTCTGGTGGATCCCTTCCCTTCCCTTCCCTTCCCTTCCCTTCCCTTCCCTTCCTCTCCCCTTCCCTTCCCTTCCTCTCCCCTCCCCTCCCCTCCCCTTCCTCCTCTCCCCTCCCCTCCCCTCCCCTTCCTCCCCTCCCCTCCCCTCCCCTCCCCTCCTTCCCCTCCCCTCCCCTCCTTCCCCTCCCCTCCCCTCCCCTTCCTTCTCCTCCTTGCTGCTCTTCTTTCTTCCCCTCCCTCCCTCCTTACTGGTTGTAGGGGTTAAACTCAGGGCTTGACACTTGCTAGGCAGTGCTCTACCACTTCAACAACACTCCAGTCATTTTTGCTCTAGTTATTTTTGGGACAGAGTCTCTTGCTTTAGCCTGGGGCTAACCTTAGACTGAGAATCTCTTGCCTATGTGACCCTCTTAACTAGTGCCCTCCGAAGTAGCTACTAAGGGCTGGCTAAGTTTTGTCCAGGTTGCCCTTGAATTATGATTCTACCAATCTCCACCTCCTGTGTGGTTGTATTTACAGGCCCAAGTTTCTTAATCCACAATCACCGCTGCATCAGCCATTTGCACATGTACCACCAGAGCACAATTCATCTTTACAACACTGCATAGCCCTTCCCATCTCAGCAGCTTCTTTCTGCATTCCCTGACATCATGACACTGCTCTTGCTCAGAGCTGAGAATTGCCATCATGCAAATGGAGGGGCCAAAGGATGATTTATTCCTCAACCTAATTCTTCATTGGACTTGGAAAACTCATTAAGCTGGCTGGCTAATGATGTCAGTCAAGTTAGCCACTAGTGTGCACCTGAGAAGTAACTCTAAATAGAGTGTGAAATTTTAGAATAGGAGGAAAGACTTCCATTTCATTCTCTTCCACTGGCATCAAACCAGCTAAATCAATAGCTGGGAAGTTGGCCTATGATAATTCCATAACTTTCAGTTTATTTAGATACATTCTTCTGTAAGTTTCAATTCAGAATTATTCAGTGTTTGTTCCAATGTGTATTAGAATTGACATGTGGCATCTTTAAGCTAATTTAATACTAAATCTGGAATGGAATATATATAAGCATAAAGGTTCTTGGAAAGTATTTTAATTCTAAGGCAGACAAAACTGTAGTGACATTGATGTTATTTGTACAGTTCTTCTTCCTTCTTCTCCCTCCTCCTCTTCTTCTTCCTCCTCTTCCTCCTCTTCTGTCTGTGCTGGTACTGGAGCTTCAACTCAGGGCCTGGGTGCTCTATTCTAGCCTTTTTACATAAGGCTAATAATCTATCACTTGAGCCACACTCCCACTTCTGGCTTTTTGATGGTTCATTGGGTGTCTCATAGACTTTCCTGCCCAGGTTGGCTTTGAACTGAAATCCTCAGATCCCAACCTTTTAAATAGCTAGGATTATAGGCATCAGCGACAGGCACCTGGTCAGGTGATTTTTTTGACTTTGAGAAATATAATTTCTTCTGGAAATTCAACAACAGTGATGTCACAACAGGGAATATGAATCTGTATTTGTGACCCCCGTCTGTATGCATGTATCCAAATGAAGTGCCACATGTCTTTCTGGAACTTTAATCGAAAAAAAAAAACCCTTCACAGTAGCTGGTTTCTATACCTAAGGGGTACATTTCCAAAGCAATGGGCGGCAAGTGAGCTGCAAGACTTCTATTGATATTAATGGCAGTCACAGAGCTAAACCACTGAGCACCGCTCGGCAAACTTACTCCTTAATGCTGCAGTTGCCTTAAATTAATATTTTACAAAGACCTAAAGTAATTAGACTGTGTCTTACTAAATGCTCCATTTACTCATTAGATATTTCAAAATGCATCTTTTGCTTCAAGCCCACTGGGGCACATTAACTGCTCTAAAATATATAAATGACTTCAGCGGGACCTTTTTAAAAATGCTGGCGCAAGGGAAGGCCACAGGCTCCTCACTGGTGACCAATTAGCATTGGGCCATTAAGGTACACATGGTTGCTACTCAAGGGACATGACTTGATTAGGGCTGTCCAGATCCAGGAAGCAGTGAGCTATTTTCAACCATATCGTGTGTGTATATTTTACATGTGAACCTTCATTTAGATCTTTGTCTTACCTATTGGCTGCTTTTGGCCTTCTGTGGGGTCTGTTTCATTTTATCTGACTTCCTGTTTGGATTTTCTCCCATGAATATTTACTCTGGAAGAAGTGGAGACGTCTCCTAGCTCTGAGATGATAAGGCAAAGTTGAGTCTCCCCCCAACTCTTAGCTACAATGATTGGTTTAAAGATGGACTTGACATTTAAGATGGTTCAATCTCCAACTATTGAACTATTCTTGTCCAATAGTTAAAGGAAGGGATGCTTTCTGTCAGATAGAGTATTGGCAGGAATAAAGTTCTCCTCCCCACATTGCTGGCAAACATATCTGATTATATTGTTTGAGTCAAGAGCCAACCCTGCAGAAGCAGCACATCCTGGTTAAATCAGGTGTGACTGTCATACTATCTCTACATTTATGTCAACTATTTTCTCCTTTGCTCCCATTTGTTTTGCTTCTATGCTAGCTTAGTTTCTGTTTTAACCTGTAAGTGGTAAAGATGCAGCCCTACTTTTCATGTCACAGTTTTGCTATTTCACTCATCAGGGCTCTGAAACCAAAGAAGAAGCTTTAAAGGCAGAGTCTTCATCTAGGGTTGAATGGTAGATTTCAGAGGATTAATCAGTTCCCTAAAACAAGAAATAGTATTGTATGCGGTGTGCACCTTCCAGAGGAGTCCAATGTTTCCCATTGTAAGTCAGATTCAGAACTTCTCTATTGGTAAACAAACTCCTAGAAGGCCAGCAGAAAGGACCACACACATAGAAGAGGATTTTATATAAAACTGGACACTTGCTAAGTATCAATTTTAGGGTCTCTACCTCATCACCATTCCAACACTTTGGAGCCAGTACTAAATGAAATGACTACTTGAACATGAACACTGAGAGCTGAGAGCCTAGAGCCTAACACAGTCCATCGGATAATCAGGATAGCTAACAAGTGATGAGCAGGTGGTCATATGTATTGGCTGCTTTTGGCTTGCTGGGGTCTATTTCATTTTACACTGTATACATTATGGATACACTGGACAAAGAAATGAATCAGGTCCCAGGTGGGCTAGAGCAGAAACGGGCAAGAGTTCGTCATGTAACTCAGAATGCCTTGAGATTTACAACTGCTTCTTTTTGAGAATTTTCCATTTAACATTTTTCTGACCAGGGTTTTCTTAGGTAGCTGAAACAAGGATACAGAAAATCCTGGATAAGGTATATACAGTAGTATTGCTACATAAAGCATACCAAAGGATCTGTAGCAAGAAAATAGACCATGCCTCTCTCATACCAAGAGTGTGTGCATAGACTCAACTGCAAGTATGCTCAGCCTCTGTACTCAAAAGCTCAGAGTTAGGCCACCGACGTGGCTGAGACTATAACTCCACCTTCTTATCTTCTTTCTCTGACACAGAAAAAAAATATGATGATACCACAGAAAAGCAAAGTAGAATAAACTAAGTTTACAACTCACTAATACTTATGTGAGAAAAGCCATCTATTCTATCAAAGATTTTTTTGCTTCCTTTCTGTCAATCTTGTGAAAATTGTTTTTCTGAGATGTTCTTGCTTTGGCTAGGTGTCTTGGCCCTTGCTCATGAACTTCTAGTGACATCCTTTTCCTACTATACTTTAAGACACCCTGTTACCAGCTTTTTAAATTTTAGTTACATCCTATGTAGGTCAAGTGATAGAGCACTAGCCTTGAGCAAAAGAAGAAACTCATGGACAGCACCCAGGTCCAGAATTCAAGCCCCAGGACCAGCAAAGAAAAAAGGGGGGAGGGGAAGAGAAGAGAGAGAGGAGAGAGAGATGGGGTGGGTAAAGGAGAGAGAGTGAAATAGAGAGAGGGGAAAAGGGGGAGAGGTAGAAAGAGAGAGAGAGAGAGAGAGAGAGAGAGAGAGAGAGAGAGAGAGAGAGAGAGGAGAGAGAGAGAGAGAGAGGAGAGAGATCACAGCTTGTATACTTGTTTGTAGGCTTATGGCTCACCTTTCTACAGATGTCAACTTGGCCTAGCTGAGTTCCTCTTGGAATGGTGTCCTTATTCCTACAAGACAACCCAACATCCCAAGCCTTATCTAACACTTATGAATGCTTTCTAGTTATTTTGTTAAAGGGATCCAGTATGACCAAATCTGGATCAGACTGAGTTCAAGTCCTGGCTTTCCCTTTAGCAAGGTGACCTTGGATATGTAGATTTACAGTTCTATTACTCAATTCAACATCTAAAATGCAACCTTAGACTGAATTATATGAAAAGGCCCCACATTCTCTATATTTAAAAAAAAACATTTTTTGTGTGGTTCAAACTTAAAGCTATCTGCATTTTTCCTCTCAGGGCTTCTGAAACAAACGATGTGGCTAACATAACAGAATGAGCCAGGAATGCTGCTCACTCCTATAATCCTGGCTGAGCTCTGAGGATTGCAGTTTGTAGCCAATCCTGTGACTTTTATCTCCAATTAACCACCAGAAAACCAGAAATGGTGCTGTAGCTCAAAGTGGTAGAGTACTAGCCTTGGGTGAAAAAGCTCAGGGACAGTGCCCAGGCCCTGAGTTCAAACCCCATGATAGACAAATCAAACACACAAAAACAAAAAACCAGAAATAAATTGTTTCATAGATCTAGTTTATTAGATAAAAAATCCCTGCCTCTGTTTAGTTTCTGCAGATGGTGGCCATCTTTGGCGTTCCTTAGGTTGTAGCTACTTCATTCTCCTCTCTACTTCCATACAGCCTTCTTCCTTGTGGGCATCCATGTATTTGTACCTTTTTAAGGTAACCAGTGTTTGGACTTAGGACCCACCCTAATCTAGTGTGAATCCCATCTTAACTTAATTACACAGTTGCAAGGATGTCCTATTTGAAAATGAGGTTCTATTCCCAGGGACTGGGTTTTGGTACTTGAAGACTTCAGTTCATCCTTATCTTTCACTCTTCTATATATGCATTTTAGTCCTAGGAAGGCTACTTGTGCTATTTCTTGTGTTTATAGAGCATGTTCTTGGCCACATCACTATAACAGAATATACAATTTTTAGTTCCTCTTCCTCTCCCTTTTCTCTTCCTTTTCTCTCCCTCTTTTCCTCCCTTCCCTACCTCTCTCCCTCTCCCTATCTCCTTCCTCCCCATCCCGATTTCTGTCTCTGCCACCATGCCCAAATTTCCTAAAATAGGCTTCTGAGAATGGTAGCCCTAGAAAGAGGCCCTTAAAAAGGGGTTAATTAAAATATGTGAAGTGTATGTATCATATTTCTCTGTAGGAATTTTATATTGTATATGCTCAAAGCTCTAAAAAGGTCTTCAAGAAAGAAATATATTTCACTTGGTCTAATCTAATATTTATTTGACTATTTTATCCTAAATGTGGTTAATTTCGTATTTATACTGGCTGGGGTTTGTTGAACTTTTTGGATCTCTGGGTTCAAGCTTTTCATTACATTTGGAAAACATTCAATATCATTTCTTTAAGTGTTTTTCTAGTCCATTCTCTATCCCTTCTTGGGCTCCAATTATACAATTAGACCTTTTGTTATTATCTCTGTTCACTGATGCTCTCTGTATATGTTTAACTTTTCCACCTCTTCCAGTTTGAAGAACTCTTATTGACTTGCCTTTATTAGTTCTTTATTCTTTGATGGTCGGTCTGCTGCTAAGCCTCTCCTATGAATTTTTAAAAATAACAAACATTGTTTTTTGGTGCTACAGTTTCTATTTGAGTCTTTGGAAAATTTCTATTTCTTGCTTCAAATATTATCTTTATATCCCTCATTTCCTAGAAAATATTTAATACATCTATGCACTTGTCTGTTAATTTCTCTTATTGGGTCATTTATTGAATTGTTTCCATTTGCTATGTTTTAAAAATATATCTCTTTTTTCCTTCCTTCCTTCCTTCCTTCCTTCCTTCCTTCTTTCCTTCCTTCTTCCCTTCCTTCCTTCTTTCCTTCCTCCCTCCCTCTCTCAATCCTTCCCTCCCTCCTTTCCTTCATCCCTAATTCCCATTCTTCCTCCTCCTCTTCCTCCTCCTTCTGCAGTTCGGGGATTTGAAGTCAGGACCTTTGCTTGCCAGGCATGTGCACTACCACACAAACCATGACTTCCATCCCTCCTTTACTGTGGCATGCAACCTAAGGCCTTGCACTTGCTAGGGAAGTACTGTGCACTAAGCTGCACCATCAGCCCCTTGTTTCTTATATCTCGTGATTATTTGTTTCCTGGTTGGCTACACAAAAACAGCCAGGGCCTGACAGACGAATGGTGTTGAGAACAAACGTGTGGTTGTTTTCCTTTCTTCTCTGAAGAGCAGAAAGGTGGAATGGCTTAGTCTCCTGATGGAATGTGGACATCAAGTCAGGCTCTTTGAAGAGACACTGTGCATGTGTAGTGAGGTGGATTGGGATCCCACTTCCCTGGTTGAACCCTTCCTTGTCTATGTTGCTCATCTGACCCTGTGCCCTTTTGAACATGAGAAACAAACTTGGGGGAGACAACAGGATGCAAAAAGGTCAGGAGTGGGATGCTTATGTTACTACATCAGATGCCATAAGATCATGTATGTTGCTTATGGATGAAGAAAACCAGGCTCGTACTGCCTTGGGGAGAAGAGGGAATTGCGGCAGAAGGTTGGGAGACTGAAACATCAGAAGAGCTATGTTATGGGGAAGGACTCTGAATGGGGAACATGAAGGCCAGGTTCTGGGCACTGTCATGTCACCAAAGGACAGGAAGGGGAACACAGATGAGGCACACTTGAAAATAATGACTGTCCAGTTCATGAATGCCCTGCCCCATCAGGATCCCCAATGCTTCCTAACCTGATTAAGTCGAATAACTGGACTCCAATCATAAGTCTAAGCCATGGCCGAGTCTTCCTTTCTACACCGCTATAACCTACCACATCACCTGACTGACAGCAGGGGACCGATGTAGTTAATAAGTGCATTTTTGAGTGAGTGAGCAAATGAATCAAAATGTTCTCATTTTGCCCCAAACCTTTTCTTAAACCTATTTGTTTCTGAAGCACCCATGAAATTGAATATGTTGATTATTTATTCTGGCATTTGTTATTTTCCTGTCTTCCCCTTAGGATGTCAGCAACATAGGGAGGAAGGAGAACACTTTTTTTTTGTTTTATTACTGTGAGTCTAAGCACTTTTTACAGTGGGACTGGCACAGCAAAAGTCTCTTGAATAAATGCTTTTACTGACTGCCAGACCCAGAAAAGATTATGAAGTGGGGATACACAAGTGAAGATTCATCACGATGAACATGATGTGTATTTTGGTAGCACAATTTAATAATAAAGTTGTGATATGTGATTGCTCAAAACATTCTTGGACTTAGAACCTTTCCTCTAGCTGGGCACCATTAGAGGCTCATGCCTCTAATCCTAACTACTCAGGCGACTGAGATCTGAAGATAACAGTTTGAAGCCAGACTGGGAATGAAAGTCCATGAGACTCTAAGCTCTAATTAAATACTTAAAAGCCAGAAGTGGACCTGTGGCTCAAGTTGTAGAGCACCAGCTTTGAATACAAAAAGCTTAGGGATAGTGCCCTGATCTTGAGTTCAAGCTTCAGTACTGATATATACAAAAATAGACACAGATACAGACACAGACACATAGACACACACAGACACCCACACCCACACCCACATACACACACACAACCTTTCTCCATCTTGTTCCTAGAATACAAAGACATGAGCCTCTTCAAGACTACTGCCTTCATTATCCTGTAACAGTCACGGTGATCTGGTTTGGGAGTGCTCAGAACAAGGGTGGCCTTGGTCAGGGTTGCAACATGGACAATGACAAAGCCAGCCTAGGGACATCTGTCTCCAGGAGACAGACAGCAGAGGTAATAGACCCATGCCTCATGGCCTTGAGCTTTATGCAACAGATGCCTTTCTATCCATGAAAGCTGCACTCTGAATCCACATCTAGCTCTATCCTTCCATTCTATCATCATCTAATGAAGCTGCAGCTAGTCTAAGCACATCAACTTCATCCCTTTAGTCAAACAACACAGTCAAGATCTGGCAGGAGTCATGAGTCACAACTCTACATTTCTTTCTGCTAAAGGTAAGTGGAAGGAACTTCTTTAAGGTTTTGCTGTTGATATTCCTGGGATGCCTAGAGAGAAATCCTTAGGTAACACCAGGACTTCAGGAAACACCTATTTTAATAACCATACTTCCTAAAAAACATGCTCTATGACGTCAACAAGGTGTTGTTTTACCACGCAGGAAATTAACCCAAAAAAGAATCTGTGAGTGGCAATTTCTACAGTAATAGATTTTGATGATTTTTCCCCCAAAATGTTCTGATGTTTGACATTGTAATGAATCATGACAGATTACATCAATCATGTGTGTCACTTAAAAAAACAAAACACTCCCCCCACAATCCTCAACATGGCTTTTAAAAATGTCGTTGCAATGGGCCAAAGTTAGCAGGTATCCATTTTTAGAAAGTGAAAAAATACTGATAAAATACTGAAAACCCACTTACCAAATTCAGAGAGGCATCTGAATTCTCCTTCAAGGCAGATATTAAACACCATTTTGATATTTAATTTGTTTTCATGAGATAAATATTAAGGAAAAGGAGAAAGGAGAAAAAAACCCACGGGAGATGGCAAAAGTAGGGGGTGAATATGAACAACATACTTCATACACAGGTATGAACATAGAAAAATGAGACCTACTAAAGTTGTTTAATAAAGGGAGAGATGGGTAAAGAAAGAACACATGAAGGACTGCATTTATTCAAAGTTCATTGTGTGCATGTATGGAGATATCAAAAATTAAAAAGTAATTTCAAACCATTTGAGTTACAAATTTGCAATTTCTGATTCACATCTGGGACCATGCTTCATAGACTGGCTCCAACTGGACTACAATTCTTAGCTTATGATGGTTACATGCTTAGAGACTCTTTCCTTGTAGAAACTACTTCATATGCTAGATTCATATACTTAGAACAAGGCACAGTTGAAGAGAAAGATGAAATTATCCTAAAAGTTTCTGGGTCCCCCATGAAGTTCCTAGGGAGACCTTAGCCCACTTAATCCAAAGGATTACAATGACAGTTTTCTTCAGTCTTCCCTTCCACCCTTTAAACTCCCACTCCTAATTTTTAAAATTATATCTTTATTATCTTTAGGTAGTTGTGCAGAGTTAACATTCAAAAAATCAGTTTATAAGCTCAGTGAACATTGATGTCATTTCTTCCATCATCCTCCCCCATCCTTCCCAACTCAACCCCTCCCCTCAATTACCTTAATTTCATAGGCTATGCATTGAATATCATGACTGCTTCCTCTCCCTTCCTCACTTCATTTATCTAACTCCCTCCCTTCAGTACCTCCTACCTTCAAATGCCAGTTTATTTTGTTGGGATATGAGTTAGTTTTTCTAAGGAATTACAGTGTTTTAATTCTCTCCTGTAAATATATTGGTTATTATATTTGTGTGCATTTACTTGTATATTTATAAATTAGTTCTAGCTTCCTTATATGAGAGAAAACAGGCAACTTTGTCTCTATGGGTCTGACTTCACAACATACTTTTTTCAAGGTCCATCTATTTCTTTGCAAATGATGTAATATCCTCCTTAATGGATGAGTAATATTGCATTTTGTATATATAACACATTTTCTTGATCCATTCATCCATTAAGGGGCATCTAGGCTGTTTCCATACTTTGGCTATGGTGAATAATGCAGCAGAGAACATGTTTGTGCTGGTGGCTTAACTCTATCCTAATTTACTTTTGGATTGATGCCTAAGGGTAATATTTCTGCATCACAGGGTAGTTCTATGTTTAGTTTTATAAGGAATCTTCAAACTGTTTTCCAGGGTCCCCCTCCTCTTTTCTTGGGCCTAATAGAAACAGAATGGCATCTATAGTATCTTTTTAGAGATGCCAAAATGTATTCTTATATTTCTACATCTCTAAAACTTCTTTTCTCATGTATTTTAGTCCAAGAAGTCTGTTCAGAAAAAAAGCGTAATACATAAAATAGGTCAAAATTATCAGATCGAATCAGTTGTGATTAAGTTGAAAATGACAGTCTCTGTTTTCTAATCAATGCCTTTGGGAAGATGAATAAATAAATTCATTGCTATGTTCTTGTTTCCAAAATCTGTGGTTGGGTGATGATTTTATAAGTTGTGTTAGTTAGCTCTCCATCACTGTAACAAATAGCCCAAGGCAATCAGTTTATAAAGAGAAAAAGCTTTAGTTGGGCTGACAGCTTTGGAGGCTTCAGACAACAGCTGGTTGTTTCCATTTTTTGGGCTGAGTGTTGTGGCAAAAAGTATGTGTTGACTGACCCTCATAATTAAGACACCAAGGAGAGGAAGAAGGGGTGGGGTCCCAAATTCCTTTCAAGAGTCCAACCCCAATGGCTTGTACTAGCTTCATTTCTTAACGGTTCTAGTGCTTCTCCATCATTCCATGCATGGGATGGGGCCCAAGGTCTTATACACTGCCCCATAGGGGACAGATATACAAAGTATAGCAAAATTTTATTATACTTTACTTGTCTATGTTTTTCAAACTCTAAGCTGATATCACAGATTCTTAGGTTTGGACATGGTTTCAATCAACCTAAGGCATGTAGAAGCACAGAAAAAAATCAAGCAATTGGGAAATGCTAATTTGACATCCCAAAAGGAAGCCAGCAGACTGAGGGGCATTGCAGCATAGTGGGGTCAAATATGGGCTCCATGGCCAGACTACCTAGAATTCACATCCTCACACAAATGACTAGCTTTCAGACATTTGGAACACTATTATGTCTCTCAATGCCTCCATTCATGACTCTGAAGAAGAGAAAGTGACATAGCCCAATCAGACATTAAACACAGAGGCCCTGCCTCTGAACAAATATATAATGCCACTATATTGTGAATGTGAGTGACACTTTGAGTGTTTGAAGGTTCAGGAATATAGGTAAAACTGAGTGTAGTGGCACCTGTCTGTAAATCTCAGCACTTTGGAGAGACAGAGGTAGGAGGATGACAAGTTCGAGACTCGCTGGGTCTACACAGAAAGAGCCTATCCTAGAAAACAGCAGCCACAACAAGCAGTAGCAACAATCAAAGTATATAAATGTTTTTTTAAAACTTTAAAATGAGAATATTCAACTAAGGTGGTCCTTGGTAGATGCTTATAATCTTAGCTACCCAGAAGACTGAGACCTAAATAATGCAGTTCATATCTAGTCTGGACAGACATGTCAGTGAGATTCTATCTTCTACTAATCAGCAAAAAGTTGGACTGAAAGCATGGCTCAAGTGGTAAAGCACATACTGACAAAGCAAGCCCACCAGGGAGTTGGCCCTGAGTTCAAACAGGGCAAAACAAACAACTATCCTTATGGATTTTATTAGAGAATCAAAATACATAAACAAGAATTAATATCCATGTCTTGTAGAAATATAGACAGAGACATGATAGTTTGACCAGAAGTCCTGGTTAAGAAAATACCTGATTCATGGGGCTGGGAAAGTGGCTCTGTGATAGAGTGCTTGCCTTGCATGCATGAGGCCCTGGGTTCGATTCCTCAGCACCACATAAGCAAAAAGAAAAAAACCGGAAGTGGCGCTGTGGCTCAAGTGGTAGAGCGCTAGCCTAGAGCTGAAGAGCTGAGGGACAGCGCCCCAGCCCAGAGTTCAGGCCCCACGACCGGACCCAAAAAAAAAAAAAAAAAGAAAATACCTGATTCTTTACATCTCACCTTGTAGTCATAAGAAAACACTAATCCTGTGAATGAGTTCTCCCTTTTCTAGTAGTTTTGGCCATTGGCTATTGGCTGTCCATTTGGGGATCATTTTATAATGACAAGGATAAATCCTAGCTTGCAATTGAAAGCCTGAGAGATCAACAACAACAACAACAACAACAACAACAATATCAACAAACAATCTTTCAGGATGACCTGGGCTGTAGAAACTTCTCGAAGTCAATAGCATACTCTTTGCCTATGCCTCCTCTCAGCTGCCTGCTTCACAAAAATTGGTGGTGTGTTGGGTAGATAGATGCTCATGATTTTCAAGGAGCTGTTTCTACCGCCTAAGTTTTGCAACATGTGAGAAGAAGTCACATGGGAAGGACAGAGAATGTGGCCTGCTTTGATGACAGTTGGCCATTGCCAAGGAAACCGCTCCCTTGGTAACGGTGGTCAGTACATCTGTCTAGTTGCGTTTCTAAGATCCACAGTCACTACCATAGAAAATTTATTTTAAAACACAAACACAGGGAGGGAGATAAAATACAACAAAAATTAGTGGAGTTGATAAAGCATCCTTTGTTTTGCAGAACGAAGTTGCTAGGGAATTATAGTGTTCAGTAGAACACATTTAGGGGTGTTAAGCCATAAATAGAAACTAAAATGTCCCCAATTTAAGCCAAATTTAAAACAAAACAAGTCTAAACTAGATAATCATTGGTTTATGTGCAACATACACATGGATTTTTAAGACTTCGTAAAAGTGTTTGAGGGGAGTTTATTTCAAACATTGAGCAATCTCAAGTAAGTGAAGCTAAAGTTTGCATAACTTTGTCTTCCCTAACATTCTACCATGTGTGTGTGTGTGTGTGGATGCGCCTGGGCGCTGTCCCTCAGCTCTTCAGCTCAAGGCAAGTGCTCTACCACTTGAGCCACAGCACCATTTGTGTTTTTTTGGTGGTTTATTAGAGAGAAGAGTCTCATGGACTTTCCTGTCTGGGCTGGCTTTGTACAACAGTGCTCAGATCTCAGCCTTGTGAGTAGCTAGGATTACAGGTGTGAGCCACCGGCACCCAGCTCTACCAGATATTAAGAAATTCTGAAGTGGAAGTATGAAATGGTAGAAAACCATGATTTTTAAAAGAGCATTTTATTAACTAATAGTTCTTAAGGAAGTTAGCAAGTAACACGCTAAGTGAGGAATGCCTATATTGATGTACTGCTTACTTTCAGGAGCTAGAAACAGTTAAAATAGCACAGAAATGGTAGGAGAAAGGGTGAACAAATGCAGCAGTGATATTCACTAGACACTACATTGAAACTGAACTATACAACTTGTTGGGGAGGGGGTTAGGAGAGAAAACTGGGAGAAAACGAGGAAAGAGGTGACATTATTAAAAAAGAAATGTATTTATTACTTGGCTTATGTAACAGTAACCCCACTGTACATCACCTTTACAATAAATATGAATAAATACATTTAAAAAATGTTGGGTGTAGTGGTTCATACCTGTCATCCTAGCTAAACAGAGAGCTTAAATAGAAGGACCATGTTCCAAGATGGCTGGGGCAAAAATCTGACTCTTACCTGAAAAATAACTAAAGGAAAAAGGGCTGGACAAATGGCATAAGTGGCAGAGTGCCATCTACCAAAGTTGAGTCATTGAGTTCAAACCCTAGTATTGCAAAAAATAAATCTGAATATAGGTAGAACTATAAAGATTCCAATATTCATGGAAAGCTTCCTGTTCCAATAAAATGATATATAAAGTATAATAAGCATAGCGAATGAAGACATTAGCTGGTTAGAATGTCAAGAGTTTGCATCAAGAAGGAAGATGTATCCTTTGCAATTAAATATCTGTATTAATATAAAAAGCTAACTGAAAATACAATATTTGTTATAGTCTGTATTCTGAAAAACAGTAGATCAGGGTATTCAGATAAGCTCTTGAGTTATGAATCTCTCTCTCTCTCTCTCTTTATATATATATATCTATATATATCTATATATATATATCACATTCTCTTTCTTCACATGCTAGCATCACGCATTGTATTGGGGCAGGGCCATCATTACCTGTACTTGCTCACAAAAGCTCCATGAATCATGTCAGCTATTCAGAAGAAAGTCTTGGAGAGAATAGCAAAGGTCTCAAAAATAATAGATGGAAAGATAGACATCCACAAATGTGTCAGAATAAATTAAGTAAGGTGACACTATACATGTGCAAAAGTTTCAGGAAAACATTCACCTTTTTACTTATATATTATTTTTTATGTTTACCCAAGTGTGAACTGTGATGAAATAGATGTCTAAGTCTGTAACTATTATTTTGGTAAGTATAGAATAAAAATTCTAGGTGACAAAGCCCTTTCTTAGTGGTAAATAAAAGTTGGTGCACCTTACAATTGACATCTTAGATACAATGTATTGCAATTGTGACTACAATTTTCTATGTGTGGGAAAAAGAGAATAAAACTGAGCTGGAAGTATTGACTAAATAAGATATTCCCTACTTCCTGTTTCTGTCCCCCAAGTAGAAGGACATATTGATATTAAATATTGTACAATAGTGACTGACTAGTAATGATGAAAGTACAAAGTTGGTCAGTACTTCTTGACAGCAAAATATGCTGTCATTAAACAAATGATTCAATCAATTTCCTGATGACTTTGGTATTTAATCTTTGTCTGCCTCTATCACTAAATCTGAAATCCAATTTAATGTCCTTTGTACATCAAAGGACAAAACTGGGTTCACGCAACATATTTTCTCAAGGGAAAAGCTGAAAAGAGAAGAACTTTCCCAAATATTAAGGTTGATGTAGATGAATTAGGTAGAGAAACACTACATTTGGCAGTTCTATAGAGGAAGTTGATTTTCTTTTCCCTAAGATAAATTATTCTTCCAGAATATCTTCAATGTCAAGCATAAAATGGTGTCTTTACAATAGTGCCAGTCAGTTTATTGTACATGTTCTCTTTCAACTGATTTATCTACCAGGGTCTTTTTGTGCCTGTTGATTGAAAAGTCAATCCTGCATACATTCTGTTTTCCTGATCTGTTTGACAGAATCTTGTGGAAACATTCAAGGAGAGGATCTTGTTTTCAACGTGACATCACTGCATTTGAGATTCTGTTGCAGTTCAGCGAGAAAAAAGATATAATACCAATTTCAACTTCATACTATAACTTCCATTCTGTGGGAAGCTATTTTTATTTTGGCACATTAACTAGCACGATATGAAAATGAAAAATCCTAAAGGCAATATGAAAATGTGTACACTCTCCAGCTGATTTCTCAAAGTTTCTTTTCGAAATGTACTTGTTTAGAGATTTTTTGAAGGAGGAAAACTCTGTTTCATTAAACCCTGTAGCATATTCCTAGACAGATACAATACCACCAAGACAGTTCATTTCATATCATTTGTTTCCTTTGAGAGTTTGGTTTTGAGGACAGTTCTACTCTGGACTCATTGATAATATAATTTCTGAACTATCTAGTAAATGTTGGCAAATTTTAGTTACCATATCTAATTGTAACAGAAGCAAAACCATATGGGGCATGAGACAGGCCACATTTCCCAGCTTGCCTTGCAAGTAAATACAGCAGCATGTGACTAAATTTTAGCCAATAAGATATGGATAGAAGTGATAAACCCTCCTCCAGCCCTCATAATTTCCTATTAGTGCCAACAATCTAGGGAATTAAGGAGCATGACCTTGAGGTGCAGAGCAAGTGCAACATTGCAACCCTACATTTATGCCAAGAGAGAAACATCAGTGTCTGTTATGTTAAAGTGAGCAATGCTGGGGCTGTTTGTTCTGGACAGAAGACCGAGTTAATCTGATTAGTAATGATAACAGAGAAATCCTCAGCTATATTCCTTAGGAGCTCTACTAGATACTTTATAAAATAGATCCATGGCCTTTGCGATATAGGAAAACAAGTATCTTGACATGTATTCCCAACATGTGTGTGTGTGTGTGTGTGTGTGTGTGTGTGTGTGTGTGTGTGTGTGTGTGTATAATTTCTTTTTGTGCTGGTCCTGGGGCTTGAACTCAGGGCTTGGGTGCTGCCCCTGAGCTTTTTTTCCCCTTCTTTTTCTTAAGGCTATTGCTCTACCATGGAGCTACAGCTCTGCTTCTGGCTTTTTCCAATTTGATTATTAGAGATAAGAGTTCTATGGACTTTCCTGCCTGGGCTTGCTTCAGACCATGATCCTCAGATCTCAGCCTCCTGAGTAGCTAGGATCACAGGCGTGAGTCACCAGTTCTCTTAAACAGTTTTGAATGTTCTGTTCTCAGAACTGGGATAAGACCAGGAGATACAAGAATGAGACCAAGAAACATACAGAACAAGTAGTTCAGGAAGTGATGTAAAGGTAAAGACCATGGTCATTTAGGAGACATAGTGTCATGGTCCTATGGCTAAATAATTTGTTTTAACTAGGGAGGCACCCATGGAGGAGGGGAACAGATAGACAGTTCTATGGAAATCAGATGACAGGAGGTAAATGGTGGAGGAGCAGATCGGGTAGGGGAGAGAGACTGAAGGGAAATAGCAGAAGATGGCACTACCTAAGCATGAGAAGAATTCAGGGACAAAACTATTAAAGCAAATATTTTGTTCTTCACTCAAGATAGTAAAGAATCTGATTTTCCTTTTGTCCTTGGGGCAGGGCGGGGGTGGGGGGGGGGAGGGAGAGAAACTGCTGTAGCTACATTGTGTGATAATATGACAGTCAACTACTATGCAGGGTGGAAAGAGGGAAAACCTATAAAACAAGTCAGTGAGCACTGGAAACAAAAAAATGGAAGAGGGTAATCCATTCCCATTAATGGCTATTACTATTACTCCTTCCTAATCTCACAATTAAGGATCACTTTATCAGTAAATCTGATTAGTATGGGAGAGAAAACTCCCTCCTTCCCCCCCTCCCCCACACCATAACTGAGAGCAGCCAAAGCAAATGGCATTGCAGCAAAGGACATGAGGCTGGTTTTGAGGACGACTTTTTGTCATTGGTTGTCTTTGAAACCAAGACTCTTTGGGAAAGAGTTTTGTAGCCATTTGGAGTGGAGGCAGGGGGAGGCTTTTATAATCAGAGGCATTAGGATTCCTATTTCTAATTGTCTGGGGCTGTTCCAGCCTCAGTTTCTCCACAGAATTTGTGAAGGATTATCCCCAATATTCAGGAGAAAGGCCTCTTCCCCTCTTCTCCCTGATTTCCCTGGCTTTTAACACCAATCAATGTCTCTATCGCAGATGCTTCCCAGTCCTCATGAGAATTACATGTTGATGTCTTACATCTTTCAAGTCCTTCATTTATTGGTGTGTGTGAAAACCACTACACAGATTTATGAGTAAATCGTTGTCTGAAGGTATACCCAGTCTTTCTGTGGGCCCCAATCTTGATTCTTGCTATGAGTCAAAGCAAGAATCTTTGGATTCTGCCTATGAGTCTGGTAAGCACACCTTTACAACCACACAGATACCAGTGCCGGTTCCCACTGGGCCTTCTACTCCAGCCAGCCGTTTGTTACTTTTCATTTGCATGCATACTTCATCTTTCCAGAAGCCAGGCACATGGAGAATGATAAAGGACATTTGTCCTGCATTGAGATGCTTCTAGAAGGTACTCTCTTTTTCCCATGAGGAAAAAAAAAATGGTTTAAGGCCAGGCACTTATTTTTCAAGGTACAATTGTAGACCTTCAAAGTCAAGCTGGTGATATCAACTTTTGAGTCACTTGACTAGACCATTTAGGAAGCAACAATTCTTTTAAAACTTCTATAATTACATTTGGACACGTTTGCGCGTAGGACCCGCAAGTCCACCGGCTTATTATAACCATGGTGCGTTTCACACACCATCTTCATTATCTTGTGCTAAAGAAGAGCACGCGCACTCCTCTGTGGGTAATTTTAGATTGGCCACTGACACACTCCACAGTGTTTATAAAGAAAACAAAACTTGGATGTTGGCCCTTTTAATTATAACTGGCAGAATCGCTAAACCCCAAATCACATAATCTCTTCACCATATTATATCTTTGAAGACATCTGCTTGCAAAGCAGTAACAAGGAGCTTGAATTCTAAAAACAAACTTTGTACTAGATTGATTGGTTTGGCGAGCCACGCTTCTGAAGTACTGACGGATTCTGAAAGATATATTCCTGAACTTCCAGAAAAGCTTAAAATACACTGTAATAGAGTGCCATCAAAAATTTCCTCACCCCAGACATTAAGAGGAGAGACTGAGTCCTGATTTTATGGCGAAGGAAAGTCCTCTGGCTCTGATGGTCAATAGCATGCATTTTCACTAGGTATTTCTGCCCTGTAGTTTCCAAAGAAACGTCTAGGCAGGGAAATATCTTGTGAAGTTGACTGTACCATTTTACTGGAGAAACAATCACAACACAAGGTACAGTGTTCTAAGTTACTGTCTAGGACATTTTGCACAGAACAGCAAACCAAAGCATCAAAACAGACGTAAGACATCACATCTTGATTATTCTCGTCACCTAGATTTGGAACAGGCTCTGTGTGCACCTTTGAGTCACTGTTTTGTGATTCCTATCACTTACCTTGAAGCAGATCATTGTGCAGCTCAAGGGCTTCCTAACTGCAGGGTTCCACAGCCTGAAAGAGTAGATAGAACAATTGTCAGTTATCTGTCCTCTGCAGATGAGTGGAAGTCTTTCCTGTACTTGGTGATTTGTCCATGAATAGTTGAATCAACAGAAAGCCCAACATGAAACCTTGAATTTGTTGCCAAAAGAAAATCACTCCCAACTCATGTGATCATGCAGATCATAGTGTCCCGCCTTCTTTCACATCTCTAGGGAAATAGTCTGCTTTTCCTTCCCTAACACAGCATTTTCTGGAGTTCATACCCCAATTGTGAAACACAGAAAGGACTTAAGAGTAACTGCTAGGAAAGTGAGAGTGCTCTCTTTGTCCTGCCTGAGTCCAGTCAAAATGATGACAAACTTAATCTCTTAGAATATTCAAGTTAAGAAACAGTTACTGCCAGTCACTGGTTGCTCATGCCTATAATCTTAGCTACTGAGGAGGCTGAGATCTGAGGATCATGGTTCAAGGCCAGCCTGAGTAGGGAAGTCCCTGAGACTCTTTTTTTTTCTTCTTCTTCTTTTTTTTTTTTTTTTGGTCCCATCGTGGGCCTGAACTCTGGGCCTGGGTGCTATCCCTCAGCTCCTCAGCTTAAGGCTAGCGCTCTACCACTTGAGCCACAGTGCCACTTCTGGCTTTTTTCTTTTTGCTTATGTGGTGCTGAGGAATCGAACCCAGGGCCTCATGCATGCAAAGCGAGCGCTCTACCACTGAGCCACCTTCCCAGCCCCCTGAGACTCTTATCTCTCATTCAATCACCAGGAAACCAGAAGTGGCACTGTGGCTCAAAGTGGTAGAACCTAGCCTTGAGCAAAAGAGCTCAGGGACAGCATTCAGGTACTGCATTCAAGCCCTATGGCCTACAAAAAAAAAAAAAAAAAGAAAGAAAGAAAGAAAAAAGAAAAAAGAAAAAAATTTACAGTCCAGCTAGTAGACATACATTCAGAATCTTTATCCCAAGTTACTTAGTTACCAGTGATGCTTTCAAGGGCTATATGATAGATAAAGAGATATTTTTATCCTTTTGGTGTTAAACATTTATATGCATAAAAAAGCTCATTAACTAAAAATTGCACAGTTGCTTGTGCCATTGTCTAAATGCCGCAAGTACTCCAAGGGCCTCCTGGATGATCATGTTTGCTGTCATTCCAACACTCATTTTCTTAGTCCAGACTACTTTTTCCCTACATTTTTTTTTTTAGAGAGAAGTATGGAGGGCCTTTTTTCCTCCAACACACTGAACTATTAGTTGCTAACCATGGCAGTGGTATTACGTGTTTGTGTGTGGGGAATATTTGGGCACCACCATTTTACCTAGTTACTTGAATATGATTTAGTTTACCTATGTGTCTCCCCTTGCAAAGATGCAGGCTGAGGGAATTAATCACTTTAATATTCATTAAGGAGTTCTGAGTGCCTTCACCAGGCACAGATAGAGGGCTCATTATAAGAAGTAGCCAGCTTACTGCGGTGGCACAAAATGTGCAAGTAAAAAATAAAAATAAAAATAATCACCATGGCACTAAAAGTGACTTATTTTGATGGAGTTAGTTTATTGTGTGTATTTGTGGTAGAGTTATTTAACATGTTTTCTTTATTCTTTTTTTTTTTTTTTTGGTAGGTCCTGTCAAGGAGACTTAGACTGAGGACAATCAGAACAGACTAAAGGTAATAAGAGAGAAAGACAAGATTCCATGAGGAGGGCATTCTAGAAATTTCTGTAACCAGAGTGTGAGAGAAGGTTGGGTACATTTGGATAAAGCCTTGGGTTCATTGGACATCCTCATAAAGCTGTGGGACAGACAAACAGGACATCTAATTAGAAGATGTAGGTAGCATGGGCATAATTGGACGGTCTTTATAGTGTGTCTATGTGTATGTGTGTGAGATCCCAGATTTCAGCTCTCAGTGGTTTTTATGTAAGTCTGTTTGCCAAGTCTAGTTTTCCAAGGTGTTTTCATAAATCAGGTAAAGTCTCTTTCATTAGAAATAAATAAATAAATATCAGTACAAGTTTTGCAAAACAGTTTGTCTGAACTGTTACTAGGCTAATCCCTAAGGTGCCAGTGAGGCTCGGAGAATCTAGAAAGGTTGGTGACTTTGGCACAGCTTTCTTTAAGGAAACAAGCATGACTACTTTTGGATTCTCATAGGAAATGTAAAGATGTAATTTCTCAGTGAGTAATGGTACAAATAAAATTATGTTTATTATTTTATTCGCAGCATTTAATTATAGAGGGAGATGGGTAGTCAGATAGAAAACCAGCTATAAACAAGGGAAAGGACCTTCCGTTCCTCTTAAATGGATGGTCTAAAACAATTGGAGAGAGCATTTATGAAATCCTCGGCTCAGGACAGGCTCCAGGGGCATACGCATGCACTTGGGGTTTGTCAAATAATGGCCCGTTGGCCTATTTTTCCAGCTATTTCTCTGCAGTAACTTGACATTTGATGGGATTACCTTTGGATTTTGGTCTGAGTCTGGGCTACGCCTGAGATTGTCATCTTTTGATTTACAGATAATAGAGCCAAACATCTGAAACAGTTCTGTAAAGAGTCAACCTGTGACTCATAACCAGATATCTGAAAAGATTTTGTCTGCAGTTTGCTTTCTTACCTCACTGTTGTGAACTGAAATGATTAAATGACTAGTTTCTATTATAAACACCATATATTTATTTTATACTTAAGAAAAAGCTTAACATTTTTCAGAGGTGAAATATAAAGAGTATTATCAAAGTCTGAGGTGATTCATTTTTACCCCCTTAAGAATCACATCATTTGCCGATTATCATTTTAACTCTGAAGTTACAACAAGCAAGAGAAAACAATTTGCCTAAGCATAATACCAAACAATTGAAAAACAAAACTCTGAGCAGATCAGCCACAGACAAACCAAATGAAATTAAGTACAGGACAAACAAAACATACCTTCACTGTGACCCATTCCAAATATTGTTAATGAGTTTCCAAACATGCAAATTCTGATTTTAAAATTAAGCCTTCCAATAGCCAATTTCAAAAACTGTAATGAGCTTAGAGTGGCCTTTTTATTATGCATGGTTTTATGTCTCAGGATTTCAAAATTACCTAGCGTGCATTTCCAACTTTGCTACAATTTCCGGGCTGTTTTGATTTTGATTTTTAAAAAAGGCTAAACAGGAAGATGGGATTCTGCTTTGCATTGTAATTACACGTAACTGATTTGCAGGGCAGAACAAAAAACTCATTTTCAGATTAAAAATCGTGCACCCAGAAATAATTATTGTTCTGTAAGGAAAAAATACGTTTTCCTACTTCCCTCCTGTATTTCTGTGAACTGTTTGGTATATTTCCTCCAGGTTACTGTCTTCTGTAGACCACCACATATTGCTGTTTGGGGAGTGAGAAAATGCAAATAGGAGCACAGAACACACAAGTGTTTTCACTATATTCTCCTCCTTGCAACATAACACTTGCCTTTTATTATTTTATCTTCAACAATCGAGGAGTGACTAAATGGTTGCAGGTGCTGATGAAAATAAAAGCCATCCATCATTATTTATTAGGCATGAAAAAGATACACAATAATGTAATTTAATCTCAGAGCAGACAATTATTTCCACATATTGATAACACAATGTGAAAACTGTCATGAATTCTAATATGATATTTTGGCTTTATTGGTGTGCCACGGCCAGCATGACAAATAATGAAATTGTATCAAAAAAGGGGGAAAAAGGCAATTATGAGCATATGTCAATATTCTGGGTGGAAAACATATCATTGTATTTTTAAAGCTGCTTTCTTACAAGTTGACCAATTTCAAAAGTTGGAAGTAGGAGAAAAAGTACATTTTCAGTTTTTATTCTTTAAAGCAAAATCTAGTACATTTCCGCCATCATTTCTAATCTGAGTAAACAGGATGTGAGTATTTTATCATGTAAGAGTTTTGAAGTCCAGCCCATCTGCTAACATCTTTGTGAGAAGTCCATAGATACTGAAGGATCTGATTTCTAATATGTTCTTTGGTTCACTTTGGTCTGGTCAAAATCTGCCTTATGAGAATTCTGTGATCTCCACTTTGGGCAGCAGAGACACAATTATTATTTAAGCAAAAGAACCTCCCTTTTAGCCAAATCCAGCAAATGGTTGAAAATCAACAGCTTTGGTAGGAAAAATCCTGACCGATGAAATGTGTGATCAAAAACCTACCAACTGCCAGTGGGCGCTGGTAGCTTCTGCCTATAATCCCAGCTACTCAGAAGTATGAGATCCAAGGATCACAGTTCAAAGCCAGCCCAGGCAGGAAACATGGTGAGATCTTTTCTCCAATTAACTACAGTTAGTCAAAAATGGAGCTGTGGCTCAAGTGATAGAGTGCTAGCCTAGAGCACAAAAGCTCAAGGATCAGCATTCAAGCCCTGAATTCAAGCTCCATGACAAAAAAGAAGAAAAAAAGAAAGAAAACTTAGAAGCAAACAAACAAAAATAATAAAAAAAAAACATGAAAGCTGAGTTTTCATTAGATCAAATTATTTCTATTAATTCTTTGTGGTTGTTGGATTCTTTTCCTGGACATGGCTTTGCATATGAAAACAGATCAAAAAGGAAATGAGATAGCATTTAGCCTCTGTAGGAACCTAACGCACCTCATGAGTTCTATTTGAAAACATTTTGGTTTCCACAGAAGACTGATGGAGATTAGACATTTTCCTAGTTAGAAGAGAAGGCAATAGGTTTTAGAAGTACCTGCTTATTACAGGCACACACACACACACACACACACACACACACACACACACACACATTCTATAGCACCTACACACAGCACACTATTCTGTATGTGAGATTCATTTATCCACAGCTCACCTTACATTAGTGATGTAAACACAGGCTTATTGGGGAGGATTAATCATCTTTTCTTACAAAAATACCTTTTTAGAATTATTAAGGAGGGACAATACTTTAGAGTTCCTTTTGATCGACTGGCAGACAAGACTTGGGAAGAAAAACTATCTCAGGGTGATCAGAACACTGAGGCTATTCTGGGCTGGGAGAGAAAATTTATATATCATGTGGTCACTCCATGTTATAAAGAGAACTCAAGAACAAGTGTAGGCACTGGGAAGGAAAAACAAATGAAAGGAATAATTTAAAAAGTCAATAAGCCACAGGAAATCTGGAGACTGTTTGAAAACACCTTATTGGAAGCCAGCAAAAGTATGTGCCAGAGATCAAAGGGACATTTAGAAATACGGCCCAAGTAAGAAAACCAGGGAGATCTGCAAACGATGGCAGGTCAGGTGTGAACAAGAATGCAGACGAGCCAAGAGTGCATTCAAGAGTACCTTGCAAGTCACTCCAAAGCTAATAAAAATGTTCTTCAAAATATAGCCATGGCAGCAAACCAAGTGGAGAACTAATGAGCTGATCAAGCAACCAACTTAGAAGACAGCTTTCTCAAAGGATGGAAAGTCTTCTGACTTTACTAACGATGCTTCTTTCATTCATCTTTTCATTCACTTACTCATGTTTCATATATTCAATCATTCATTCTTCCATCCATCTATTCATATATTAGATTATATAGTCACTTAAGTCACACACACACACACACACACACGCACACACACACACACACACACACACACACACACACACACACACACACACACACTATAGAATGCTAGGCTGGGTGTGGTGGTATATGGCCGCCTGTAATCCCAGTAACTTGGGAGGTAGATAGAGATAAGAGAACTGCAATTGGAGGCAAGTCCAGAGGAAAATCCCCAACACCCTATCTCCAAAACCTTTAGAGGCAGAGGCAGGAAGATTGTGGGCCAAGGCTGGGTCTGGGCAAAAATGCAACATGCTATTTGAAAAGCAAACTAAAAGTGAAAGTAGTTGGGGAAGAGCTCAGTGGTAGACTGCTTGAATCAAAAAGAGCTGGAGACATGTCTCAGTGGTAGAGCACCTGCCTAGTAAGTCTGAAGCCACCAGTTCAATTACCAATAACAGAAAAAAAAAAGCCATGACACATCAGAGTTCAAGTTTACTACTGGGAATACAGGAAAACGTTATTCGTTTCATTCAACCATCTATTAATTCATATACCCATTTGACCATCTATTTATCCAAAAATTGTACAGAACATCAGTCATGATCTAGAACTTGGATTAAACAGTAGGAGAGTATGTCAATACATAAGTTATTCCTTTATTTATTTCTCCATTCATTCAGCAAACATTTGAAATTTTTCTAGGTACCAAACACTAACCTATCCTTGATGCTAAATGGTGGGAAAGTAATTAATTACTTTTAAAGTTTAAATGAAGGAGTTGATCATAGAAGTGGAGAAAAGTAAACTAGTATAAGTTTTGTTTTGTTTTGTTTTGTTTTTAGGTGGAATCCTCAGACTCTATATCAGATCTTCATAGGCTAGCTTACAATAGCTTTGTGATTATTAAATATTCAACAGATTTGTGTTGGTTGTTAAATACAGACATTGTGAAAAATTAAATTATATAAACTTAAAAATTAAATTACATGAAAATATAAGTAATATAATATAAAAGTCATTACTTCCTAATTATTTCACTTCATCTATTTTTATTGTATGTGCTCCTGGTGACATTTATATATATATTGTATTTCTAGGTGAAATACTATACAATGGGATGTTATTGTGTGGCTTTTCTCTACTTTTATTTATTTGTGGCTTATTGGTAGCTTGAAATCAGCTATGGTAGTACTTATTTCTTGGTAATTGTCAGACACTATAAATCAGGGCTTGATTTATTATATTGTTGATTTTGTTGACTTGAGTGATGGGAAAAATGTTAATATCTCACATTACATTTGCAAGTATGTCATTTTTGCACATATTTCATTGTTACTATCATACAAAATCAAGCAAATATTGTCCTTATACGTGAAAACAATTATTTGATTCAGCTAGTCAATCATCTCCTTGACAAAACAATGCAGTTTTAATACATATCTGTGAAGTTCTATTCTTTTTTGACTCATTAATGTAAAGGAAATGATCAACCAACATACATATCAGAAATGAATCCATTTATTTGTTGTGACCATAACTTAATTATACATCTAGGAGATTTTCAGAAAATTAAAGCATTCTCTGAGAATCAATTGTAAATATGAAATTTATAATAGAGCAATGCATATTATGTTATTCTAAATAAGAGTTTTATGTATGTCTGTAAGTAAGTATGTATTTATAAAGTGTTAGGGATGCAATCTAGGCCCTCACACATGCTAGGCAAGTACTCTGTGATTGAGTTATGCCCCAGACTTGTGCAATAAAATCTATGATAAATCTAAATACATACACGTGTTTCTTTTTTAGGGATATCTGGTTAAGCTGTAAGCTACTATATATGGGATGAAGAGAGAGGAACTGTTAAAGATTCTTCCAGAGGCTGTCTTGTTTAACTTCAAACAATGTTTCTTACAACTTTGCACAAGGGACCATTAGATGAGATGTAGGCATGTTAGCTGTAGATAAGAAAGGCAGAATCCTAGGTTAAGGTAGAGAGACAGCGGCCTTGGAGTTAGAGGAGACATAATTTGAGTGATGTTTATTAATTGTAAGTGAAGACTTGAGACTGGGTGAAATGATTCCGAGTTTTTGTTTTTACCAAATTGACTTCCAAAGCCAACTTTGGAGACATGTAGATACACATGGTAGGTGGTGGCAATTCTGGTTCTGAGAGGCAAAGTAAAGCTATGCCTCATCAGAGCTGCATCACATTCTCCAAGAAGATGGTGGCCTTCCATCAGTGATGCGGGGTGAAGGATGTCCTCTTTTTCAGAGAATGGCATCTCTGTAATTGGATAGTGGTAAAAAAAAAATTACAGACCATCTAACAGGAGTCTGAAGTAAGTGGGGGGGGGGGTTGGTATTGAAGTAGTGCCATGTTTATGTGACCTGATTTATTACCTCTTAGTTACCAACAATGATAAGTGCTGGATGTGGGACTCAAGAACAACTAACTGAGATAGAATACAATGGTTAGATACCCAAAGACAGGGTTCTTCCTTTGAGGTCTTCATTCTACCTATTGAAAAGTCAAACCTCTTTATTTCTAGTTTGGTGTAGATGGATGGGCATGGGTTCCCCTATGCCTCTCGCTACGTACAGCTAAAACCCCTTGGCACTGTGTGTCACATAGACCTCTGAAAGGTAGAGAAAAGAAGGCAGACCTGACAGGAACCTTAGAACCTAAGGACCAGGGTAGACATGATCCTTTCTCCAGCTTGCACATTGAACTTAGAGCTAAAAAGCCAATCATTCTGAGCTTCAGAAGGCACTGGAAAAAGGAATGCAGCTCCGAAGGAAAGTCGACCACCTTTTGCCCAAGGAAGAGGTCCTCTAACAAGACAGAAAATGTTTTAGTAATTAAATACTCGGGTGTAACACCACAGGGGGAAAATAAGAACTCACCCCAGTCAAATGAGCATGGACTAGTTGGGGGAGTTTAGATATCCATCCTTGTGACAACATAAGGAGTACCAGATGCCACCACAGAGACTGTCCCAGAACAGGCTGTGAAGGGAGCCTAGACTTACATTGCTTCTGGGACGGAGTGAGAAGTCTTGTCCCTCCCTCATAGCTCTGCTGTGTGGCTGAAGTTTACAGAGGCGGAACTTGGACCTCCAGGCCTCAACAGCAATAACATGGACCTTATGACCTCCACTATCAACACACGCTGCGAGAAGAACAGGGCCTCTTGCCTTCATGTGACAGTCATGAAGCAATGATTGTTGATTATCCTGCTGGAGCTGTCCTAGAAAACCCTAGTGAACAGAGAACCTTAGATAACATTCAGACTCGTAAGCTGTAATACACAAATGCCCAGGTGTCTAATGACAATTGTCCATAGTACCAAGACCCAGGGAGATGAGCATCTAAGTGAAAAGAGGTAAGAAACAAATGCTAACCCCATGAATACAGAGATGTGAGATGATAATAACGGTTAACATGAAGGCAAAAGAAAAAAAATAAGAAAGACTTAGCAATGAAAAGGAAAATCTCGATAAAGGAGTAGGAGATATAAAGAAGAACAAACTGGAAATGTGAGAACTGAAAATCAAAGTACAATAGATTAAAAAAACAGTGCATGATACCATAGTATAAGGGCAAGAGGCTGATGGCAGAGAAAAAGTAGTGAGAGAAAAAGAGACATTAGCCAGAGAAAATAGACTGGAACTATTGAACAGAACCTCCCTGAGTGGCGGGGTAATCCGAAAGAACTAAGAGAATTTGTTGGCAGCATCTTTCCTCTATAGAGGGCTTGCACTTAAGTATTTAATTACTAAAATTTCCTCTGTAGGTTTCCTCTATAGGTTTAAGTTAGTAAGTTCATGCATAGCATTGGTGCTGTTATTTTTCCTTATTTTACATGTGATGTCTACAAGGAGTGATATTCCAAGGTGATATCACAAGGTGATATTCCATTTTACTTCCAATGTCTTTAATGGGTATCTTGCTTTGTCTTGCTTGAAGTTTGTCTATGAATCAGCTAAGGGAATTTACACAGAAGAAAAGTGATTGAAGAAGAAAACTTGGAATAATAGGAGGAAAGAAAAATATGATTAGCAATTGTGCTGAAAAATGAAATAATTGAGATAATTGCTCAGTTCATAGCAAGGCAGGGGAAAGAAGAGAGAGAGATAGCAAACAGAAGAAACAAACAGTAGAAATAGCACATGTAGGTCCTAATGTGTCCATAACTATTTAAATGTAATTCTTTAATATACAAAGTAAATGACAGAGATAGAACATTTAAAAAGGAACTTATTGCAAATATAAAAGACATAAAAGTAATTAGATGGATATATATGTACCATGCAATCACTGATTACTAGAAAGAATGCTATATTAATATCAAATAAGGCTAATTTCACATCTAAGAAAAGAGTCATTAGTAAAAAAGAAAGGTTATACTATGATGAAAGAGATAATCTTTCAAGAGGCATACAAAAATTAATGGAATTCCAAAATATGTAAAGCCAAAATCGATTTAAATGGAAGAAACAGAAAAACACAAAACCATAATAGGGAATTTATTCACTCTGCCCTTAACCATTAAAGTAAACTAGAGAGAAAACCAGTAAGGATTTAGAAAAGATTCAAACTAATATTTGGAGAAAGTGATATTCAAAAGTAGCAAAATCCACACTGTTTTTAAAAGAACTTGTCTTACAAAAAGGCCATAGATATGGCAGACAGCCAAAACATATTATCCTAGGCCATAAATGCCAATAAATTTAAAAGTCTTGAAACAATGTAGAAAAGCTAAAGCAGTATTGAGAGGGAAACATATAGCATAAATGCTAGAAAAGAAAAAAAAGCTCAAATCAATAATGTTGAAGAGCCACTAGTAAAAAAAGGAAAAAGCTCAAATTACCGACCTACCACCCAAGAATCTAAAACTGGACCAAAAATAACCCTTCTCAAGAAGGAAGGAATAAATAAAGATGAGCAGACAACAATGGATTTTAAACAAAAAAGCAACAAAGGAAATCAATGAGATAGTGAACTGATTTGTAGACAAAATTCAGGAAAGATAAAGCAAGAGACCTATTAAAGATATTGCTGCTCATTTTGCAGACATCACAAGTAAAATAAGGAAAAACACCAACACCAACACCACACATGAACTTGATGATTTAAAAAAAAATGTTCATTTCTTTAAAAAATACAAACTACTCCAACTCATTCAGTTGCAATAGATAATTTAGATGTCCTCATAACCACTAAGGAAGTTGAATTTGTAATTAAAAAAAAAAAGTCTCACCTATAAAATAGTCTCCCAATCCTAGATGGTTTCACTGAAGAAATTTATCAAATGTTTCAAGTGTTAACACTATTTGTATAAACCTCTTCCAGAAATTAGGAGAACATTTCCCAATTCATCTTAGGAAGCTAGTATCACTGTGAGAACAAACTAAACATAGGTCCCCTAGCTACCTAACCACAGACAGAGAGAAAGGGGGTGTGAAGAGGCAGGCAGAGAGAAAGAGATAATCAATACAACCTAAAATAGTGAATAAAATTTCCTATTAATATGAATTAAAAACTAAAGCTTTTACCAAAATATTAGTGAATAGAATTCAGTAATAACTTTTATTCTGGTCCTGGGACTTAACTCTGGGCTTTGATGCTATCTCTGAGCTCCCTTTATTTGCTCAAGACTAGCACTCAACTAGCAGATCTACAGAGCCACTTGTGGCTCTTTTCTGTGATTAATTGGAGATAGAGTCTCACAGATCTTCCTGCCTGAGTTGGCTTCAAACCGTGACCCTCAGATCTCAGCCTCCTGAGTAGCAAGAATTACAGGTGTGAACCACCAGGGCCCGTCTTCAGTAATAATTTTTTTTAAATATTGTAAATGAGTAGAGTTTATTCTTTTATTTCCTGATGAATATTTTTAATTTTTATTGTTATTATAAAGGCAGCATACAGAGAGGTTACAGTTATATGTCAGGTAGTGAGTAAATTTTTTGGACAGTGTCACCTCTTCCCTTGTGTAAGGAAGTAGAGTTTATTGTAAGGATGGACTAATTAAAAATTCTAGAACTAATTAAATATTGGAAGAACCAATGTAACCCATCATATTAAGAAGCTGAGGAAGAAAATTCACATGATCACATCAAGAGAGACCTCAAAAAAAAAAAACACTTGATAAATTCAACACCCATTCATGATAAAAAAAAATCCTCACATAAAAATTCAAACCAAGTAGATATTCCTCAACTTTGTAAAGAACACCTCCATGAGCTTTAAAGTTAACATTTGTAGTTAATGGTAAAAGACTAACTTCTTGCCCTAAGACCAGAAGGAACACAAAGCAATTTATCTTTGATATCTGTCCAGTGTCCCAGAGGAGCTCTGAATCAATTAACCACTGAAAGTAAACTTTTGGCTTTGAGTCTCTGCTTTCCCTGTGCAACGGGAAAGTGACCTGAGGTTTATGGTTCAAGAGGAGTCTGTACAATGACAGAAGCAATTAATTTTGATCTCATAGAAGACCGTAAAGTATAGCTAGAACTTTTGATGGAGAAACCCAATCTATGCTAAAAGTCATAATAGTGAGAAAAGAGAAGAGTGAGCAATTTATCTGGCTAAGGTTGCATCCCTACCACTGCCACATAGGAAAAGAAAAACATTACCCTTTAGAAAGAGTCCTTGCTACTATGTGTGCAGAATGAACGTCTTCTCAGAAGGACTTCTGATTCCATAAAATCTAACAAATGGAGAGGAGGGAAATATTAAAAGGATGAAGACAAATATTCTGCAAGTTCATTCAAAAAGTTAAAGAAAAAAATGTATTGGTATTAATTGCAGCATTTCCCCTTGAAGGACCTGGCAAGAATGAATGGTGTGAGAGCTATTCCGTATAAGAGAGAGAGAAAAGCTTTCCCTCACACCCAGAAAAGAGGTCAATAGGCTTCAAATGGTCTAGAATAAAGTCATCAGCCAAATTTCAAGCTGGTGGCTCCGCAAGAAATAGAAGCACCAAGACAGTGCTTCCTCTTTGAGGCTTAATAGATTGGTGCTCACGGATAGGCTTGAGGCTTTCTTCCAATTTGTGAAACATACAAAATTCAAAGGCTAATGTTTACAGTGACAGATATAATATTTTAGATTACTGATAGGGGAGTCAATAAGATAAAATCAATTTATAATCCAAAAATAATATATAAACATGACTTTGTTAAGATAATACCCTCCCTCAATAAGTTAGGCACAAAATAAGGGCTATCAAAATTAATATTTGCTTATATATAATAAAACTTGGAATTTTATCCGGCCCCCCTATTAAACAAACCCCAAATAATGTGTTGTGAATTTAAGAGTACTCAAGCAGCATTAACATAATTATTACTTATATTGGAGGATATAATAATCTCTTGCTAATAATGTCTTCCAGACCACACTTGAAGATATGGGTCCAAATGTAAGATATTGGCAAGTTCAAGGTGAAATTTCAATTCCAAGCATACAGGAACTTTTTAATAATTGTTTCCAGATAATAATATAGTTTCCAGTGCTTTCTCTCCCCCATATTTTGGGCTTTCTAATTTCTACTAATTATAGAGTTTTATTCAAAATAAATGTTATAGAGATCATCTCCAAATCTATATAACCAATTAGGAGATTTACCAATCTATGGAGATTGAAAGAGAAGATGATGGTAGAAGAAAGGCAGACACACAGGTGGGCTCATGCCTATAATACTAGCTACTCAGGAGGTTGAGATCTGAGGCTAGCTAGGGCAGTAAAGTCCATGAGACTCCTACCTCCAATTAACCACCAGAAGATGGAAAGTGGAGTTGTGATTCAAGTCATAGAGCACTAGCCTTGAACAGAAAAGCGCAGACAGTGCCCAGGCCCTGAGTTCAAGCCCCATGACTGAGAAAAAAAAAGGTGGACACACATATAATGATACATCGTAATATATCATTACACATACATTGTAATGATGTGTTTAGGACCACACCTATTTTGTCACTAAGCCATTGTACAAAACAGCTCAATGCCTTGCAAATGTTATGTTGAGAAAAAAACCCAACAATACATTCATCAGAGAACTTCTTTTCTGCTAATCACCTGTAGACCAGAGGTGGTTAGGTTCTCAGACGAATTCTCCCCCACTTCAGATTAACTTTCATATTCTTCAGAGCTTTTTTTTTTTTTTAAACAAATCCAAGTAAAGTACCATTCTAGATGCTCATGGAAAATTCTCTTTTTCCCTCTGCAAATATTATGCTGAAATCTGTCATTCACTTTATATCCCAAATCAACAAATGGTAAATATTTCAATATAGTTGCCTGGCATATTTTGGTATCTTCCCCTCTAAATTCCCTTTACAGAAAGTATGTCCTTCACTTAACTAAAAATATCGGTGAAGGAACTAAAAGCAGTCTGGAAAAATAAATTAGAAATGTCTTTGCTCTTCTCTGTCACATACAAGGACCTTTGTCCTTACAATAATGCTGTGGAATATGTCTTTGTGTTCTATCAATAATACATGAAGGTTCGGTTTATTTCATTTTATGTTGTTTTTACTTCTGCTTGGCAAACAAAACTCCCTGGACTTTCTCATTCTAATCAAACGGTAGAATGCTAATAAAACAAATCTAAACTAATAAAGCCCATTTCCTTTATATTAATCCTCTTAAAGTTATCAGGGACTCCCATCCCTGGATATAAATAGTACAATCAGACATAGAGTTGGAGATAAAATATGGATAAAGGGACTATTAACATACAAGAGTATTAATACAAAAGCATAATGACAAAGGCTGTGTTGAATTTGATGATTATTTTAGATGTGTTGGGTAAAGCCTCAACTCTACAGAAAACATTTAACACTACTGAACCCCCATAGCTTCTACATCAACAGTATTTCAGAAGAATTTCTTATGCTTTATTTTTATATTGATCAGTTTGTTTCGAAAAAGATTTTAGCCTGCAAACCACAAAGTAGATAAGTGTTTTCCTAAGTGCTACAGAAGACTGAACTACTCTATACACTCTACTTCTCACAAAGAAGAATTTCCTCTAAAATCTAGTTTAGTTTAATTATAGCAGTCAGGGTGTGATTTCTGTTTATATCTCTCCGGTGGAATCTGCTCTGGCTGGGTTTGGGTCAGAGCTATTCCTAGGAAATGCCTGCAACATTTTCTCACATTAAAACTTCTTTTTGTTTTTCCTATTTTATTATATATTTTTTTCTGGCTAGTATCTTTGTTGCTTTAATAGGAGAGCCAGTTGATCTGCATGCAGGTCTAGAGCTGGGTATGTAGGCTGATGGTTGAGGCAGTTTGTTTTAAGGCAGGTGATACATACAACCAGAGTGATCATGTTCACTGCATTATTAAAGCCATGGTGTCAGTTGAGACTTCAGTTCCAAAGATGAGCAATTATGCTTGGTTTAAGCAAATCAGTCAATCAAAAGGAAAGAAAGGAAAATGCATGACAAAAATGTAGAGGCTAAGGGATTTTGAGACAGAAATCCATGGTGAGTCTCAGGAAGGACTAGATCAAGGAACCCAAAGAGAGCCAGAAACACATAGATTATTCTTTCCCACAGCACATGGCCTATTGACTCTGATGCTCTAGTTTAGACCTGGTATGAAAGATTTGGGTATTAAAGATTTCATCCCAAACCTGTGGCACTACTGAGAGGTGGTGGAATGTTTGAGAGGTAGGGCCTAGAAGACCATCTTAAGGGCAAGAAGAGCTTGGGAGGTAGCCCCTTCCACTTCCTTTCTTTTGAGTAGCTTTGTTCGGTTACATACTCATGCCAGGTTGTGGTGCCATGATACAGTACCACAGGCCCAAGTCAACAGGGCAAAACTACTATTTGTGAGTTTATCCTTGTGTGTGCGTGCGTGCGTGCGTGTGTGTGTGTGTGTGTGTGTGTGTGTGTGTGTGTGTGTGAATGCCAGTCCTGGGGCTAGAACTCACTCAGACCTGGTCACTGTCCCTGAGTATTTTTGCGCAAGGAAAGTACCCTACCTTTTGAGCTATAGCTCCACTTCCAGCTTCTTTGGTGCTTAACTAGAGAGAAGAATCTCATGGACTTTCCTGCCCAAGCTGGCTTTAAACCACGACCCACCAATCTCAGCCTCCTGAGTTGCTAGGCGTGACTGGCTCCCGACAAAATTTATCTTCATAAAGTTTTTGCTTTCAGGTATTTCTTACAGTAATGGAAAGTCCTCATTTTATCCTCTAAGTGTCTAAGTGAACTTGGACTGAATTTATCTTGTGAAAAGGGACCTCTACAGGAGGACCTCTACATTTGCTGAAGGCTAGATGATCTTTAAAGGTTCCCTCATGTTATAATGAGGAAGGAACAATTCTGAACCCAGAAGAAGCAGAGCTGAGACGAGTGAGCCATCGACTGGCAAATGAGTACACACAGCTTTTTGAGGCGAGGAGTAACTCTCCTTTCATCGTGGGATGCTTATTGGACACACCTGCAGTGGTTCATCGCTCTTCAGCAAGCATTAACATCCACCTGGTCACCACGGCAGCCACTGTTCTGATGCACTCATTTTTAAATGTTTTCTTTTGTTAATTTATTTTTATTGTAAAGGTGATGTACAGAGGGATTACAGTTACATAATGAGCAATGAGTAATTTCTTTTTGAACAATGTCACCTCTTCTTGTTTGCTCCCATTTTATCCCTCCCATTCCCACTTTCAAGGAGTATAGCTCATTTTCAACATAGTGTCTGAATTAGTTCACCCTTTGTCCTACCATTTGGGTGGTCTCCCTTACTCTCCTCCAGCCAGATAAACTTACATAGAAGGCAATTAGCAGTGACAAAAAAATTAGCAGTGATTAAAAAAAAAAACAGTGACAAAGGGAGAAAAAAACAAAACAAAACCAAAAAGTAAAATAGTGAAAAACCTTTTGTTTCCATTTCTTGGGTTCATTTTGATAAATATCATTTTATCTACACCAAACCAGCACTATGGAAGATACTTCAAGACCCTCTTCATGGACTTGGTCCTTCGGGTATTAAATTCTAAATTCTTCCCAGTCCTGAGATGTCATCTTGGTTTCCCTCCAGATGAGAAGAGTTTATTCTCCAGACAGGGGTTTGAGCAAAGCCTCATGACCACAGTGAGCAATGCTGAACAAGACAACTTGATTCTACAAGATGAAGGTCAATCTACCTCAAGAGTGTATTCATCATGAATAATTTCACACAGATTAGCGCAAATGTGTCCAGATTAAAAAGTCATCCCCAAATAGGAACTAAAAAAATAAAATGAGATCTAGATTATACAGTTCACACTGTCCTACCCACACAAGACCTGGTTCCTAATTAAAGACATCTTTCTTTCTCTGTTAAAAGAGCAAAGTTAAAATAAAATGCTCCTGACTACATCATCAAAACTTACAAATTTGGGGCTGGGGACAAGATTCAAGTAGTAGAGTGCTTGCTTGGCATGCAAGAGGCCTTGAGTTTAATCTCCAATAACACACACACACACACACACACACACACACACACACAAACACACATACACACAATCATAAATGTGTACTAACAAACACTAACAGAACATAAAGCTGCAATGATTCCATGTGCTATGATTTTAACTTGTCCCTACCCGAAGAGGACAACAGGAAATTATGAGACTACATACTTGGGGGACATAATGGCAGAGCAACCACTAGTAAGACAGGTTTCTGCTAAATTAAAACAAAAGTCTTCTCTTGATTCTTCTCCAAGAGAGAAATGAGTTCCTATGTTGAGTTCTTATGTGGGTGGACTCATGTTGCCTTTCACTGAAAACAGGGAGTGAACAATTGGCTGTGGGCTGTAACGCAAGGGAAGGGGAGTTCTCTTTTTCTTTCTGTGGTCTCCAGTTCATTATCCCCCATTCCACCTTCTGGTCACCACCAGGAAGAGAAATGACCTATTTTACTAAAGAGGCTAACATGCAAGTTCTGTTCTTTGCATGCTGGCATGCAGATCACACACTTTCTGCTTTTTTCCATCTGAGTTGTATGAGATTTTTGTAATATTTTGTAACTGCATTTTTGTGATTATTAGATTGTGATCTGTCTGTCTTTCTACATGGCTGTATGTTGTTGGCAGATGGGAACTTGATGTAATTTGCTGTTTAGTAGTGAGTGGAACCAAGAGCATCGCATTAAAGGTGGCAACTTAATATGGGTGGAACTTGGGCTCTAGGACTCTGCCTTTGGGAGGGGACTGTCCCTAAGTCCCCATGTACCAGCCATGGCATCTCAGGTTAACTATATTCCCTGCCTCCATGTTACATCACAAAAACAGAGATACTGTCCACATCACAAGGATATTCTGAGGACCTAGTGAATCCCATAGAAACATCTAGAAACAATATTGGCTCACAGTCAGTGCAATTTGTATTTTGTCAAATAAAAAGCTGTTATATATTTGCTACATGAATGTTGATAAAAATGATAGATTGAGGGTATTTATCATTTTATAAGATCTGAGGCCAGGTCACATGACTTAATAGTTTACCCCCAAATTTCAATCAGTTCTTTTCCCCCTGAATAGTATGTGGCAGTATTGAGGCTTGAATTCAGGGCCTGGACATTGTCCATTAGCCTTTTCACTCATGACTGGCACTCTACTATTTTAGTCACAGCTCTACTTTCAGCTTTTTGCTGATTAACTGCAGATTAGTATCTCATAGACTGTCTTGTTCAGGCTGGCTTTAAACCTTGATCTTCAGATCTCAACTTCCTGAATAGCTAGGTTTACAGGAGTGCTCTCCAGCTGGAAAAATACTTTTAAAGATGTTGTAGAGAAATTAAGTGAATCACCTATAGTTATAATACCACATTGAAAAAAAAATCAATATCTTGTCAAAGATTTAATGACATATTTATAAATAAACAAAAATCAACATTGTAGTAAACATTTAATCCTAATATAATCTTAATATTATCTCAAGACAGGACTCCTCCCCTGCCCATGTAAGTAGTCTTCAAAGGAGGACCTCTAAATTGTTTATTTTCCATCATGTAGGTAACATATTTTGTGAATCCAAGATTTTTGGATGTGTAAAATGCTGGTGATCATTATGATGCTATAATTAGTATCTTTAGAAGAGGAGAAAGAGCTCTACCTGAAAATCCTAAAGAGGCAAGAAGAGAAAAATATATCTTCTCCAAAGAGAAATTGTGGCCTTGATATCCATCTATGATTCCACGGAAGTTTATTTCTGGCTCAGACTCACCCATCAAACTTCAGTATGCTCACATTTAATCTTTTACCCTTCATATATATATATATATATATATATATATATATATATATATATATATATATATATATTTGCAAAGTATTCCAAAAATGTTGAAAATAAGTTCACAGTGTTAGGATCACCACCTTTGCTCAGGAAAGACAGGCTGAATGACTGACCCCTATTTGTTTTGTCTGTGAAAAGTTTTAGAGTTCAATCCATAAAGAAAGTGCCACAGAGAGAGTGCAATTGGAAGATCAAGGGATCCGAACAACACTATAAGCTGTGCAAAGAAGAAAAGAGAAAATGCATGGATGAGAAATTTTACTTTTTCAACAAATGCTGATCGGGGCGTCTGGAGCTGTTCGGTTTCATGGAACCTAGTAAGAATCCATTCTGGCTTTCTTCCAGGGTAAGAATGGAAAGGTTAGGAATTTTTACCTTGTTTTGTCAGGAGTGGGAAGCCTGAGGTATCAAGTTTGTTTATTCAAGGGTCCACTGGAAATAAAATCCGAAGTCTTTATTCATGTTTGCCAAACCTTTACTTTGTGGCTTCTCCTACTGCCTCCTCTCCCTGTGAAGGGGGTTCCCCAAGAAGCCTTTGTTCAGGTGGGCCCTTGCTGCTGTCCACCATAAACTCACCAAGTCCCCACCACACATCCTGCCAGGTCTCCCTCTGACTTCCTAGCTCCCTCTCCCCCCTCCTCATTCTGCTTGTTGGGTTCCCACTGAGAAAAATGGGATCAATGAGGAGAGAAATGAAGAAGCCCCTCTCAACCTACAAATTGCCTATTAGACTTTGCACCCACACCCTTATCTTTTACCTACTTGTCTGTTATCACAGTGAACTTTTCCCTGGTGTTGGAAGAGTCAGATGGTCATCATGTAAGAAGCTGGGGCTAAGGCGGCTAGAGGAGAAGATAGTCTCTGATAGGGAGTGGTGGGCTCCTGGGCATGGTGATGCAAACCTGTAGGTCCAGCATTTCAGAAGGCTGAGGCAGGAGGATTCTGAATTCCAGGTCAGCCTGGCATAAAGAGCAACGCTCTGTCAGAAAGTGAACAAGTGAATAAGTGGCACAAGCCACTAGCTATTTTGGCATCAGAGATAGGGGAAATCACAGTTTGAGGCCAGCCTAAGGGAAAATAAAGTTTATGAGACTCCATCTCATCTCAACTGATGGCTAAATGCAGTGGTGAATCTTGTTATTGTAGCAACGCAGGGAAACACCAATAGGAGCACTGAAGTCCAGTAAGCCCGGGCATATAAAGAAAAAGTCTATCTCAAAAAATAACCAATACAAAAAGGGCTAGCAGAGTAGCTGGAGAGGTAGAACACGTGCCTAGCAGCAAGCATAAGGCCCTGCTTACAACCCCCTAGTACCACCAAAAATATCAGTGCAAAACCAAACCAAGCACCAGCAACATGGATGGCAATGAAAGGGAATTGTGTGTGTGTGTGGCGGGGGGAGGTAGCCATTGTGTAAGCACTTACATCCTAGAAAAGAGTATATGTAAGTTTTAATAAAACATATATAATAACTAAATACACATTAAATATGTTTAATAAACCATATATACTCTTTATTAATATATATTTATATACAAACTCATATAAATATATATTCTTATATGTATATTTATATATAAATATATATTTTTTTAATATACTCTTTTTTATCGTGGAGCTTGAACTTAGGGTCTGGGTGCTGTTCATGAGCTCTTTTGCTCAACTCTACTGCTCTACCACTTTGAGCCACAGCACCACTTCGGGTGTTTGAGTGTTTTATTGGCTATAGGAGCCTTATGGACTTTCCTGCACGGGCTGGCTTTGAACTACAATCCTCAGATCTCAGCCTCCTGAGTAGCTGTGATTACAAGCATGAGCCACTGGCACCTGGCTTAATATACTCTGAATATATATTCTTTATGATTAATATATAATCCTTTGCCACTTATATATATTTAATGTATATTATATGTATATGTTACATACATTATATAAGTATATACGCATACCTATACATATATATATTCAATAAAACATTTAAATAGTCAATCACATATTCCATAATAAAATGCTCTTAGAATACCAGGGCTTGTCCCTGGACCAAATGCCTTCTTTACTGCTTATACCAGAAGCCAGCACAGGCAGCAAGTGAGTGAACAGGTGAAGGAGATAAGTGTGGTTTGTTAGTCTTACTTCCTGCTCTCTTCATTTGGTAACAGATCCAGCCCCGACCCACCCCCTGCCCTGGATGTCTAGTTAGGCACTTCCTTCCTTCTCTCTCTTAGGCTAGGAAGCCTCTCTTGGCTCTCGGTCTCATGTCCGAGGTGTGCCTTCAGTACTGGAATCAGCCCAATGAGATGCTCATCCTGCATCTTGATTTTATCCATGAAATATGGCCCTGAGAGTCTGGTAGGGCTGTAGGGCTGAGGCCTCTCTCATTTCCATTGGAGGGCAAGCTAGGAGCTGCAGACAAAGACAGAAGGAGGGCAGAGAGGAAGGTATGAAGTAATCTGCGCATCTGCCTCTGGTTCTGCTGTTCACTTTTATGTCTCGTAAGTCAGTGAACCCCTGTGGCTCTAGGGCTGGGTTTCTGTCATGACAGCCAGGCATTCTGACAAAAAAGCCAGTAGTTAGGGAACACAGAGCTTTCCACACGTGAGTTACACTTCACTCCTCGTGTACGAACTCATCTCATCACAAAGAACACCGAGCCTAATGCTGTTTTTGCGTCCCCCATTTGGACAGGAGAAACTCTAGGACCTCAGGCCAGGATGGATTCTGAATTGAAACCCAAAAGTGGACTCTGTACCTTTCAGAAGCTGGGCCTTCCACCAGCACACCTCTCCAGCCCAAGGGAACACGGGACCAGTTTAGAGCAGTCTCCAATAGCTTCCAGAGTGATCATTTCAGCTCAGCTCAAGAAGGGTTAGAGGATTTCCTGGGCTCTTACTACAAGAATCTACCTTTCACTCTTTTTTAAATTTGCTTTTGGCAAGGCTAGGATTTGAACTTAGGGTCTTTTACTTGCTAGACAGATGAATTACCACTTGAGCCATCCTGCACCAGACCTTTTAGCCTTTGTTGTTGTTGTTATTATTATTCTTTATCTAAGGTATCCAAGTTTTATCTGCGGTTGGCCTGGGATTGTAATCTTCCTGTCTATGCCTCTGTGTATCTGGTATTATAGGTCTGGGTCACTAAGACTAGCTTGTTTGTTGTTGTTGTTGTTGCTGTTGTTTTTAAGATAAAGTCTCAGTAATTTTTTTTTTTTTTTTTTTGCTGACAAGGGCCTCAAACCACTATTCTCTCAACCTCTACCCTCTAGTAGCTGGGATTACAGGCATAAACATCAAGTCTGGGCTTATCTTTCATTCTTTCAACCTCAAGATTTTGCATTTGCTTTTATATTCAAGATACATGCGAAACTTTATGGAACTATAGTAACCTTCTTGTAAACGACTCCTATTAATAAAAATACAATAGAAAAGATAGATGCTGAACTGAAATAGAAGGCAGAATTCTTTGAAACAAGAACTGTAGTTTGCTTATAGAATAGAAAAAGAAAAAAACAGGTATGGAGCCAAGGGCTCAGATAGAAGTGTGTGCACAGGCCTGTCACCCGAGCTGTCTTACCAAGGGCAGGCCTACTGGACAGATGTATAGGAATGCCTAAGGAATTACAGCCCATTCTCAGAAACACAATCATCACCCCTTCCCTAACACATACTACACCTAGGCTGTGGGCTAAGTAACCCTAGAGATGGGTCTTCTGAAGTCACTTTTGAGTCTTCTGCTGGGCTAGCTCTTCCCACATGGCTGCCTCCTCCACCCTGAGGATTCTGAGCTAGCATGGCTCTCTCCTCATCAGCGCTTTCAAATGTCCGTTCTGATCAGATGGACAAGTCAGGCTTTGCCCAATTAGTCCACTTTAAGTAGCTTACCCCATACTTTATTAAAAGCAAAATCCACATTGGGTTGACAAGATTAGAGGAAAATATAAAAATAAATTACTGTATTAAAATTAATTAAATGAAAAGCTGTATCTAATACCAGGAAAAGACTTCACGGGATTCGTGAAGCCCTTGGTTCAACAAATGATTTTTAAAAAAGTTCCTCAAAACTCCCAACCCAGGACTGAATTAAAGATTCCACACTGAGTAGAAAAGCAAAAGGCTGTGAATGTTGGCTTTTTACACAAAGTGACTCAAAGTTCATTCTGTTCTTTGCTCTGCAGAAAAATTTCTTATGATTGCAACACCATTTTAGGCACCATGTTTTCTGGAAGAAACAGCCTGGTTCTGAGGGTCTGTAAGAATTTTGAAAGCATTTATGTATATGGCCCAATCATTGTACCTAGAGACTCCAGTTTCCATGAGTCAGTTTACTAGTTATTGAGCACCTGTGACAGATGATGAACTATGAGGAGTGATGGACAAATAAAAAATATAAGGAAACAAGAGAGTAAGATAACCAGGAAGTCTGATACTCTGCGGTTCATACCTTGAAATCTTTCGGCCTTACCACCAATGATTATTTCTAAGGTCTATTACTTGACAATGTTTTGACCATTTAAAATGCATTCTTTCCCTCATTAGCAAGGGAAAGAATGGGAGTAAGATTTTAATAAATTTAGAACAAGCCAGGTTAAATCATGTCTAAAGTGAAGTACAGGTTCGCTCATCCTAACCTGAAAATGCCAAAGTTGAAATGTTTTAAATCTGAATCTTTAGAATACCCCCAACAGAATGCCTGAAGTAGACTGAATTCCATACACCTGGTTTTAGGTGCTCTAAAACCCATTGTGTAAAGTTAACTTCAAACTATGTGTATCAGGATTGATTCCCATCTGTATGATATCTTGTTATTTATAGACAGTCATTTCCCAATCAAAACAGTCCCAATCCAAAGCCCTTCTGGTTCTAAGAATCATGGGGTCGGAGATGTTCAGTGAGTCTAATAGAATGAGAGAGATCTTTTTACTCCCCACCTGTATTTGGAGTTTCAGATACTTTGTTCTTAGAACCTTAAACTTACTCTTTCATTTTCCTTCTGTGCACATGTAGTGATGAGGTTGAACACTAAGGAACAGGGCTGTCACATGGTCAAATTAGGAGCTGGACTTCCTTGCCTGCCTCTTCTTCTAGAGCAAGTCCTCACCAGCTCCATCCTACTCCAGGAGGCAAAGGGGTAATGCAACCCATGTTCAGAGCCACAGTCGGTTTTGTGCTGCTTGAGAGAACCCCAGCTGCATTATCTACTAGCTCTCTAATAGAGGGCCAAGGGACTCAGTCTCTCACAGGTTTGTGTGTGTGTGTGTGTGTGTGTGTGTGTGTGTGTGCGCGTGCGTGTGCATGCACGCTGGTGCCATGCCTTCAACTCAGTGAATCGCCCTCTTGCTCACCTTTCTTACCCATGGTTTGTGCTCTACTACTTGAGTCACACCTCCAGTACAGCTTTTTTTGTTTACTGGTTCATTGGAGACAGAATCTTGTCGACTATTCTGCCTAGACTAGTATAGAAATGTTTATTCTCCAGATCTCAGCCTTTTGAGTAGCTGGAATTACAGGTGTGAGCTGCCCTTGCTCTGCTCTGCTCTGTCTGCTCTGTTTGTTCTGTTTTCTTATTGTTCAAAGGGAACAGATCACTGTCTCTTGGAGAGTGGCTGTGCCGAGGGAACAGCCTGATTGGCATCCAGCTAACAGCTCGGTGTTTACTGGACAGCAAGGATGGAGTACATAAGAGGACTGGACCTGCTGCACTTTCTGGACATCTGTAGAACTTTCACACATTTTCTTTTCTCCTCCCAAGAGAGACCTGACTACTCTATATGCCCCCTTCCCCTGCCACCTATCACTCTCCATTCTCAGCCATACTCTGCTAATTTTCCTCATGATATATACCACTGAAGACATCTTCCTGACTACATCTTCCCCCTGAGGTAGCTACAATGACTTCCCCTCTTCACAAGTGGGGAGACACCTCCTCATTTAGTTGCTGTCACTCAGACCTAAGCTTGGTGAGAGGAAGAACTGGTTTGTCCTATTGCTGCATGTGTGCTTACATTCCAGAAGAGTCTGGAACATAGTAGGCAATCAACAACTGTTATTAGAAGGACACTAGTCAGCTTTCTATTGCTATGGTGAAATGCCTAATAGGCTACTTCTAAAGAGCAGTTCTGGGGGAGAACAAGAGAATGGGGAGGGGCTGGAAAGGTGGCTCAGTGGTAGAGCGCTTGCCTTGCATGCATGAGGCCCCGGGTTCGATTCCTCAGCACCACATAAGCAAAAAGAAAAAAGCCAGAAGTGGTGCTATGGCTCAAGTGGTAGAGCGCTAGCCTTGAGCTGAAGAGCTGAGGGACAGCGCCCAGGCCCAGAGTTCAGGCCCCACGACCGGACACCCCCCCAAAAAAAAAAGAGAGAAAAGAGAGAAGGAATGATATTGTCCAATAAAAAATGTATTATTTACCTGAATTATGTAACTGTAAACCCTCTGTACATCACCTTTATAATAATAATAATAATAACAATTTTAAAAAGTGAATGGAGATCTATTTTAGCACACAGATCTACAATGTCCAAGGTTTAGTACAGTTGAGTATCTCAATGCTTTGGGTGTCTGGTGAAGGCAGCACATCATGGTAGAAGTGTACATCAGAGTGAATAGTCACCTGCTGAGTGATGCCTAGAGTAATATTTATGCATAATATTAATTCACAAAATTGGGGGAAATTAGCTAGGCACCAGTGGCTTACACCTGTAATCCTAGCAACTCAGGAGGCTGAAATCTGAGGATTATGGTTTAAAGCCAACCTGGACAGGAAAGTCTGTATGATTCTGATTTCCAATAAAAACAATTAAAAAGTCAGAAGTAAAGCTGTGGCTCAAATGGTAGCACATCAGGCTTGAGCAAAAAAGCTCAGGTTCAGCGCCTAAGCCCTGAGTTCAAGGCCGCACGCTGTAATAGACACAGACACAGACACAGACACAGACACAGACACAGACACAGACACACAGACACAGACACACACACACACACACACACACACACACACACACACACACTTGGAGAAATTACTACTTCACCAGCATCACAAACTATACCTTATTCAAATGCATTAGATCACTTTATTTCTGATTGTAATCATATGCCAGGATATATTTCAATTCGTTAATTACTAAGAGATATTATAGAACAAATAGGGCTTGTGGTAAAATAAAACTAGAAAACAGGATGAAGAACAGTTGCATATGTTCCTTCAGTGTGAGTGTCCAAAAGACTCAGGGCTCTAGGGAGGGGATCAGTAGGGTGTCCATGTATTGTTTTCTAAAGCTTGTTTTATTTGGGTACAGACCATACATTATTTTAAATCACAAAGATTGCTTTGGCCAGTACTATTGTTTTTAATCTCTCACACTGCAGAAAGCACATTTCTTAATTTGACTTACAGGTCAACTTGAACGGTGTCCATAAAAACTGGGGTAAGAAGATATCACACAGATCCTGGATTCTGAAAGATGGCTCTTTTCTAATACCTGCTATACAGATTTTAAATAATAATTGCTAATGTCCTATATTTATTAAATTCCTAACTACCCTAAGCCCTCTCTTCATGTTTTATCTCTCAATCTTTATCTAACCACCCAAGATAGGTAAGTGTTATCTCTAGTTTTACAGATATGGAAGCTGAGGTCTTTGGATATTAAATAATTTGTGTTAGGATCCCACCTAAGGATGCAGTTCACCTAACAGAAGATATTTCATGTTTGTATATTTTGGATATTTATGCTCTTTGGCAATAGAAAGAAATAATTATAATCTATTTAGATGCTTATTAGGAGTCAGACACATACAGAATTTAGATGTATTATCTAAGTGGCTCCTCCCTCTAAGAAGTGAATGTCATCGTGATTCTTCTCAGTGGTTAGAAATCAAGGCTGCGGGCAGGCACAGCACAGCTGTGTTATCAGCCTGTAACTTGTGAAGCCAACTTTGGGCACATGTGGACGGGTGACATTTGTACCCTGACCTAGTTCTCTGGAGGCTACAGAGAAATGCCAGGAGCATCTGTTTCTAACAAAGTTCCATGATAAATATTGATATCCAGCCATGGCTTAAATGTGCAGAAGAAAATGGAAGAATGTTTACCTAACACATCAGAACCATATTACAAAGATGACCATAAAAAAAGACAATCAGTCCCCCCCCCCAAAAAAAACACCCTTCTGCCAGTCCTTTAACAACTGTAGGGAAGGTTTTCCTAGTTTTTCAGTGTGTTTATGTGTCTGTCTTAGGCTTTGGAGCATACACTTGTACCTACTGGATTTTGTCTATTAAGAAAAATAATTTGTCTTAATGAATTCCTTGTGAGAAATCACACTAGCAGCTGGCCATACCTGTCCCCTGTGAGGCTGCAGACATTGGGGAAGATGGTAGGCCTTGCTCAACAGGCTTCTGTCTTTCTTCAACTGGAAAGGGGCACCTCTGCTGTAAGGTACACCCATCTTGGAATCAAAGGGCCAACAGATTCCTAGAAGAATGTAACAAAGACCTAGAGGATAGCATGCTTAGATAGGAAGTTGGAAGTGATGCCAGCTTCCAAAGTAGGTCCTTATAAAAGTGAATAATGAGCTGCGTAGACCAGTTCCTTCATGCTGAGCTCAACACACATCTTTAAACATAAGATTGTCAAGGAAGCAGATACTCAGAAACCCTTTCATCTTAATTAAAGTTATGTGGGCTATGAAATACTTTTCCTTTATATTAAGCTCTTATTCCTGTGGAGAAATTTCTATTTGTTTTTATCTAATTTGAGCTTCAAGGTTAATCTTGGTTTAAGACTTTCACTCACTGGGAGAGACGGTCCATCCGGTTCACCCTGATTCCATGTATATGCATGCACGCACCAGGGCCCCGCTGGGCTCCAAAGCTTCTTGCTGGCTGTGCATTCTTTACACTCTTCAGTCCCCAGAAAGAATGGGCTGTGGATCTGGGAAGGAAATATGGGATGGGGAGGATTTTGAGAAAGGTCACAAAGCTTTCTATTTTAGGGAACCACATGCTGCAATCCTTAAATGTGGAGTTTCTGATAAAACTTGCTCTGTGATGTGGAGTGTGAGATTTGCAGAGTGGCAGAGGCCGGAAGAGGAAGAGAGTGGAGACAAAGAATGGGAATATGGATTCCACAAAGGGCGTTTCGTAGACTTTGAAATTCCTGATAGATGGGATTGCTTCTTGGCAAGCCATGCGCCCTAATTTTCTTTAATAAATATATACTTGATTGAATTAAGCTGATGATGGAAAGGACTTGTGCTTTGGATTTCAAAGGGAAAGCGAGAAATCATAAAAATGTACATCGTACAAGATCGCCTTGCAATTTCTTCGAACGTTTTGCGGCATGCTTATCTTCCCTATAGGATGCTGATGTATCTTAAATGTGAATGTTGCTTCAGAAATGATCCACACTAAGAGCTGGTGAAATGAAAGAGGATAAATTCTGGTGCTCATGGTGTGTCTTAGTCACACCCTGAGACTATGTGTATGTGATAGATATGGCTCCCTTTCTTCTTGTAACCAAATACAAATTCAGTGCCCTAAAGGGTGAGCTTCAGTTCACTGATTACTTCCTATCAAAGTTGATCTAATTACTTCCCCACAATATAATATAAAGCTTTCACCAGCTGGCTTAGACTCCCATTTGTAGTCCTTAAAAATGCCTCTAAAGAAGCCAGGCGGCGATGGCTCATGCCTGTTATCCTAGCTACTCAGGAGACTAAGATCTGAGGATCGAGGTTCAAAGCCAGCCCAGGCAGGAAAGTCCGTGAGATTCTTATCTCCAGTAAACTACCAGAAAATCCGAAGTGGTGGTGTTGCTCAAGGGGTAGAGCACTTGCCTTGAGCTGAAGAGCTAGGGGATAGTCCCCTGGCCCAGAGTTCAAGTCCTACAACTGACAAAAGAAAAGTCACCTAAAAATGTGATGTAAATGTGTGAAATTTCTTGTAGATCACTGGCCCAAAAGAGATTTCTGCTTAAGGTATTTATAAAAGAATATCCTATGAGTCAGAATAACACTGGAGGGGTTTCTATAGTTAAGGAATTAAAGTGTACCACTAGTGAAGTAGAAGCACTATACATTCAACAGTGTACTTTAAATCAGAAAACTTGGATTCATGTTCTGAATAGAACCTTGATCAAGTCATTACACAAAATCAAGAAATGTCTTCTTTCCCTTCCTATCCCCCATCTATCAGACTATGGGCCATGTGAGCTATTCCACGCTCTTCTTTGTTTCCTTACTATGTCTGTTTCTGTTTCATTCCTAATTGGACAGTGAACAAAAGGAGTTAATATTTTTCCATATATAAGTAAGGATAAAGATATTGCCTCTGATCAACTTTTCATTCATTCAGGATGACAAAAAGAAAGAATGAGAAGAACCTGAGCAGGACATGATTTGAGAAGTCACATGCTCAAGAGTATTCCTTGCTGTGGAAGACAGACACTTTTATAGCAAAGAATCACAATCTATCTCTTCCTTGACAAGATATCTGAAGCAAGTTCTAGATCATAGGAAAGGAGACTCCAGGGAGATCCCAGGGAATTTGAATTCATGGCTTGCCTTTGTGAGGGTAAGCTGTAGGTAGTAACTTTGTGCTAGATCTTTGCATTTAGGTTTTTTCATCCCGAGTAGCAATACAAGCCTTGCAATAGCATTTAATCACAGCTGGAATCTAGTTTTTAACTTTGTGGTTATTTTTCATTAAGCTTTTTTTAGGGGGAAAGGTAATTTAGTGGTTGAAGAGTAACAAAAAGTATAGACTACTAATAAGATTACCTAGGTTTCGAACGTCCTCTTAAGTACAAACAAATATAAGTATCCTCCTTTGTTTTTAACACACAAGATTTTAAGAATCTCCTTTTTCATTCCTTATCCATTGAGCTCTTTCTAAGTCATTACATAGGAAATTTCTCATTTTATTAAAACTTTTTAAACACTGACATAGCATCTCTTTCTACATGCTTTATTTAATGTATTCTGTTATTAGCACTTTACATTATTCTCAACTTACCAAAAATATTCTTATTTAGAAAAACTATTTTTATTTAGAATATTCTTATTTATATTGCATTTTCATGTGTGTAATTTTTCTGTAGGAGAAACTCCAAAATGATAAATCATTGGATTGAAGTAGATGTGTATTTATAATTTTGATACCTATTACCAGATTGTTTCCATAGGGAACATGTGAATAGAAAAATCTTTCCAGCAGTCCTCTGTGGGCTTGTCTGTTTCTCCTGACTTTCCATCCATAACTTTGTGGAAGTTATTATTTTTTTTGTTGGTCATGGGACTTGAACTCTGGGCCTGAACACTCTCCCTTAGCTCTTTGGATCAAGGCTAGTGCTCTATCACTTGAGCCACTGTGCCACTTCCAGTTTTCTGAGTGGTTTGTTAGAAATAAGAGTCTCACAGACTTTCCTGCCTGGCTGGCTTTGAACTGTGATCCTCAGATCTCAGCCTCCTGAGTAACTAGGATTACAGGCGTGAACCACCAGCACTCAGGTTGGAAGTTCTTTTAATGTAGATATAGCAAAGCAAAATATATTTGCAGAAACTTTGCACATTCGTGTGTCAGCTCTCAAATTAAGAAGCAGAAAATTCTCATTCTCCCAGATGTTTCCCTCTCCTGCTATTACACTAAGGCAACTTCTATTTTGAATATTAACAGCAAAGATTCATTTTATAATAATTGGTTATTTTCTTGTTTTTTTTTCTCATGGTCACTGGGGTTTGAAATCAGGGCACCATATCTGTTAGTCACTTGGTCTACCACTTGAACCATGACTCCAACTCTTTTTGTTCTGGTTATTATTGAGATAGGGTTCATTTTTCATTTTCCCCAGCTGGCCTGGATGGTAATCCACCTATTAATGCTTCTCACTGGAGTGGGGCTAACAGGTACTCACTTCTGTACCCAGGTATTAACATGGGGTAGGTGGTTCTCATGAACTTTTTCCCTGGATGTCATCAAACTGTGATTTTTCTGAATTTCAGCCTCTTGAGGAGCTAGGGTTACAAACATCAGCGACCATGCTCAGACATCATTTACCAATTGGTAAACCTTAAAATAGTTACATTCCAGTAGTTTGTCCTCCAAATGCTCATTGCTTTATTAGACATACTACATGTCTTGGCTCAAAGTAGGCAATATTTATTCAGCACATCTTTCTATCCAGAGCATCTTTTCATCCTTTCCTGCCTTTTTGCTAAATAGCTCCAGTGAACAACTTCTCATTCTGTTCCCAGGGAATTTAAAGTGATATTAAACCCTACCCTACCCATTACATTTGGTCAATCTTTTGTAAGGAATCAATCTTTTTTTTTTTTGAATGAAAAAACTGAGGTAATAGAAGATGGTTTTCATCAGATTTAGCCAAGTATTTGAAATGCCATGACATGAGATACAAAGGTATAGCATAAATGGAATTCATTTTAGCAAGAGAACTGAGGACGAAACCCAAAATATACTCAACCAAACACCTGGGTACCTGGAACTGAATGTAAATGAAAACAGTGGGCATTTGAGGAAGATAGGCCATGTATAATAAGGTTTCATGTGCTAAGCTAAGAAGCAAGGTTCTGAGTATCAGAGAGGACCATTTCGAGAAGACCAGTTCTTACTGTGGCTCTGAATTGTGATCACACGTCAGCAACTCTACTTAGCATCTTCTACAATGACTGGCAACAGGAATTTAAGGATGCTGTATAATTTCTACATTTACAGAAAGGGAACGCACATGGTAATGAATAAAATGTTGCTCTATACTGCTATCCCTCTCTACACTGCTGGCATTGTACATTCCAGGTTCCATGCCTTCAGACTGCCATGGTTTTCCTACAGACATCCCGCTCTGGTCTTTAAATCCCTCCTCAGTATTTCTGGGACTTTCACTTTCAGCCAGTCTATCACGGTTAAGAGTCAGTTGAATTGGTGGTGTCATACCTCATGACGGAATTACAGTAATTTCATGATTAAAACTATAAAAAAAATTATAGAAAACTGAATCCCCTGGAGATCATTCTGGCTTATTATTTAATGTGGAAAAAAGCTAGCGTGCATGATCTCTTGCTATAGTAATTTTATTTATTCTTGGTTCCCAGAAAGATTCAAAATGACTTACCAAGACATACTTTACATTAAATTAGGGTATGTTAGGAGTAAGTGAGAAAGATTAGGAAAAGGGAGAACATGTGCTGTGACATTAAATGAAATGAAAAAGAGATTTGAATCACAAATGTTTATCATTAAGTCCCTTTGCACATTAGGGAAGACCAGTTTGACTCTGAAATTCTTGGATATGGACCTTGAGAGAGAAACATAAAAATTACACAACTGGAATTCGTTTATAATAAGATAAAAGCAAACCAGCTTTTGGGGAGAGGAACCCTTCTTGATATTAAGACAAGAAATTAAAGTCGCCAAGAGTTCTCATAAAGAAGACACTTAGTAATGTGAACCACAAGGTCTTCGTAACAGATGGCGCAGAGTAAGCTCAAGGGTCTAGCTTATTATGGGTGTTAGCAAAGTTGGATAGCACCATACCAAAAAGAACAGCAGGATATAGAGTCAGGACTTCACAGTGATCAGAAGTAAATATGATATGCTCAAAGGGGAAAAAAAAGAATTAACCACTGAGGCATCATAAAAATGTAGCTCCAATTAATTGTTGGCCAGTTGGTGGTTCATCCAAGATTACAGAAAGGGTTGGAAATATCAGCTTTAGCAGTGCATTGAACTGGGGAAAAGGGCTTGCTTTTTCTTATTAAAGAATGATTTACATGAGACAGTGTAGCTGCTGCTGAAATGTATTGGAGGGCTTGGATTTACCTGGAACTACGGCTAAGATTATCCTTAGGAAATGATTTTACCCAAATTGCCATTCATGGAAGGCCCAAAGATCAACACTTGACAACCACTTGAACTCACCTTCCATTGAAAGGAAAGAAGTATACACAGTTTGCAGACACCATTCACTTTCAGCCATGAGATCTCCTAGTGTGTTCTATTTACACACATACACAACTCTGCCTTATTTCAAGGTCATAAGAATATCCACACTGGGGCTGGGAAGGTGGCTCAGTGGTAGAGCGCTTGCCTTGCATGCCTGAGGCCCTGGGTTCGATTCCTCAGCACCACATAAGCAAAAAGAAAAAAAAGCTGGAAGTGGCACTGTGGCTCAAGTGGTAGAGTGCTAGCCTTGAGCTGAAGAGCTGAGGGACAGGGCCCAGGCCCAGAGTTCTGGCCCCAGAACCCCCCCCCCCCCAAAAAAAAAGAATATCCACACAACACACAGAGTATGGCATCCTCTTCCATAGCTAAGTTTGCAATATGATGTAAGAGAAATCATTTTCTAAATGCAGGATCTTCTCTCCTGATGAGCACAGGCACTGAGAGCCTCACTCTAGAGAAATATTCTTTAGCAGACGGAGATAAAATATAGATCTGCAATTTTTTTTAGGCACTTGATCTCGTGTGTTTGATCATAGATGCACATTGCGAGGAGATAGCTCATCCCTCCGAGCTAAACACTGTTTGGTACTCATTAGTGATTTATAAATGATATTTTCTCCCTGGTGACATATCTTTTGATATGATTCTCTAATAATAACATCCACCAATATTAAAATAAGAATATCCCCATGTATTGTGATCGTCTTCAACCACATTTTCTCATGAAAATCAAATTTTAGCACACCAACTGATATTGTATGCATATATTTGTCTACCGTCATTATAAATCTCCTAAGGGTCTCTATGAAATGATAGTTTTGCCTTCTTGCAGTAATTCTACGTAATCCTCTAAAGCAAGAAACTAATTACATGCTGACTTTTTCCACAAACTTTGATCTTTCAAACACTATACTATGGAGGTTCTATAGGTAATCATATAATTACAATTCACTAAATGAGTTGAAATTAGCCATAAACCTTTTTATTTAAATTGTATTAACTGTTTCTTCAGTAACATGGCCTGCACTTCTATTCTTTCCCACCTAAGTTTGCCGATATAAGGTTTCAAACTAAAATCTGATTATGGTCACTAATGTTTATAACAAATTCCTCATTCTAACTGCAGAAGCGCCAATGAAGACGAATATGCAAAGAATTTCTGAAAATATGCTTAAGGAAAAGCCACGGATAAACTAGAGTGGTAGAAGGAAATGGCTGAAATTTCTCAGGGGAATGTTTTAGTCAGTCAGGAAAAAAAATAAAAACTAAAAATGACCTCACTGTGTTTTACCATTGAGCTGAGGATTTCCTGCAAGGAAAAAAAAAATCTAAGACAATTGTTCCTTTCAGTAGGACTAGGCATAGAGAGAAAAACTCTACTGCATTCCATTTAGGAAAACACCCTATTCCTCATTCCAAGAACTCCTCATTCCTACTTGCTAACAATTAAGAATTACTGTTTTTCTTTTCTGTTTTGCAAATGATGGATTAATTAAATTTTTACTAGTCAATGCGGTTGGTGATGTTTAAGTTTCTGATACCAATTATTATCTTTTTAACCATTGCCTAGGATATTATCTTTGTGGGCTGTTTTTAGGAAGCACAAGAAAAATTCTCTTTTTGCTGGTATATATAAAATGTATATTCAGAATGGTGGGAATGGAGACTGATCAAGAAGCCATGGACACATTAAATTGTATATTGATATATTCAAAATATATGTTGTACATTGGTATATTCAAAATATATATTGCATATTGGTATATTCACTATTTATTGTTTATTGGTATATTCAAAGTGAGGGAGTAGAGACTCTTGAGTAAGACACCGTAGACATATTAAATGTAACCCCATTGTACAACCACTTGAAGTTCAGGAAATAGATTAAAAGAAACAATGGTGGATCAGTGGTTCACAACTGGGAGTGGTTCCATTGTCCATGGGACATTTGGCCATGGCTAAGATGTTTCTGGTTGTGATGACTGACCGGGAGCCACAGCAGTCTAGCGGGCAGAGGCCAGGGATGTTGGCTGATGGTCTGTCACATGCAGGGAAGGCTCATAGAACAAATACCTGTCCCTACATGTCAATGAAAACAACAACAACAAACTTGGAAAGGTTAAAAAATCCTGCCCACGACCCCATAAGATACAGCAAGTATAGCTTAGTAATTACTTTGAAAAATCTTATGAGGAAACTTGAGCTTTCCGAGAAGCAGGGTGGTCATGAATTTCCTCTTTAAAACTAACCCCAGAAAGGTATGCAAAGGAAATGTTGCCTCATTCAGAAAACAGATCTCTACCTTTAGCATGTTTATGGCTCTTATTTATCTAATAATATCCAGAAACACCCAGACCCTGACTACCACAGTCACATGAAAGCTGAGCAAATAGAGTGTGGTTTGACTTGTCATCAATCGCAGCACGTGATCTCAGGGTGTTCTACTTGGAGCTGTGGCCTTTTGAAAATTCAAAAACACTCCTGAACTAACTACAGTGTTTCATTCTCAGAGAAAGCAAAACACACACTGCTTTCTGATGATCAGTAATTATATAGGAAGTCTATTTCTCCTGTGAACTTTGCTATGGTCAGAAAGAAAGAGGGAAAACTTAGAAGAAATAGCAGAACCCCTCCCCCACCAAAGTCTCAATGAAATAAGGGTGACTATACTTAAACAGCCATTTGTAACACTAATAACTGCCTCTTGTTTTGTAGGTCTTAGAATATGAGGGGTGCATTTAGCTTTAGGAATTGCATCTCTTTGGAATAATTTTAACCAAAGAATGAAATTATACATATAGCAATAATAATTTGAAAATAGAGCTTCTTAGACAGGTCAATAAAGCCAGGACTCCAACTTGGGGCATTGATGAAGGCGGATTGCAAGCATGATTCAAACAAATTACTCATCTCTTCGCCAAATCGTCCCACTTAGTTTGGTCAGCCTCACTGCAATAGCCATTCATTCCAACATGCCAAAGACTGTCTTCTGTCAGCTTTGGTGAGCTGGAAAGGGTGTTTGCAGGTTGCAGCACAAATTCACTTCTTAGCCAGAGGCATAGCTCAGTAGCATTGTACTAGCCTAGTAAATTCTCCTTCCAGTGCCTTTCCAGCCCTTTTCATGGACTCCATTGACAGTAATTTTTCTAGTCACTGCTTAGCAGGATGTAGTACCATGTACTCTTCCTTAAATTTATTATTTTATTTGTGCATGCTAATTGTACAAAAAGTATTTTTGTATATTCCCATACAAACATATAATGTTACTTTGATCAATCTACCCCTTCTCTTACTATAAGCACTTTGAAGTTGGTATTTTATTGGATTCTTTTGGATAACTGACATGGAAATCCAAGTCATTTCTTTCTTACTCAGGTCACAATTCTTTGTAACCTACTAGAAAATCAAGGTTTTCCTAAAATTGGATTTCTCCTCCCCTCCTCTCCTCTCTCTTCCTCTCTTCCTCTCTCCCCTTCCTTTCCTTCTCTCTTCCCCCAATTCTGTCTGCATTCTCCTCTTTTCTTTCCTTCTCTCCTCCCCTCTCTCTTCCCTTCCTCTCACCCATTGTTTCTCCCCCTTTCCTTCCTTCTACTCTCCTCTCTTCTTTCTCTTCCCTCCTTTCTTCTCCCCTTCATTTCTCTCCTCTTCTCCCCTCCCCTGCTTTCCTCTCCTCTACCCTTTTTTTCCTTCTCTTCCCCCATCATCTGTTTCCTCTTATTTCTAGAGATACTTGGGTTAGAACTTAGGGCTTGGCACTTGCTAGGTAGGAGCTCTACTGCTTGAGTCATGTCTCCAATCCATTTGCACAGTTTATTTTTAAGATAAGTTCTCATATTTTGCTCAGGCAAAATTTCCCATTGTAGCTGGATGACAGGTGCATGTACAGATATTTTTCTGCTGAGTTGGAGATCTCACAATTTTTTTTGCTTGGGCTGGCCTTAAACCTGAGTAGCTAGGATTACAGGCATGAGCTAATTATGCTCTACTTAAAGCCCTATCTAGCTTATGAAATGGCAATCCCACTGTACAGTACTTTAATAAGAACAAGAAAATTATTAAAAACTGTTGAGGAGGCAAGGGATGATAGGGGAAAAATAAAGGAGGAGGTAACAATGCTCAATAGGAAATGTACCTATTACCTTACTCATGTAACTGTAACCCCTTTATATACTATTTTTACAATAAAAAACATTAAAAAGTTTTAAAAAAAAACCCCTGGTTTCTGTGGGCTAAAATTACTATGCAATGAGGCAATCAGGTGAATTTGAGGAGGAAGCAGTTCAAGCAAGTCAGCCTTTCTCTACCACATGTGCATACAGAAGAAATCTGTGAGGGTCCTAATAAGAGGAGAACAGGGCCTTATTTTTCATTTGCTTTCTTGCTTGTTTTTTTAGAAATGGCTTAGAGTGGGATACAGTGTCTAATCTCACTTTATTATCCACATCTTTAATTTAGGACACATTTCAAAGCTACATGCTGAAGATTAAGGGAAAGAGTACTATGTATGAATTCTGGTATTGCTTTCTTCCTCTCAGATGAAGCAAACCTTATGATGGTATCGGAAGGTGAATTCCCAATATTTACAAATTGGGAATCCTGCATTAGAGTAAAAGAAGATGCTATTTAATATGCATTAATTGATTTTGTTTCAGAAAATTACTTTGATCCTACTGGTGCTTATTTCCTCTGCTTAGAAATTTGTCTCTATCCACCCTATTAAGTGCTACTGGCTTTATGGGCTCAGCTCTGCACCCTTTCCCCTGAGCCACAGTCAACCTTCCTCAGTGTAACTACCTTCTTTGGCATGTGTCTCTTGGCAGAGACCTCATGCTGCCCTATATGTTCAACATATTTATTTAGGGGCTATTTATTGTGTCATAAAATTCACTGATTCATCAGGTACACTTCTACCATCTTGAGTAAATTCGCAGAGCTGTGCAATCATCGCCACGTTCAATTAGCAAATACTTCCAGCTCAAAGAGTCTTCAGAACCTTTGAGTCTCCATTTTCTCCACAACCATCCACCCATAGCCCTAGATTCTTACTAATATTTTTGTTTATGTAGGCTTCACACCATCCTGCATTGCCTCCTTTGAGTTCCCCTCATAAAAACGACAAGCTCCATAAAGGTATGGATCATGATTTTAAAAAAAATTCTCTTCAACTGTTCTCATAACTGGTAATTATGATAGCAGCTAATATATATATATATGTGTGTGTGTGTGTGTGTGTTATATGCTATATATACTTTCATTTATTTAAAATATACAGTGAAGAACATTACAAATTTTCTCTACTTTAACCATTAAAATCACAACTGGATCCACACCAATTTCTTTCCCCTTCAGGGAAGAGACTAGAGCCCTGAGAAGTTAAATCTTCTATTCAAGACCATGTTAAGAATCTGACACCTAGGCTGTCTGACTGCAAATCACAATGCAGACCTAATGAAGAATGAAAACAGGAATCCTTAATGGAGGACAGATTCTCCTAATTGTGGAGAGAATTCTAGTAGGGCCCACAGGAATTTGCTGGCAATGTTTTAGGTGCCTTGTTATTCTTGTATTGAGATCCACAGAAACCATTTCAGATCATTTCATTACAGATGGAATTTCAATGGTATCGAAGATCCAGTAATGATAGCCCAGTTTTGTGTAAGTAGTGGTGAGCTGTGGCCCTTCCATGAGCTTCTCATCCCAGAAAGATTACAAAGCTGGACACAATTTCTAAACTCTGTTCTGTGGCTCCCTCCTCAAGCAAGGTATTCTAAGAACTTATTGGTCCCAACCTTTAGTCTGTGATCAAAATAAGGACATTAGCCTTCCCTCAGGCCTATCACAGGAAGGAACGTCCCATGCTTTGCCCTTTCTTTGTTTTGAGCTGCCTGTCATGTCTATGAAGTTGTTGGGGGGAAAAAATTCAAATGGGAAGAGCGGCTGTACATGAAGAACCCTTTAGCTCTTTTCTTCTCCCTGGTGTAAACTCTTCCTTTCCCCCTCCAGAGCGGGGGTAAGTTAATTGTATTTGAATGAATAATTCTAATAAGGCAGTGACCTTTAATGCCAACTGGTGTTTTTAATTTTGATTCACTGTCAGTCACTCCAACATTGAACCACCTCAGGATGTGAGCAGTGGAGAGAACAGTGTGTACACAGAGCAGAAAAACAAACATGCGGCGCTAGGTGCTGCTGGCAGGTAAACACTCGGATGGCAGATTTTACACAGAGATACGGGCAGAGTCCTCACAAAAGAGTCAGGGAAATGGTGGGAACTGGAACGGGTACAAGGGGTGTCCAAAGCCAATGGAGTATTTCCTTACTGGCAAGAAGATAACAACATTGCTCATTGTGTGCTGTATAGAAGCGACAGGAAAGTAAAAATTAATAATCATCGCAAAAAGGACATGGGAGACATGGGAGCTAGGTCTGATTTCTTAACACCTAGAGGCAATCTTAATGACTACAATCAATATTCCAGAATATGCCCTTTCCAGTCTTTTTTTCTGGGTTTATAGAGAAAAAGAAATGTATAGAAATGGAGAAATGTACTAGGAATATAGAGAACTATGGAAACTTATTAGGAAAATAGAGAAATATAAAAATGGTACATATTTTGACAGCATGTTTCCTTTTCCCAAGGAAATATCACTTATGCATGTCAATTTATGTGGCTTTGAGCACCTAAATAATATCATACATATTGCATTATCACTTTTTTTCTTTTGTAGTGGAGAATTGTACTCAAGGCCTGGTACTTGCTAGGCAAACACTCTTCTGCTTGAGCCATGTCCTATATTCCCCTTTATCACTTGCTTGAGAAAGAATTGTTCCAGTGTTTCAGTCCTTAAGAATTTTCTGGTCAAATAACTATGGAAACAGTGGTTGTTACTTCCTTCAAAATAACAAAGAAGTCAGGCGTCAGTGACTCATGCCTGTAATCCTAGCCATTCAGGAGGCTGAGTTCTGAGGATCACAGTTTGAAGCCAGCTCTGCCAGCAAAGTCTGTGAGACTCTTTCTTATCTGCAGTAAACTACTCAGAAAAAATTGGAAGTGGCACTGTGGCTCAAGTGGTAAAGCACAAAGAGACTCAAGGACAGCGCCGAGACGCTGAGTTAAAGCCCCAGGACAGAAAAAAAAAAAGCCAAAAAAACAAAACAAAACAAAAAACAAAAAAAAACAACCCCAAACAAAACAACAACAACAACCACCACCACCACTACCAACAACGAAGAGTTCAAGAAGTATAGGACCAGTATAGGACCATCTAAGTAGATGTCAGAACTCAAAGGCCTGAAGAGCCAGGTGGTCACTGGGAAATGTTCTAGCAGGGGTTGAGACCAGGGAAGTAAGTGTTTACTGAGCCACTTCAGTGGCCCAGTAAGAATGTTAAATTTTAGGTACTTACTCCTCAGACTTCATGTCAGAAATTTGTCTTTGGAGAAATATTCCCATCACTAAATAATAGCACCAATTGAAACGAAAATGCACACCTATCACCAGGTCAGATTTGGCTCCACGACTGTCAGTTGTTGACCGTCAGACTGAATTGAAATGAAATAGCTTTTCCCTTTTAGACACTCCCAACCCTTCTAGCAGTACGCCATGTGTCCTTCATCCTTCCATGGCAGGCAGCTGGTTAGTTTTACTCAGCATGTATTAAAATTTAATCAGAACAAAACTTCATATTCATTTTAGTTCTTTCTCCTCTTACAACTTCTCAGTAGTACTGTAAAATGAGAAACACGTAAGGTGTCTGCCTTCAGGGAAAGTCTTTCTAGATGCTATTTGCCATGGAAGAGGCATTCATACCAATAGACTTGGGTATGCATCAATGACACCACAGAAGCATGTATGCCAACACAATGATGACCTCTGTGTGTCTAGCATATTGGCAAACAGGAGGGACCCCTGGTTACCTCACAGGTGAAATGAATTTCTTTAGTGGGCATATAACTGAGTTCCTACTGTGACAACCCTGCTTTAAGCATTAGGGGGTAGAGTAGTCATGTGACAAAAGGGTGTGTGTGTGTGTGTGTGTGTGTGTGTGTGTGTGTGTGTGTGTGTGTGTGTGTGTGTGTGTGTGTGTGTGTGTGTGTGTGTGTGTGTGTGTATCTACAGGTGCACATATGATAGGCATGCAGGCCACAGAGGGTAGAATGGGTCTGGACGATAGGAATGTTTCACCATTCAGCATTTCTCATTCTCTTCAGTACAGAGCCCCACACTCTGAAGAAGAAGGCTTGATGGCCTGGGTCTCAAGTTGAAACTACAAGGGATTGCAGCAAGGCAATGCCTCTTACCTTCATATTCTATGCACAGGTTAGACCCTATCTCCTATTTCTGAGGGTTTTTTTTTTAGTAGATTAAGACTTTCAATATACTGTTCAAATGGTTTCAACATGTGGAACCTCTTATGCCTGACCCCAACATCTGCTCTCAGAAGACATAGAAATGATACAAAAATGCCACGGAGAAGTCTGAAGGCCAGATATGTTTCACCCTACAAACAAACTGTCCCTTTGGGTTTAGATTAGGGACAGTGCAGGACAGGCACAGGAAGTGGGTCCCACTTGATGATCTTATGGAGTAACCTTCAGTTATTACAATATTCTGCCTCTCTTATCAGACAATTGCTTCTGTTGTGCCTGCCCACAACCTGGCTTAGACATTCTAGTGAGTGAATGACCTAAATTGACTGAATATGAAGTATTTTAGGATCTAGTGGCCTCTTGACCCTACAGTACAATTCTTTTATCTGAAAGCCGAAGACATCATATCCCAGAGCCAAAGGCCTTCCTCAAACTATTCATGTGTGTCTGCTTACCTGAAATGTATCCCAAAGATATTCTCCTGTGGGAAAAGAAAATTAATGAACATTATCCTAGATATTGAAGTCTAATATTTTAGGTAGTGAGGAGAAATATCTGTTTTGAATTCCCTAAATGTAATCAAACCCGTATTTGCTAATAATTACTGAAAAATAGGTCTACCAAATATTCACTATTTCTTATATGATAATATATGTGACACACTTGTATGTCCAAGGTTATATGAAAGTAAAATGAAACAAAAAACAACCACATGGTACAATATTGACTTGAAGAACATGTTTAGGATTAACTCTGTTGGTGACAATGATTAGAATATGGTTTTAATGTTTAATTTGATTCCAAGTGTAATTCTTAGTGAGACTCAAATATGATTCACTATGTATGGCTTTGACTAAAATAATGTTTTGTTAGAGTCTAATAAGATGTTAAGGCCCCTATGAGCCAAGCTGGCTCCATTTAGTGTTCATCTTAATTAGCTAACATTAACCGTCATTAGGTTTTTATATGGTACAATGCACATTACTTTCTAACTTCCACTCTGATCACATGGAGTTAGCTCATAAGACACATTATCAATCATCAACTTTCCTGGGCTGGCTTTCTTTAACACCTAGCTTTTATTTTAAAAGTTCAGGTCAATGTTAAGTGTTATACTTTAGCTGAAAAGTTTTTTTTAAATCAATGTTAATTAACAATGCTAATTAAATGTTAATCACGTAAATGAAAGCATTTTTCATTCACTTGCCTAGTAAATTATCGTCACATATTATTTAATATTAATATCTCACATATGATTTGAGACGACACAGGAAAATGGTGTCCTCCACTAAAAGAATGAGTAGAGAAATGAGGTAAAACACATCAAACACTTTGACATGGAAAGTGTTTTCCAAAGATCCCATTGAACGATATAGAAGAAGGGTATAGAAAGAATAGAGATGCATATTTTTAGCTAGTGTGATAGTTGTAAAGCTTTTTTTTTTCCCAAATAGCTAATACTAGTTGGCCCAAAAATGTGGACCATATATGCACTTGGCTTTAGTATGACAAGTTAATGAAAAGAAAGTATTCTGATACTGTATTTTAATATGTGAGTATTATGAAGCAGCTAGAGACCCATCAACCAATAAAACCATTGGAATGTCTAACCAGTCCTAATATACAGGCCTGTATTATCCCTATTCATTTGGCAATCATCATTTCTACCAACAGGGAGTCTGATCAGAAAATATCTTCTGTGATTTTCTAAGCCCTGTTGTGGTTCTGAATTTTCAGGCACTGACTACAAACTCTGAATGATATTATACTTCCTTCTATCATTGCTGGATAACAAATGTGCAATTGGCTGGCATGTGTTGCTTCCTGTGAGAGATACAAATGGGACTGGTGACGTGTACCCCTTTCCTCTTCTAGTAGTCATCAGATAATGAGTTACACATGCTCCTAAAAAATATACTGTCACACACACATAGAAATGTAGGGCTCGGGGCTGGGAAGATGACTCAGTGGTAGAGCGCTTGCCTTGCATGCATGAGGCCCTGGGTTCGATTCCCCAGCACCACATAAGCAAAGAGAAAAAAAAGCCGGAAGTGGCGCTGTGGCTCAAGTGGTAGAGCACTAGCCTTGAGCTGAAAAGCTGAGGGACAGTGCTCAGGCCCAGAGTTCAGGCCCCACGACCGGACCCCCAAAAAAAGAAAATGTAGGGCTCACTTAACCTGTAAGTTTATATGACAGACAGAAGACCAAAGTCCCAAAATGCTAATGATTTATTCAAAATCATAGCTATATAAGTTTGGACCAAAACAGCTCTATCCATATATTTGTATCATTTATTCTTATCTGCCACCTGAGGGGAAGTTAGCTTTGAATTGCTTGTTTGAGTGACAGGTCAGTCTAAATTTCCAGGTTATTCTTAAAATTTTTTTTTGCTAGTCCTGGACTTGAACTCAGGGCCTGAGCACTGTCCCTGAGCTTTTGTGCTCAAGGCTAACATTCTACCATTTGAACCACAGCTCCACTTTCATCTTTTTGATGGCTAAATTGGATTTTTCCTGCTTTGGTCCACTTCAAACCAAGATCCTCAGATCTGAGCCTCATGAGTAGCTAGGATTATGGGTGTGACTTCTGTTGCATGGTGGTCTTTAACCTTTGAACCATGACCTATAGGATAATGATGATCACAGTGGACATTTGGTTCTGTTTGGTTTTTCTGGTAGCAGCACCCAGGATGCTTGGTGGAATAATCTCTTTCCCACTGTGTATGATTTTGGTGGTATCCCTAGTGACCAGCCCCCTCTCTTGGCAAGCTGGTGACATAGACATCTCTGCTAGGTGAATCAGAACTTTCCTTTTGGCAGGCTTAAATTTAGAAGGAATAATTCAAGGATGAAATAAAACACAACAAAAGCAGAATCTTTAACTCATTGATCCAGAAATGGACTTGATGTTGGCTGTGTCCTTTGGTCCCACAACTGACTATATTTGGCTTCTCTTGCAACTCATGTGACATTTAGCATGTTTTGTTCCATTCCTTCTCTGCTCAAAAGTTAGACACTGTTTCTGCTGCTTGCAATTCAAGAATCCTGAGGGGTTAACAATGCTCAATAGGAAATGTATGTATTACCTTACTCATGTAACTGTAACCCCTCTGTACAGTATCTTTACAATAAAAAACATTAAATAAAAGAATCCTAATTGAGGGTCCATCATTTCAGCAGAAAGCAGATGGAGTGAGGTATATGGGTAGTTGGACATCACTGTTACTTTACCTAACCCTTCATACTGAGAGTAAAGGGACTGAGAAGAGAACATTAGATATTCAGAAGTCTTCTTTGTCCCATGAAGCAGTTAATTCTTCAGACTTTTTATCTTGCTCATCATTAGAAAAATCAAATATTTTGCCTGAGACCCAGGAATGCTACAAATTCAAGTCATATTATACTTCCAACCATGATGCTTTTGGTATTTGACTGGAAAATATCAATGGTAAAGAAAAGTGGGAATGAATCTCTTATAGAAATGACCAAAAGGAATGGTTTCTAAGAGAAAATGTCCTTATCAGGGTGTTTTTTTTCCCTTTGACTAAACTGGCTTATGAGTCAATTTTGGAGGCTTTCAGTTAAAGCTCTAATCCTGTAGTAAGAAAGGGGAAATAGGAGAACTATCCATATTTTAAATCCTCTGAAAAATCTCTCAGTACCTAGAACACAAATGTGGAGTCTGAGGAGTCATTGCTTTTACCTGGAGACAGGTTTAGTCAGCTGTCACCAGGATTAATGCCTGAAATAAAGCAACCTAACAGAGGAATGATTTGTTTTGGCTTATAGTTTGAGGGGTTTCAGCCCATGGTTGTTTGGGCCTTGACACTTTAAGTCTGTGGTAATGCAGAATGTGATGGCAAGGAGTGTGTGGGAAATTTCTCACCTCATGGTGGCCAGGAAGTAAAGAGAGCAGAGAGCAGATAGAGGAAGAGGAAGAGGATGAAGAAGAAGGGGAGGAGGAGGGGGAGGAGGAGGAGAAGGAGGAGGAGGAGGAGGAGGAGGAGGAGGAGGAGGAGGAGGAGGAGGAGGAGGAGGAGGAGGAGGAGGAGGAGGAGGAGGAGGAGGAGGAGGAGGAGGAGGAGGAGGAGGAGGAGGAGGAGGAGGAGGAGGAGGAGGAGATGATGATGATACTTAACCTGGGTGTGAAGTTAACAGGATGTGATCCAGGGATTTGTCTGCAAGAGATGCACACAAGGGCTGGCAAGATTAGGTAAATGAGGCACCAGCTGGTAGGGATGAGGGTCCTTGGGTGCACAAGGTTATCTTTATGATTTATGATTCAATGCATGTACCTACACAGAAGTTGGAATCCTCTGTTGGGCTAGGGACCAGAAAAACAAACCAGTGGTAGATTCTTTGTTTTGGAAATTATTTGACACTACTTAGTAGACTCAGGTACCTTCCATAGCACAGAGAGCAAAAGTTAAATTTCTTTCCCTGAATTAAGGAATAAAATTGTGATCACAATGAAACCAGAGGAAGGGCATGCTGAAATTCTTATGTCCATTCATTTAAAAGGTTTGTTTGATGGAAGACCACCACTCAGAGACCTAAAAAATACCAACAGCAATTTTGATTATTTGATTTGCTTCTCATAAGCTTTAGGGAACTTGAAATGATCTAACTATGTAAAAAAGGAGGAACATACCACAATGTCTTTGAAAAAAAGATATTAAATTCAAGAACAAGATAAGAGAAGCTACTCTTGGGATATTTGCATTTGATCCTCCAAGACTGTTTCTCCTCCTCATCCTGTAGCTTCAAGATAAATGCACACCATCTTTAAAAATACAAGTTTGCTTTGAAATAATTTTTACTGGAGTAAACATAAGGAATACTAAACTGGAAAAGACTAAGGTAGAATGAATTCCCAAAGAATTTTAACTGGCTAGCATTTCAAAAAGATAAACTTAATTCAAAAACTTAGAAAACAGTAACATCTTAATTGTATGTTACAATTAAGGTGTGAATGAAGATGGAGTATTCTACCTAACATCTGATGAAATTCTTTGGTTATCAAAGGATTTTATCAATGGAAGTATACCTTAGAAATGAACTTGCCCTGTGCAGCAAATTTCAGTATCTATTCTTTCAATATCTATCTTTCTCCTATTCTGCCATTTAAATATATGTATATATACATATATAATGGAAATTTTAAAAACTAATATTGTTAATGTTTATTTTATAATAATAATAAAAAAAGAAAATCACATGTAGATATCTCAAGCATCTTTAATGGTTAAGAATAAACAGGTGATTTTATCTCCTGGTATATTTTCTTAAAAGAATATATCTGAAGCTCGGCGTTGGTGGCTCATGTCTGTAATCCTAGCTACTCAGGAGGCTGAGATCTGAGCATCATGTTCAAAGACAGCCAGGGCAGGAAAGTCCATGAGACTCTTAATCTCCAATTAACCACCAGAAAATTGGTAGTGCTATGGCTCAAAGTGGTAGAGAGCTTGCCTTCAGCAAAAGAGCACAGGGACAGCTACCAGGCCCCAAGCTCAAGCCACAATAGTCAAGAAGAAGAAGAAGGAGAAAGAGGAGGAGGAGGAGGAGGAGGAGGAGGAGGAGGAGGAGGAGGAGGAGGAGGAGGAGGAGGAGGAGGAGGAGGAGGAGGAGGAGGAGGAGGAGGAGGAGGATCTGAATGAGATAGGTTTTTTTTAACTTCAAAATCCTATATTTTAAATTTAATATTTCTTAATGCTAGCTGTGGTATCACACAAGAATTATGCATCTCACACACACACACACACACACACACACACACACACACACACACACATCCTATTACTTCTAAGTGATTCCTTTCCTTCTTTCCATCTTTCCATGGTTCCTTCCCTCATTCCCTCCTTCTTTCCTTCATTCTTTCCTGCCTTCCTACCTTTCTTGTCTTACTCTACTTTGTTTTCTAGATAAGTTCTCTCTACGTAGTGCAGGCTGGCCTTAAATTCATAAACTACCTGCCTGTCTCTTTAGTACAAGGATTATAGCTATGAGCCATCACCTCTGCCCGTCCCTTCCCTCTTCTCTCATTTCATCATGACTCCTTTGTTATTTAAAGCAACTAACAGTATATCTGTGGTGGAATTTTCTTTTTTAAAATAATTTACTTTATTGTTATTGTAAAGGTGATGTACAGAGGGATTACAATTACATGAGTCAGGTAATGAGTACATTCCCTTTTGTTCAATGTCTCCTGTTCCGTCACTCTCTCCCATTCCCTCCCTCCCATCCCCACCCACAAGTTGTGTAGTTTATTCTCATCCATGCCAATGCACTCCACTGCTGCACTTTTCACCCCTTTTCTCTCAAGTTCTCTATACCCCTACTCTCTCAAAGATATACACTTGAAGATACCATGCATAAAGAAAAATAAAAACAAATTATAAAAAGAGAGATCTCTGTTTCCGTATCTGGAGTGGTATTTTCATGTCTTATGTATAAAACATGGCCTAAAGAATGATGACTTTCAGTTTGAGGCCACATTTTTTTGTTAAGGGGGTACATCTAATCATATGATGGGTAGTGGAATAGAGCACCCAAACTTTTGTCATCCCAGGAGATAAGATGTGGCCTAGCTAGGGTCTTTGAAAAATATTATCTCCTCTTATTTCCTAAGTATGTATGTAGTCCTTTGCATGTAGATTTAGTTTTGATTTGTTGAGTGGCTCATTCTTGTAATAACTGCCATGTCACAGGTATGAACAGGATGATTGATGTTGAAAGCCAGCCCTACATAAGTAGTTAGTGAGACCCTATCTCCAATAAGCAATGTATGGTGATTCATGTCTGGGATCCCAGCTATACAGAAGACACAGACAGGGAGGACTGTGGTCTCAAGGGCTATGAGGCATGGCCTAAATATAATTAATATACAGATGACCCTTTATTCATGCCCCAATACTGCCCCCCCAATAGTAACTAACTAAATAAAAACTTGTATAACTAATTTCTGAAATGTTACAAAATACTCCATCTGAGGAAATGTTTCCCCGTTCCTATTCAATATGCCAGTTTATGAGTGGAAGTCATATCGATTAATGTCACTCCTTCCTTCCTTCTCCCCATCTCTCCTAACTCCATCCATCCTGTCAAGTTGTTCTCACGTTTTCTGTGTTGACATCAACACGTAAATGCCAAGAAACAGAGGGCACTGGGAACAGGGTGAGCCCCATATTTAGACCCTGCCTGGTGGTAGGTTTCTCTTTCCATGGGGCTATGGATTAGAGAAAGCCTACATTCTTACAGGAAAGCAGAATCACTAGGTAAACATATTGGCAGGTTCTATAAAATTGCAGAATAGTCCACTCTAGCCATCCAAGACAGTCATCTTTGCAAATTCTGGTCTCACAAGAATGGAAGCATTTGGGCAAGGTGAAGCATTAAGTACAGTTTTGTAGAGTTACTCTGGTTTGTTTTCAACAAAGTCATGGAGGCCTCAGTGCTTGGAGTTTCAGAACAGAATGGAACCAACAGAGTTGACAGAGAATGTGTCCATTCCCAAGTGGATGCCCATTAAACTCTTCTAAACGTTTGTATTTCCCTTGCATCCTCTAATAGCATTTATTCTGCATACTACACTTGATGTTTTGCCTGGCAGCCACTTAAGCACACACCACCACTCAGCACCATCACAAACAACTCTGAACCCAAAAACAGACTGTTTGTTTTGATAATGTAAAGTATTTTTTTCCCTCTTTATTTCTGCTTCAAGTCTGAGAACTTTGGCATTTAACTAATTTGCCATGCATTTAAGGCTGGTAGCAATATTGAGAAAGAAATATGATAATCACTTGCTGCCACAAAGTATTCTCTACACCCTTCTCTTTTCCAGCTCCAGTTTCACATGTGTTGGTTCAATGGAATATTCAATAGACATTTATAGGAAATAAATTGAGAGATGAATGTAAACCATATGGCATCTGGAAGTTTATTTGCAAAGTCCCTGCATCAAAGCTTTCTCCAGATCTCACCATATTAGCTATGTTTTTCCAGCCCAGCAGAATCAGGAAGGTAACCACAGACTTCCTTGATGGAAAACACATGAAAAACAGAGCAAATCTTAATGTGGAGCTTGAGTCTCTGGTCAAGGAGCATCTCTTAAAGTAATTTTATTACCAGTGCACACAGCACATTGCTTGGAACTGCCTTAATGACAGAAAATGAGTTAATTTTGCTTAAGAGTTTTTTTTTCCTCCAAGAGGATAGGACATGATTTCTATTTCTTTACACTAATAACTGATATCATTTTAGTAGCATTTTATTGAAATCTCAAGATTGTTTTTTCAGCTTGGGCACATAAAAAAGTCAACCCCAACCAAAGAGAAATATAACATTTAAATATAGCATGCATATAAATGCACATTCAAATTTTTACAGCTAGGAAGGGACCTACCAGAATACACACACATCTGTGAAGACCACCACATTAAGCTTTGGTGAATCACATTATTGTAAGTAATATTTAAAAATATTGATTGGACAGAATGAAAAATGGTCCTCAAACTTAATTTATATATTAAAAAAAGTCCCCAACCTGGAATGCACTCTGCTTTGTGCATTTGGTGACGACTAGCATTATATCTGATATCAAATTAATTTTCATGCAAACTGTTATATAAATCATTATGAAATGTCAAAAGCTTATACACATATTTTTTTTAAATTTTCACTTACTTTCCAAATAGTTTCCATTTTTCAGTGTCACACACTTTTCAGCCTCTCAGTCAATTTTAATGATTTTTTTTCCCCTTATCACTCCAAACTTTCTCTTTCATTTATGGTCCATTTGTATTTGCCTGTGCACACCTACGCACACATTAAACATCCCAATCCAGGCCATACTATGTAATTGCCAAAATTATTTTTTTCTTATCCAAAAGAGGATATGTTGATTGGTCAGATGGTTAGCATAAAGAAGAGAAACATTTTTGCCAGTTAAGTAATCAACATCTAAAGATTGCCGTTTAAATAAACATTAAAGATGAAGATAGTAGCTCATTGACTCCCTGATCTCTTCCACCTCCTCCTAGAATTTGTATTTCAAGAGTAGTTGTTAGGGAAGATGGTGCTCTTTTGCACACACACACACACACACACACACACACACATATATATATATATATATTTTTAACAATTACTCAATTGCCCATCTTAATGGTTGTCTCCTCCTTTTACAGGTTAAATTTCTAAATTTATGGCAGTCAGTTAGTGCCACTCATGATAAAAAAAAAAGTACGTGAGCAACATCACTTTAAAAATATGTGGGTAACTGCTGGAAGCTATTAAAAACCAAATAAACAAAAGAGATTACACTTCAAAGAAATGTCAACAGTTTTTCCTCTCAGAACAGACGAGTTTTCTTTACTTATATGCACATCTGGAGAATGCTCATGGCTTTATACATCTTTTATGGTAAAATGAATTTATTGAGTTTTAAAATTTTTGTGATGGATTAATGCAATCTTCATAAAAGGTAAACCCACACCCTAGTAAAAAATCTGTCTTCACACTGAAGAATGATTTTAATAATAAAGAGAAGTCCCATGTTAATTTCAAGAGCAAAGTAATTTTGAGAAAGCATTTAACCAGATTTAAAAGATACATCGGACTGAATAGAAATGAAAATGCAGTATCTTGTTTCTTATGACCTATCTTTATATTGGTACAAGTAATTCTAAAGTTGAGGGAAAAATATTACAGAAACAATTTGTAAAACCAACTCCACGTTTAAATGAATATATCTTCTCCAATTAACTAACAATAGATATAAAGAATGCACTAACTATAGTTACAGATAGCAAGATCTCCAAGGGAAGATTTCCAAACAGTTAATGGATTTCTACAATTCTTTAAAAATTACACAGCAAATTTTGTGTATATGCAAATGATGTGATGATAAGATTTAATTTCTCCTAAAAAGTAATCTGCCCACTCAAAGGTGCAAACAATTAACTTTCCAAATGCTTGATAAGAAATGTACTCATTACCTTGCTCATGTAATTGTAACCCCTCTGTACAATATTTTCCCAGCAAAAAAAAAAACTTATTTAAAAAACAAACAAAAAACAACAATTGACTTTCCAAGCTTTACAATAAGGTCTTGAAGTGACAGTATTCATTTGATGTTGTTTGATAATTAACTGAAGAGTACCATCTTCTCTTTCTATAAGCCTGCTAAGAAAAATATTACCTTTCATATCCCACCAGACATCCAAATGTGAGTGAGGGACTTAAATTCAGTGATTTACACTTTTGATGGAAGTAGGGATGTCTTGAAAGTGGGGAGTGGGGGGAAGGTGTCATCTTTCTAAATCAGGCCCAAGTTAAGTGGGTTTAGAGCGACCTAAAACCAGAAAATGTTTAAAATTGTAGCATATAATTTGGACAGAGAGTAAGTGGTCTGTAGTCAATAAAACAGAGAAATAAAAAGAAAAAAAAATAAACTTCAGCAGGCTGACTGCAAAATAGGAAAGGAGATCTATTTTGTTTATTTGTAAGTGAGTAGCAAGGAGATTCTTTAGCAGTAACTAAAGCAGACAGTAATTATAAACACAGGTTGGTTAAATTCCCTGCACCCTCTCAAAGGAATCTAGCTCCTTTCTTTTCCAAACATTGTCATTTGTTTATTGAGCTTCTTTTGGGCTCGGGTTTCATTTAAAACTATGTAAGCACACATCTGTTACCCCCAAACAATGTCAACTTTGTGAAGCCAAACCTGCAAATGCATGATACAAAAAATTTGCAAGTAACCTAACAGCAAATTTTAGAGTAGCCAGTTAGCATACTGAGCAAAGAATTTGGATTATTTTTGTTCTATTACTGAAAAACCTTACATTATAGTGTAATCACATAAGAAGCAAACAGTCCCCGGCTCAGTAGTTTTGGATAATTAGTTACCTAAATTTTCTGAGGTGAATTCAATGTACTTTGGCTCAGGAACATTATTGCTTATATTCTAGAAAACCACAGTACAATCTTGGTTAACAATGAAATTATAAATACTGGAGTAAAATGTCATTTTAGAAATCATTAGGTTTGATCAGTATAGTACAACTGAACTCCTCGTTTAAGAAATCGTTTTATTAAAAAAAACAGAGGGCTGTGATATTGCTTATATTAGCTTATGTCAGATATCAGATTTCAAAAAAAAATCTTTAACACAGTAGACAGTATTAAAACATCATTATTAGAGTTGTCATGCTTGGGTGGTTTGAAGTAGAGTGAATTTCATGTATTTGCTGGGAGACAGCAATAATAAATCCAGGAGTCTACATTTCTAACTGGTGACCTAGTCCTGCAGAACTGACCAAATGAACCATCAGGACAATTGGTTAAGTGCTGTGGGTAGGAGCAGTATGGGAAGGGTAGGATCTGATAAACGTTCACGTGGAAATCTAAGTGCCCAGGCAACCATTCTAAACAGGATAATCTCTGCTCACTCTGTGTCTTTCATGGAATCCACATAAGGGCTCACCTGGTCAGCAAATTATACACTGCCTACTTTCTTCAGCCATAGCAGACATAATTAATTAATAACCAAACTGTTGCTCTAGAGTTTGATGGGAGAGTCAGTCTATCTCAGTCCAACATAGCAGTTTGTGCCTTCAATGCATTTATTTGCCAACCCCATCATTAGACAACTAGCAAACACTTGCAGAGCAATATCTGTGTCCTTAACCCCTTGCACACTTCCTGTCACATGCTGGCAGATGAATAGTTCTTTAGAGAATGATTACTTTACTTGCCTTAGATTGGGAAAATAATAACTGGAACTAGACTGGTGCCCAGTTGTCTAGATTTAAATGCCAGATCTGTCACTCTGTGAGTCTGGATGAGTTATTTAATGTTGGGTTTCTCAGAGATTTGCAAAGTGTGACAGTGAAATCAATGTAAGCAATTAAGGAGTTAATATGTGGCCACTATCATTTTCCCCATTATTGTTTATTGGAATGCACTATCTATGTCAAAATGTCACCTGGAACTTGCTTTTTACTGTCCTTCATATTCCGTAAGTCTTCACACAGATCTCATTATGTGCACTTCTTTAAAACCCTAACGCGACTTCCCATTGTTGATGCAACAAAATCTGAAGCCATTCACATACCTTTCAATACATAAGGCAAATTTCTACATGCAAACCTTTCACTCTCATTTCTCCCTTACCACAACCTCTTATGTCCTACAACCACATTCTTTGGCTTTTCCTCCATTCTTCTTGCTCTGTTGATGATATGTGAGCTTCCATTCATGCCTTCAGCTCAGCCAGCCAACTCCTGTTCAGTTCTGCCTGAGCAATTCTTTTTCAGGCCTGACAAATACTGATGTGTCTTTTGAGGCACAACTCAAATGTTATCTCCTATGTGGGGCATTCTCTAAGTCCCTTGACAAACTTTGCTTCCCAGCATTTATTTGTTATCATTGTAGCATTTATACATGGCTTTATGTTAGCATTTTTCACTGGTCCATGGATTCCTACTGTCTATGTGTCACCCATACAAAACACATCAGATTTGTGTGAAAATTTATTTATTTATTCATTAATTCAGAAGCACCGGGGATTTAAACTCTGGGGCTTGTACTTGCTAGGAAGGAGCTTTACCATTTGACCCATGTCTCTAACCTCAAGATTCTTGCAAATATGTATTTAGGGATGAGGATGCCCTAAATGGCAAATAATAAACTTCCTATGGCTATTGCTTATTTTTTCCAAATTGTTCCATTTTAACCATTTTAACCATCCTTCCTAGTTCTCAACCTATGAAGACACATGCATATAGTATCAAATCTAACAAAAATAATTTTATTACCTCATATCCAACCAGTCTTTCTCCCTGATATAATTGAGGGAAACAGTCTGCATTTTATCTTAACCTTGACTTTTACTTGGCAAATATATAAAAGTATATAGAAGGGCTCAACAAACGTCTCCCTCATCCTCCTCCTTTTTGGCAGTATTGGGGTTGAATCAGGGTCTCACATTTACTAGTCAGGCACTCTACTGTCTGAACCACATCCTCAATCCTTTCTCCTTTATTTTTTTTTCAGGTAGGATCTTATGCTTTTGTCCCAGACGTCTTGAGACTATGATCCTCTTACCTCTACCTCCCACATAACTGGGAGGTAGTGATATCTAAATATCACTCTCAGTCCTTCTTGTTCTACTTACTGACTCTACACTTGTAGGAAGAAAGCACCTCTAAATAGCACCTAGAGAAATAGGTGCACAGTGTTGCCATTCAATGTTATTTACAGAACAGGAAACAGGTTAAATAGAACCTGCAGGGCACAATTTGATGCCTTATGTCTCATAAGAATTTGGTCAATTCTGCAGGATTCTAGGTCCCTAGTTGGAAATGCAGATCATCATGCCATGGGAATTACTATGAGATTTGCTTTATTCTATTTGACTGATTCCCAATAAATGAAGAGAGGTAAACAATTCCTTAGCTTTTCATTCCTCCGTACATATAACACATACACACAAAAATATCCATGATACCATTTAAATAAATCAGCTATGTCATATGTACTGCTGTGGATTTTAATTTTTGCTGTACTTCAAATTTTTCTTTGCTGGCTTCTTATATTTGGTAAGTCCCTCATTCTGGTGTTTATTTTACTAAAATGTTGCCATTGAACAAATTTCTTTTCCTCTATCTTACCTTTTTTTTTTTTTTTTAATATTACTCGTTTCTTTTATCTTACTTTTTTGCTCTCTTACTCTTTTTTGCTATCTTACTTTTTTTTTTTTTTTGAAAATAGCACCTTTGAAAATCTACCCAGGTCACCTGGCAGAGCAGTAACTTTTTCTTTTTAATAGAGACAATACATGACATGAATGTACCACAAATAGAATTGGACATTTACCACGAGACACAACTGCAGTGTGTCTTTGTACATATAAACTTATGGTGGTTTCCCCTACAAGGGACAAATTCCCAGAAATCGACTTGAACCCCCTATACTATTTTTCATGAATGTCATTAGTGTTATATGAGATTGCTTTCTTTTTTCCTGTGCATCTCTATAAGCAATTGGTATGATTTTAAATTATTTCCTTTGACAATCTGTTAGGTGATGTAGCCTCTCGTTGTTACTTTAGCTTGTTACTTCTGAATACTCATGAGCTACAGGATTTTATGTTTGCTGACCATTCAGATTTGCAATCCCTGAATTGTCCATTCATCTTTTTGAGGCCATAGATTCATACTACAATAAGCTTGAATTGGATTATCTTCAGTTATCTTTTTGTTTCATCTCCATTTCTGTTGACCCCCAGATCATGGGAAATAGCCTGATGCTATTTTTCTCCCTTACATTCTGCTATTGGGTATCTTTTGCTTCAAAACAACTTAGCATCATGCCAAACAAATTGCCTAGTAATTTGCTTTATTATATACTCTACTAACTGAATGTGCATGGATGCATTACCGTGATTCAGGGAGCCTTATTTTAAACATTTTCTTTTGGCTTGGATTGATCTATACTGCTTTCCTTTTTTCAGTAGCAGCTTTCAGTTTCCACAGTGATTTGAAGTTTAAAAAACTTCAAATTATTTTTTAATTTACTTTTTATTTTTAAATTTAAATAGTTGCTCAAAAGGGTTTCTGTTCAACATGTCAGTTTATGAAGACAATACATCTTGATCAGTGTCACCCCTTTCATCATTGGCTGAGGTTTAACCTCATGGGAGCACAGGAGGTTCCTAGTAGCAACTGTAATATTCAGCAAGCCCTTAATATGTATTACTGTAGGTAACATTGCCATTCTTTCTGGAGGGGCTTCTATTAGCAACATTACAGTAATGAGGTTAAAAGTAGGAGTTGAAAGACCAGTGGGGGACACTTTGACATTCAGCCAAACAACTTGTATCTTTAACCATGGGTAATCCTGACCAAGCTTACAATTCAAGGTGAAAAGGTGAATATTTTTAAAGTTTCCCTGGGAAAAGATGGGCATACTCTAAACTTCACCCTGGACCATTTGTCTGACTAGTCTTTGTGGTTGTATTTGCAAGTACAGTAAGGATTCATTACACAGAGTTTGGGCCCAGCACGCTTAATAATAATAAAATCCAAATAGATTGCAAAAATAAAAGTTGTAAATCACCACGCTTGTGTCACACTGTTCAGTCGATGTGGGAAAGTGCCTTATCAGTGCTATGTCACTGTCAGTCATGTTTAGATCAACTTCCAATCTTCTGAGGGGCCCCTACCTTTAATTTTGTGGTAAACTGTCTCCCCTCAAAGCAAAGAGTATCCAAAAAGCAAAGCAAATATATTGTGGTTAAGTGAAGTGGCAAAATGTAAAGTTTTAGATTGGTTGCCAGGTGGCATATCTCCAGGGCAAGTTGGATGGTGTTATCAGAAATAATCAGTCATCCAGGATAGTCAAAATAAAAGTGAGATAAAATCCAGGTTTTACTAAGCAATACTAACATGTACTACAGTAATTTTTTCCAAAAGCAATGTTGCATCCCCCATGGATTTCAGTCCTACCACATGTCTGGAACCAGGGACTAGTGGCTCACATCTGTAATCCTAGCTAGTCAGGAGGCTGAGATCTGAGGATTGTGGTTTGAAGACAACCTGGGCAGAAAAGTGCCCATGAGACTCTTACCTCCAAATAACTACTCAAAAGTTAAAAGTGGCTCAACTGGTAAAGCACTACCCTTGAGCACAAAGAGGCTCAGGGACAGTGCCCAGGTCTTAAGTTCAAGCCCCACAACCATCAACAACAATAACAGAAAGCAAGAAAGCTGGAGTGATTTTCAAGTACTGGACTCTGCATCCCGAGCATCCATGAGTTCTCCTCACCAACGTTATCCTGGGAACTATGTACCGGTAACTATCAAGGGTCTACAGGAACATTGGCCAGTCTCAATTCTAGAAAGTTTTGTTGATAATTCAAAGTTGTAGATATAATGGTCAACGAACAATCAAATAAATATAGTTAAAAAGAAGAAAAATAAAGCACTAGATTTGAAATTAGAAAACCCGATTGATGGTTCTGATACAAACTATTGACTAGTCATGTAACTGTAAGCAATTTGTTTCCTGGTCACAACAACCTCTATTATAAAGATTGGGCCATGCTTTTCTGTTGTACCAGTTTCACTAGATGACATGGCCTAGGAGAGAACACTTTTGTTGTTGCTCTAGCTTCTTTTTTTTTGGGTAATGAATAATTATTTCTTCTTTGCCACATTAGCATTGTGTGATTTTGGGTGATTTTTTTTAATAGTTCCACACATTCATGCATGTTTATCTGCAGTCTCTCAGAATGCATCTCTTAATGAAATAAGAATAATAAGAAACATTTTTCAAAACCCAGAAGTATGGGATGAGGGGATGGCTCAAGCGGTACAGTGCTTTCCAAGCAAGCCCAGACCCCACGTTCAAACTCTACTACTATGAAAAAGAAAACAAGAGCACCAACAAACAGAAAAGCAGAATTTAAAAGGTTATCATTACTACTTATCATCCATTTTGAGGATCTCCTCCACTTCCTCAGTCACCTGTGTTCTATCTACATAATAAAGGCACAGTGGAGAGTAATGTCATGGTTCTCAGACTACTGAAGAGCTTCAGAAAAAGGAAAAAGAATTCACAGTACTTATACAATCATCATCTATTCATTCCATCTAATGGCTGCAAAAAGAGAATCCTTCTCAATTACACTTTTGAAGCACAGCACCATATTCAAAGCAGGACACCACTCAATAATTCCTCTTCCTATGATCTGGTCTAGCTGTTCTTGCAAACACAACTCAGGAAATTTTAGGTAAGCAGAAATAAAGGTTCTGCCACTTAACAACATCTAAAAAAATGAAATAAAACTCGACACTCCTGGATCTGAAGAGATTAAAAAAAATCAGTATTTCCACCTCTTTGAATCTGCCCTCCAGAAGCCGGTGGCACATAGGGCCAGCCCTATGCTCCCCAGAGGGCCTCAACAAACATTTTTTGATGAAGATAAACACCTGCTGTATTTAAATATGAGATGAAGAAGTCAGAGCATAAATGAATCTAAGAATAAACTGGGTGTGTATGTGCACACAGCTACTATTAGCATTATGGGAAATTACATCCCTGCTATTATTATGATTATCATCCTAATGACAAAGGACTGCACACTGAGAAGGGGAAAATTATCAAGAAGAAAGGAATAAATCAGTTAAAGAGGAATGTGAATTTAAAACACACATCTACTCATACTCCAAGAGCTCCCCCAAGTCAGGCAAATGGACTCCCATTTTTACAATAGAAATGATGGCAGGGGTAGAAGCAGCAGTAAGTGTCATGAGATCATCACAGGAGGGAATAGCTTGATGCTGCAGGATGAGAAAGTGTACCTTCTTCTCAACTAGTTCTCAATGTCCTGGCCCCTCCCCACCAAAACCCTTGTCCAACACTCCACTTCAGAGATGGCTCAATGGCTTCTTTTCTTTGTTATTTCTATAAATGGATCATACTTTTGTACTAACTGGAATCCAGTCTCTCACCTATCAGCTAAACAGAGAAACCGAGGGTTTTCATTAGCAGATAAAAAGAAAAGAAAAAGAAATCATTAAAATCATAAAAGAAAAACAAATCAAACTATAAAAGTGCTGCTAGAGTGGAAGGAAAGCCATATTTTAAAATGGTACTCATGTTTTCTAGTCTTGGAAAGACTTTGTCTACTGTTTACAAAGCCCACTGTGAACTGGAAATTTGATTTCATTGAAACCATTTTCTTATACCAAGCAACCATGGTCTTATCAATAATCTATTTCACCTGCTTTCCCACCCCTAAATATATGAGAGAATGCCATGATTTGAGAATACAACTTTGGGAATGATCCTGAGGGAGCGTTCAGTACTTTGATGTCTGCTTTACAGGAGTGTAAACTTCAGAAGTCCAGTCCAAAGGTGAGTCTATCTAGAGTACCACATATCACTTAGGCCCCCCATGGCGAGGGTTGATCTTCCCAGTAATGGCAGTTGCTTCTAAACAGTACTTGAGGAAAACCTCAAAATATTTGCTTCCTGCTGGCCACTGGTAGCTCATGCCTGTAATCCTAGCTACTTAGGCTGAGATCATGGTTCAAAGCAGGCCCAGGAAGAAGTCAGTGAGATTTTTGTTGCTAATTAACCACGAAAAAAGCCAGAAGTGAAGCTGTGTCCCAAATGGTAGAGTGCCAGTCCACAGAAAAGCTAAAGGACAGGGTCCAGGCTCTGAATTCAAGCTTTAGTAGCAACGGTCGCATGTGTGCGCACGTGCACACACACACGCAAACACACATACACACCTGCATCAACTAAATGACTCCCCGGTTCACAAACAACTCATCTGGGCCTGGGTCCGCCAGGAATTAATGCTCAGCCACCTTCCTAAGTTGTTCTGACTTGCTCAGGATGAGGACAGGCAGACAAAAGTCACACAAAGCCCCAGCTCAGCACAAAGAACTTAGTAGGGCCTAATGCGCCGGATAAAGAAAACAGACAAGGGGTATTGGGAAATCTAGGGCCTCTTATTTTTAAATGCCCAAATGTTTACCAGCTGACCTTCCTCTTTACTGCAGTTCTGGGAAGCAAGGTGCATACAATAAAGTTCAAACCAATCAACTGCTTTCAGCTGTTCTTGTGCAATGAATTTTTAAACATTTGGTCATTAAGCCCAATATATATTCAGGTCAGTTTTTGAACAGGATGGGAACAGTTTGGGAGCAGATGCCACGGCGCTGCCTGGTGGCAAAGGGGATAGTAAAGAAACACAGAGGATATTTATAGAGCTCCACCCATCAAGTTCAATGTCTCCCAGTGCCTTTTGCCTCCCAGCCACCTCCATAGATTGCTTCAATGATCAGGGATAGTTATTAACTTCTGTTGTCACTTCTTTTCATTAATTGAATGGCAGCCTGAAGACCATTAGAGAGAAGATGGGTTGGGTTTTCTTTTGAACTGGGTGTTACAAGTATAGTGTCAAGGTGTTGGAGTTGGAAAGGCTCTTCGGTGTTTTGTTGGTGAATGGCACATCGATTTGTCAGTCTCTGAGCAGTCTGGGCTAGATTCTTCAACTCATTTTTGAACATCAATGAGCTAAAAGCTTTCAGTGGTAAAGAATTTAAATCACTTAACCATTTCCCTTGGCTACATTCTGGTGGCCATATGTATGGGAATAGATTTCATGCTGATAGCATGGGGGTCAAACACAAGATTGCATTGAAGATGAGAAGGTAATGAGACACAGTACTGTACACACCAGTCTAAAAGGTTATCTTTGGGAGTGGAGACTAGCAATCCAGCTCAAACCAATGCATTCCTCATAAGAAAAACTTCTAAGAGCACATTCACCCAATTTTATTATATGCATTGTTCCTTTGTGCCCCAAACACAAGCAAGGCAAGGGGGGAAGCTTCTGGAATTCATGTTTTAGATTAGGACTTATATATAAAATCTCATCGAGACGTTACAACAAATAAAAGGCCAATGTGGCCAGGTATGTTTGTGGTGGAGAAACAACCAACCACAGCTTGCTGATAAAACAGAGTAGTCATGGAAAAAGAAAAAAGAAAAAAAAAGGGAACAAGCAACTTTATAAGGCACAGCTGGCTACAAATAGGGTCTTTTGTAGGACTCCAGCTGCTGGCAGTTTGGTTGAACCAATATTTGAATGGCCTGCAATCACCATACTATCACAATTGCCACAAAACAATGAATCCAGGCTGCTAAATACTTTTTTTTCCTGTGGTAGCAAAATTCTATATTCATAAATTCTCAGAGTTATGCGAACCTGATTGTATACAAATATTTAATGAGTGCAAATGTCATTTCTAGTACTTCATCTTATAAGTACTGGGTCCTGAAGGTTTTCACCAAGAAAGGTGAACAAATACAGTATTACCAGGAGAAAATAACTATTATGTAATTTTGGAGACTAATCTGGAAGGGAGGTAGGGAGAGAATTGTCATTGTTTTAAATACGCAAGTATCTAAAAAGTGCGACTAGTAGGCATAGACACTTGTATATATTTCAGTATTAAAGAATTTCCTCTGAAAATTCAGTAAGAATCCATAAAGCCTATGAAATATCTACATTTTTGAGATTTTTGAATTGTCATTGAGGAGACAATGTAAAAATTCTCTAGGCATAATCACTGAGGTCTCTAATTTCCTCCTCCTCCTCCTCCTCCTCCTCCTCCTCCTCCTCCTCCTCCTCCTCCTCCTCCTCCTCCTCCTCCTCTTCTTTATTGTTGTATTCAGGTCTTTTTTTTTTTTTGTGGGAGTGGAATGGGGTAGGGGAACTGGGTGCTATCCTTGAGCTTTTATATGCAAGAATAGAGCTCTACCACTTGAGTCACAGAGCCACTTCAGGATTTTTGGAGATGAGAGTCTGATGGCCTTTCCTGCTCAGGCTGGATTCAAACCCTGAAACTCAGATCTCAGCCACTGGAGCAGCTAGGATTACAGCCGTCAGCCATGGGTGGCAGGGCTCTAATTTTCTTACAGAATTTCCCCCTCACAGGAAGTTACAGCTATGAGAAAAGTCAGGTTCCTTTGATCATGAGAGAGAAATTTTAGATTTAAGACTTAAACTTGTAAGGAATGAAGCTGTACAATTGTTTCTCTTTGTTCTGCTCTGGATGTAGAGTATGTAGGGGATGATCTAGAAAAAAAGAGAGATCAATTAAGGAAAATTTGGAAGGCCTTTGCTAGAACTTCATAAACACCAGAAGATCAGTCCAGAAAAAAAAATCATCAGGACAGCTTACCTGAACCTACAATAATATATATATGTATACACACACACACACACACACACACACACACACACATCTCTATATAGGTATATATAACTAAACCATTACTCTTGTTTCTGACAGTTTTAAATAAGAAAATATGACTCACATGTGTAGGTATTACTTGACACTTTTCAAAATCTAGATACACAGAATTTTTAAAATTCTTATGCAATGCTGACAGACCAGTTTGTTTGTTTGTTTTTTGGTTGTGAGGCTTCTCTGGGCCTGGATGCTGTCCCACAGCTCTTCAGCTCAAGGTTAGCGCTCTACCACTTGAGCCACAGCGCCACTTCGGCTTTTTCTGTGTATGTGGTGCTGAGGAATCAAACCCCAGGGCCGCATGCATGCCAGGCAAGTGCTCTACCACTGAGCCACCTTCCCAGCCCAGTTTATTTTTAAGAAGAGTTTTTTTTTAATGTGTCAACAACAACAACACCAACACACAATGGTTTGCGCTCCCTCTGTTCGCTTTTTGGCATCAGTTAATTCATAAATTCCACTCCTGGAGGGAGCCTGCTGTTGGGGGACCCTGCTAACTCTGGGTGGGCTCTCAGCGCTCCTGTGGCTGCGCTCAGGACTGGGATGAGCCATCAACTGATCTCACTAAACATGAAAGCACTCTCATTCCATTTCTTCCAGGTAATGCAGAGAAGAGATTTGTTAACAAAGAGAACTAAGGCAGAATCTGGGTGGCCTTGAGATTTTCAATCAGTAAACATGAATATACATATATATATATACACACACACACATATATATATGTACAAATAGATACATACTTATATACATATACACACATGTATATATAACATTAATTTTTATATATGTTATTCATTTATATATTTGTTGTGTATGTTATAAATATATATTATATATATATATATTTTTTTTTTTTTGGTCAGTCATGGGGCTTGAACTCTGGGCTTGGGCGCTGTCCTTGTGCTCTTCAGCTCAAGGTGAGCACTATACAGCGCCACTTCCGCTTTCTAGTGTTTTATTGGAGATAAGTCTCTCAGACTTTCCTGGCTGGACTGGCTTTGAACTGTGATCCTCAGATCTCAGCCTCCTGAGTAGCTAGGATTGCAGGCATGAGCCACTGGTGCCCGGCCATATTTTTGTTATTTTAACCATTGGAGTTGATGATGCGATATGTCGATTGCATAAGTGATTTTCTATTTAGCCCCTTAACTGTTTGAGGCCCCGTAAGAGCTGTAAACTTGCCATGACAGACTGAGTAAACTAAAATGAGAAACAACATCCCTGCCAGGGCAGCCTGGGAGTAAATATACCTAGACTATCACTTAGCTTTACTGACCTTCCTATTTAAGAAAACTAAAGGAAGTTTGCATCTAAGTTTAATCTGTGTTTGTGATTACTACTCTGAGTTTCCATCTATCAAGGTCTCCTAAGGCACTAGATTTATTGAGAAAGATCTGCTTATAATGAGCATTGCCATGCTTTAAGACTTTTCTGCAGTTATTGTCTAATTATTGTGTGTCAGGCTTTAACGGTTGAAAATATTTATTCTGAGATTCAAGTCTCTTAAATGATCCAAATTCATTTCCCGACCATCTTATTGTCCCCTGCTCTCTGATCTCCCATGGGTGTTAGGCAAATGTTCTTTAAAGAGGATCAGGAAATGAGTGCAGGCACTTCTGAGCATTTGCTCTGCACCAGGTATCATTTGAAGCATTGTCAGCACACTATCTCTTTTTAGCTTCATGGCAATCCTTTGATGATCATGATAGGCCCATGCTTATGTTGTAGGAAGAGAACCTGAGGATGGGAGACCAAATAACTAAATTGAGATCATGGCCTGGTGAGATGTAGATCCAGGCATCAAGACTATGAAATGGATTTTGAGCTGGTGGCTCACACCTGTAATCCTAGCTACTCAGGAGGCTGAGATCCGAGGGTGGAGGTTCAAAGCCAGCCCAGGCAGGAAAGTTTGTGAGATTCTTATCTCCAATTAACCACCAGAAAACTGGAAGTGATGCTGTGGCTCAAAGTTGTAGAGAGCTAGCCTTGAGCACAAATAGCTCAGGGAGAGAGCCCAGGCTCTGAGTTCAAGCCCCACAAGTGAGGAAAAAAAAGAAGAGTAGGAAATGACAATCCATTCCTGTCCCAGGAACTGTGCTGTGTTAACTGAGGATGTTTGCTGAACCCACCTCTTTGAATATCAGGGGCAAGTTAATTTGTTTTTCCCAAAGTTACTGCTGGTCTGGGTACCACAATTAGAAAACCACTGTCCAAGGAGAAATAGCCCGATCCTCAAGATTCTAATTCTTCAGGTCTTGAGAGAAGTTGGAGTGAATGGTTTTCACAATAGCCTTGGGTGATTTTTTTTTTTTTATAATCAGGGAAATTTGCAAACCAGGCTTTTATTGTAGACTATATGTATAGCTAGCTATAGCAGAATGTGGTATTCTTAGCAAGGATACTACATACTACTTTTGTGACTTGCTTTCTTTTTAAAGTTTATAGTGATTATCTTTCCATGTCACTAAATATTTTTCTGGGACTCATGCTTGTAATCCTAGTTATTCAAGAGGTTGAGTCTTGAGGAGTATAGTTCTAACATAGCCTGGGCAGGAAAGTCTGTGAAATATTTTCAGTTTATGTTGGATTGGTTAAATGTAGTCCTGCTGGAAGTCAAGAAATCTCTCTGTCTCTGTCTCTGTCTCTCTGTCTCTGTCTCTGTCTCTCTCTGTCTCTCTGTCTCTCTGTCTCTCTGTCTCTGTCTCTGTCTCTCTCTGTCTCTCTGTCTCTCTGTCTCTCTGTCTCTCTGTCTCTGTCTCTGTCTCTGTCTCTCTCTCTCTCTCTCTCTCTCTCTCTCTCTCTCTCTCTCTATATATATATATATATATATATATATATCTGTCTCTCCTCTCTGTATAATTAATAGATACCTAAGGAATAAGTAGTGTTGTTTTGGAAACTTTAGATCTTTATTTCCAATGTATCATACTTTATTCTCCTACAATATGCTTTTTATCTTACAATATGTTTTTAAGTTAAATAAATACAGCTCTAGTTGATTATTTTCATATTTTTATGCTCAATGGTATATTATGAGTGAACATACCACAATTCTTAACCCTATTCTCTTGATAAACATTTTCAAATGGCAACAATGTTGCAGTAGGTATTTTTCAGACTTCCTGTGTAAACCTGGGGTTGTTTTCTCCCATCCAGTATCAATGTTACAGCTATTGACAAGTGCAATGCTCTCTCCCCTGTAGAGGTCACCTACCACATGTGTTATTTCTCTGTGAAATGTGCCTGGTGCAAATTGAGATGTGATACAAGTGTGAAACACACACTGGATTTCAAAGACAGGATGAAGTGAAGTGTGTAGTGAAAACACAGCATCACATTATAAAATTCTCTTTAACATGTGCTCTACAGCAAATGCTTGTGTTCTTCCCAACACCCCCCTCCCCCCTGTCCCCCCTCCACCTTTGCCCCATCACATGTTAAAATTCTATCCAAATGGGGTAGAATCAAGAGGTAGGACTTTTGGGAGAGGAGTCATGGTGGTGTAGGGCCCTGGTGCATGGGTTGGTGATCTCATAAAACAAGCCAAGGGAGCTCTACTCTTTAACCTCCTTTGTGGTGTGAGTTCACAGCTGGAGGACACCTACAGAAAAGACAGCTCTTGCCACAAACTAGGTCTGCAGCCTTAAACGTACAGCCTCCAGAACTGTGAGAAACCAATCTGTGTTCTTTCTTAGCTACTCAGTTTATGCCATTTTGTTACAGCACCCAGAGTAGATCAAGACCATTTGTTTCCATTTGTAGATTGGTAAATTTTTCCCTTGGACAAGGTTAGAAATTCTGAGCTAAAACCAAAAACCCAAAACAACAACAACAAAATTGGTTTGAAAACCCATCTTAAATTGGGAAAACCAATTTGGAGGGAACATTGGCAATATTTCTAAAAATTAAAAACGGTCATTCTCTGTGGTCTGCTAATTCAATCCCTAGCTATCTATCTGAAAGAATGTTTAAACACGGCTGCTCTGTGCAAGAATGTACATATGGAAGTATTATTCACTAATATATATTATTTGTCACAATGAAAAATAGAAAATTTCCAGTTTACATAAATTTTCAATACAAAGGGTCCAATTCCAACATCTCAGTATAGATATATTATTTTAAAAATGCAGAGCATTTTGTAGAGAATTATAACTAAATCTGATGGTAGGGAAAGATCTCCAAAGATATACATAGTGAACAGGGAAAAGCCAGTTGTAGAACAAAGCTCACAAAAGAATACCATTTTGTTTTAAGGAAACAAAACACATTTTCTACAGGCATACATTGTATAAATGCAGTTAAGAGAGAGAAAAAAATACAGTAGTTACATCTGATGAGAAGACGTGAATTAGAAAAGGTGGCCAAGGGGGAATGCAAAAATAATTTCTTCCTGAATTGCTTGTGTAATTATACGGTAATGAAAAGAAATAAAAGAAAATGTTATTTATTTAAATTTCTCTTTAACCTTTTATACATTCAACTGAGCTGCGTCTCAGTTGTTGAAAGGAAGCTTACATTAGTGGCCTTGGCTAGCTAACAAAAAAGCATGGCTGATAATTTTCTGCTTCCTCTTTAGAAATGCATGCTCATATTACTTTAGGGACCATTTCCTAAAGACGAGGGGTGGAGGGAGAAAAATGGAGGGGCAAAGCCTTTCTTTCAGAGAGACAGCAAGAGTTACAGTTTGAAGAGTCTCCTCTTGACATTTTTTTCCCCCCAGGAAAGAACATGTAGAAACATATTTGCCAACAACAAAGCCACCATTGGCTTTCAGGAACAGAGAGAAATAAAAGCAGCCGTGGGTGAAATTCCTTTGAAGACTACCCGAGATGGCCATTGCTGACATTTTCTCTTGGAAGAGAATCAGCAAATATATATGCAGTGGCTGTATCCCTGAACTGGGCACTAGATTAAAAACATGCCAAAGCAGAGGCACTAGATGCATGCCAAGATCCGAATATGTTGGGCTATAAAAACAGGTAGAAAGGCCTGCTCAGTTGAAACCTGCAATTGGGTATTAGGGAAAGCAGAGCTGCATTATGGGGGAATTTATGAACCTATTTGGACATCATAAGTTTGAAATTTCCAGACGAAATTGAGCCTTGTACGGTTCCATTTATCACACTTTCCAATTCAGGCTGGCTGGGATGGAGAGAGTTTAAATGACAGCTTGCTCACCCTCACCCCCAGGCCCCTTGATGAAATTGTGGAACAGAGCCTGCCTGGCACGTAGAAAGAAGATGAGGAGAAGGAGACAAGCCACAGGGGTGTGCAGAATGAGTGAGCTCACGGTGGTGGCACTGAGCAGGTAGAGTGCTAGGCAAGATGGGACAAAAGAGGCTGGGGAGGGCCTGATAGAAGACCTGAGAACCAGAATGAGAAGAAGACTTGCAACTGAGACCTCGCAGGAAGACAAGCATAAAAGGGGATTGAATAGAGAGGCAGGGAGGAAAAATCACTCAGCTGCTCAAGGAGAGCTTGGGCAATTGAGAGAGGGGATGTTGATTCAGTTAGAAAAGCCAGGACAACAAAAGAGACCCAGAAAGGTACTACCAGGAGGAAGAAAGTCTCTGTAGCTTTTTATTTTATTTTTTTATTACAGCTTTTAAAATGGGAAAGAGCTGTAAAGGTGGTTGAAATGATTGCAGCCTCTCTGAACGTGTGGTTACCTGCCTGGCTGTGGCAGCGATGTTTGCTTGGTTGTCTATCAGGTCCTTTTCTGTACAAGGTTGGGGAGTTCACGTCTCTATTCTCATCAAATGTGCGAAACCTCTTCCTGATACCCCACTAGTTTGGCTGTGCTTCACTGGGCACATAAAACGGTCAAAGAGCGAAAAGGTCCACCTTGGCAGTTTATAGCTTTCTTTTCCCTGGCTTTTGCTTGATCACAGATATGATTTCTCTCTTCCTTTTAAGCTCGATGGTGTTTTCCTGATCTCCCACCTAAAGCTACCTTTAGGGAGAAAGGATCAGGGACTTTGAGTAATTAAAAATTGGCTTGGGGAAATTGAAGGAACTTTTATTTGTTTATTTTTAAAGTGAGGGATGTCACTCTAGATATATAAAATAGTACCTAGCTAATGGGGGTGGGGGTGGGGAAGAGCAGAACAAATCTGGTTTTATTGAACACAAAAAACAGAACACTTTTCAAAATGGTCATTTGTCCCTCCTCCCCCCGGCCCCGCCCCCAATAAAGTATTTTGTATATAAAACAATGTGTTTTACCTGAAAGAATTGGTGATGGATTCATGAGAGTGGCTTTTGTACAGATCCATCTTCCCCATTGACTTAGGGTTGGCAAAGAAATAAAACTGCCCTTGAAATAAAGTGCAATGCTTTTTCCTCCCAGATTCCCAGACATCCGTCATTTTGTGCGATTCAAGTTGATAGTTTGATAAGCAATTAACATGTGCTCCTTTCCGATAGAGCCAACTGTTTCATCAGATTTTTTAGATAATGGCATTTCAAGCCTTTGATTCAAATGAACATGTACCGTACCAGAAATGGTCTCAGGGGGGCGAGTGCTCAGACTACAAAGGACAAGCAACTCTCTGCAGCAAAACCCAAACACGAATGAGTCTTTTCCTGTAGAGCTTCCACAATGAAGACTCTAGGCTCCAGTCAGTAAAGATCCATGTCTCAGAGACTGTGCAAGAAGTAGTAGTACCTGGTGGCTCAGGTGAGGACGTAGAGCTTTGGAGTCTTCTCAAGAGCACCAAGCCAGTAGAAAGGGAACTAGTTCAAGGGCACCAAGACAGTAGAAAGGGAACTAGTTCAAGGGTGTAGGTAGTGTGAACTGGACTACTCTTCAGAAGGAAGATAGGTGGTAGCCTCCCGAAATTCAGGGACAGACAATAAAATGGAATGCTCCCTTGGAATAAAGTGCACTGACCCTGCACTTCCCTTGGCTCCCTCCCAAGCATAGAATAGATGCTTTGAAAACGAAAGAAACCGTGCTCCGAGAGGCTGGATGCGGCTGTGAGATGCTCTGGATGGCTTACATTTCACTTGGGATTGACTGGAAAATGTGTGTTGGAAAAAACTCGTTGCACAATTACCTAATTTCACTTCCAAGGCAAAAATCCCATGCAAGGCTAAATGAGAAGTAATACCACTCCAGAGAAAAGCGTTGGCTGTCTCCCAGATTAATATGGGGTTATGGTCCATGATAGGGTTAGATGAGGTAAAAATTTCCCACTGATCTTCCAGATACACAGGAAATTGTTGTGCTTGAAATAGATTTGGGCAAAGTAACCAATTAAAAGAATTTGGATCAAGAAATGTGACATGGAATGTGATGTAGATGTTTCCAGTTCTCAGTCAGGAAACCTCTATTGCAAAAAGGTTGCAAGATAATTGAGAAAATAATTTATATGGTGGCGAGAGTTATTTGTGTGAAGATAAAATACAGAGTCCTTTTCATTTAGATGGAGTAGCTGCCAAATAGCTCTTGGTGATAATTCTATGCACAAAATTTTCATAGTGGGCTTCAGTACCTTGCCAGATGAAAGCTTTTGCTCAGTTTAAAGTTGGAAAAGAGATTTGAGTCTCCACCAAGGATAATGTGTTAAGCTTGGTAATTAAAGATTGTTTTTCATAAATAATGCCAAAAGCACATTGGGAATACTGGGCTCATATATTACTGTACTTTAAAGAAAGCAAGGACCTAATAACATTCTAGACAGAATCACACACACACACATACTCATAATACATATACACATATGTACATACATATTATTTGTTGGGTAGAAAACAAAATTATATAATTTTTTCTTAAATGAATATTATTAAGCCAGGTGCTGGTGGCTTGTACCTGTAATCACAGCTACTCTGGAGGCTAAGATCTGAGGATGGAGTTTTAAGGTCAGCTGGGGCAGGAAGTCCATGAGACTGTTATCTCCAACGAATCACAGAAAAAGCCAGAAACGGTGGTGCTGTGGGCACAAGTGGTAGAGCACTAGCCTTGAGCGCAAAAGCTCAGGGACAATGCCCCAGGCCCAGAGTTCAAGCCCCAGCACCAGCAAATAAAAAATAAATATTATTATAAATATTATCTCAATATTTTTAAAAGATAATATCTGAAAACAGTGAAAGGTTTTGAAATTACAATAAAAACTTTCATATGTAGTCTGGGGCTACTTAAAAGAGGCTTTACAACCAGCACCTGAGCTGGGACTGACTGACCAGTCTATGGCATAGGCCTGGGAGGTGAGGTGTAGCTTTCAGACACTTAAGACTGTGCCATGTCTTCATTCTCACCCCAGCTTGTGTCTCCTATTTCTTTCTGATTTCCATTCCCTATAGCTTCATATTTATTCTATCTTATCGATGTATTGGTCTTCATTGCTAAAATGAGCTTTCCTTCTTCACAGACAATTTAAGAAACACTATCTACGCTCTTCATAATCTAGATGCTATGATTTGATTCATCTCCTCTTTGTATTTGAAGAAGGTGCTGACTTACCCTGCGTTTAACTAGGAATAGCCAGCAGCTACATTCCCTCTGCTGTTGGCGCCTTACTAGCTTAGTACCATGGTGGTCTCTCACTGACTTAAGCACATGGCTCTACAGTGAGCTATTCCCTAAGCCTTTTTCTCTTTCTTTCTCTCAAGTGCACCAAGAACCATCCTGACTTTGACCTTTTGCACTTGCTCTTCCTTCTCCCCAGAATCTTGTGAAGATTTGATATTTCTTATTCATATCCTAGCTTAAATTTCAGCTTTTTAGGTGAAGACATCCCTGATTGTGAAGAATAATGCCTTTCCAAAGGACCTTGTGCTATTCTATCCCCATGACCAGGAGAAAATATATCTACCATGAATATTTTAACTGTTGTTGTTGGTCCTTGGCCTTGAACTCAGCATCTGGGCGCTGTCCCTGAGCCTCTTTGTGCTCAAGGCTAGTGCTCTACCACTTGAGCCACAGCACCACTTCTGGATTTTTCTGAGTGATTTATTGGAGATAAGAGTCTCATGAACTTTTCTTGCCTGGCTGGCTTAGAGCCACCATCCTCAGATCTCAGCCTCCCAAGTAGCTAGGATTACAGGTGTGAGACACCAGCACCCAACTTTAACTGCTTATTTATTTTTCCCTACTAGGTGGTCAATAAAATTGGGAAACTTGTGTGTTATGATTTTAAGTGCTCTGTACTCAAAGTCTAGATAAATCTAGAGTCTTTTGACATACTGGGTTCATTGAGAGACTAAGGAAATGCCTGGGTAACTATCTTACTCCAATAGCACATAGCTTTCTTAAGGACAGGTTTTAGTTTATTCATTTATGTTTCCTAAGCATTTTTTAGTCCAGCACCTGACATGAAATCACATTAAAAATGTCCGTTGTTTATTGATTGAGTGAGTGAGTTTGGTGTTACTTTGAACCCAGAGCTTTGGCTTTACTAAGCATATGCTCTACCACCAAACTATAACTCTAGTTCTAAAAATGCATTTGAGGAATGAAATGAATACATTGTCCCTAGGAACATTTATCTTGGCATCCCAAAGCATCAGGACTCACATTTTCATATTTTGTAGCAAAGCTCACCATCCACCTCTGCAGTCCACAACTGTCACCACCAGATGTTTGGGTTTCCAAACTAGGAACCTCTGACCTACTTAGTTTCTTCTGTCATTATCATGTTCGACCATTAAATTGAAAACAAAACAAAACAAAAAAGACACTGATTTAAAATTCCATTCCATTCTTTATTTTACCTTTGATTATACCGTTGGGCATGTTTGTGTGTGTGTGTGTGTGTGTGTTTGTGTGTGTGTGTGTGTGTGTGTGTGTGTGTGTGTGTGTGTGTGTGTGTGTGTGTGTGTGGTGCATGCGTGTGAGCCAGTACTGGACCTGGCTTTCTTGTTCAAGGTTAGCACTCTGCCACTAAAGCCATACTTGTACTTCCAGCTTTTTAGTGGTTAAATGGAAATAAAGAATCTCACAGACTTTCCAGCTTGGTCTAGCTTCGAACCATGATCCTCAGATCAGTGTCCTGAGTAGTGAGGATTACAAGTGTGAACCATTGGTACCTGGCTACCTTTGGTTATATCTTAATTTTGTTCATTTTTGTTATTTTAATGGCTTCTACTATTGTAGAAATTTCTACATATTGGTTGGTGTGGATACTGATATTCTTCCTTTTCTCCTGGATCTTTCTTACCTGGTTTGACATGCCCACCTTCCAGCTTCGGTATGTTTTTGCTTCCAAGGACTCCAAAGGACAAACAATGTGTAACTTAGAAGCTTCTTTGTGCACATTACATGAGGCGACCCATGAGGCTACCTTTGAAAGCATAAGGCAGAAGGGTGTTTGCCACTGGGGAGGCATTGATGGTGTTGTAGGCGAGAGAAAGAGAGTGAAGTTTGCCCCTGCAGAGCTGGATGGGATAATAGAGGTTGTAGGAAGATGCCCAGAAAAAAACAAATGAAAGCTTATAACCCACATATGCATCTCTACTTTTCTTAAAAACATTTGACTTTACATGCGCTTAATACAAAATTACCAAAAAAATTCATCATATATGGTGTATTCTGTTAAAATATAAATCATAAAATCATAGTAACATTGTGGGGAGAAGATAATCCAGTAAAACAAAACATAACACAACAATGTGGAAACTGAAATCTGTAAGTGGAACAACAGATTCTTGCTTCTTGTCTTATGTCCATGCTAGGGCAATGGCTTGTTGAATGGCTTGAAAGCCAAGTAGTCCACTTCATTTAAGCTGCTGGTTTTGTCATATTTTATAACTTTATTCTTAGTGTCCTTCTTCTCTCTATGTAGCAAAACCATATATGTTGATATGGATCCAATAATGATATAATGTTATACCACTTCTTAAAATTCATATGGAAATAAAACCACTCTGTGTTGAATATGATAGACGAAGGCTGAATGGAGACTGGAGGGGAGACTTAAGCAGTTGAGCACCTGCCCAGCAAGTGTGACAACTGTTCAAACCCCAGTACTTCAAGAGAGAGAGGAGAAGCTACAAAAAGTCAAAGCTCTTTATGAACAGACTAGAAAGGCCCCTTATGAGAGGAAGATTGAATTTTCCATGGCTAGGCATTGTGATGCTAGCCTGGGATCACAGCACTGGGCAGGTGCTGGAGGATAGCACCCTGGACTATACAGCAAGACTCTGTTTAAAATAACATAAAATGCAATATATAATAAAATCACGAAAAGAGAAAAATAATAGATCTACCAGAAAGGAATTTAAAAAAAAAAGTTTTCCATCATTCACTGGCTGCAATATCAACAGTAGCTTCTTAATGAACAGAACTCATTTAATTATTTTTTTAATTAAGAAATTTTAGCAATGGAAAAAAAAAACCTTGCACACATACAGGAAATGGATAATTATTTTAACATTTGGTGGCCTTTTATTAAATATTCTGGAAAATATAAACTCCGCAGATGCCAAATTTTGCAACATGGTCTTCATCAGTCTGTTACTGTACAGAAGTTAGCAGCTGAATGGAAAGAAAAGCAAAGTTTCTGTGCTGAGAAGAAAGATGGCTTGTATTTATCTGGCCTCCCTTCTTTGCACTCACTGCTTTTTTCGAAAGATTATCCTCGTAAAAGGTTTAATGGTCGTAAGACCTCAGACAGACTTTAGTAGATGCCCTTTCTTTAAAAAAAGGATAAAAATGAATAAACTAAACAAAATTAAAAATACAATGGAGTTAGGTCAATATATGTTTATCTTTATAAGAAATTAATGTACTCTGTACCAAAGATTAAAATTTCAGCAGCTATGTTTCTGCATGGAAACTTAATGCTTATTTTTCTTTCTAACAAAGGACAAAAATGTTCTGAAATTCTTCACAGAAAATCCAACATAAAGCCCATGATTGGGAAGTAAAGGAGGATTTGATATTCAATTCTAGTTAAATCCAGGGATATGAAGACTCCAGGTATCAAGAAGAAGGTTCCTGGGTCCCAGATTGGTCTATCCGAGACCCTTAAGAAATATGTGAGGACACTTGGTGCAGCTACTTAATAATTATTATTATTATAAAAAATTTTGTTAAATATGCACCTGCTACCTTGAACTTGACTTATTCTTTTGCCAGAACTTAAAGACTAGCTGAAATCACCAGCGATATTACCAAATATAGTTTCAGAATATACAATTAAATAACTCTTGGACTATCTCTACAACTCAGTAAGCAACTGTTTCAGGTACTACAAACCAAAATCGAAATGATTCTTGCATGCACAAGATGAGACTGATGGATTTCAACACGGTAGAACATAAAAGGTTCTTTGATAGAATCTCAGACTCTGTCTACATTGCAACTGCACTCTTGAACTGAGAAAAAGGAAAGAAATATGTGAACCTGGACCAGAATTTACCATCTGTGAGCTTGTCTGCAGGGATAGGGGTGTCGTGGTGTGGAGCCATTGGAAGTGGAGAACTAAACTGCAGTGAAGCCCAGGGTAGAATGTCAACCATTGTATACACGTCACCCATGGGGAGAACGTGGGAAAGAACTCCCTTTCTCAGTTTTTTATCTCCTCATCATTAAAATAATGCTGAATAGATCTATATCTCATGAAGAATAGGACACAGTCCATTAATGTTAAAAAGAAAACAGAAAGTGTTATATGGCACAATAAGGAATAAACCTGAGTCTCAATGTAAAAATGGCACTCCCATGGTAAACCTCATGCTAATCTTTTCATGAGGTTACAAAGAACATTTTAACCAGGTGGTTGCAGCTCATGCCTGCAATCCTAGCTACTCAGGAAGTTGAGATCTGAGGACTGTGGTTTGAAGCCAGCCCCAGCAGGAAAGTCTGTGAGATACTTATCTCCAAATAACTAGCACTAAATTGAAAGTAGTGCTGTGACTCCAGTGATGGATTGTTAGCATTGAGTGAAAAAGCTAAGGGACAGTGCATAGACCCTGAGTTCAAGCTCCAGTACTGGTAGACTGGTAGACATGTATGTGTACACACACACACACACACACACACACACACACACACACACACACACACACACAGAGAATATCTTTGTTTTCATCTAGGATGGCTTATTTGAAAGTACAAAATAAGCTTTAATTGTTTGTTAGCTACTGATAAGAACTAATACCATATTTTTATTACTTTTATATTAAAGCCTGCCTTCTCTTTGTAACAATAGATGCCAGTGTTATATTTCTAATAATACCAAAAGTATTCTTCTTCAAGCAACATTTTGATAAAGATAGGACTGATTTAAAGAAATATAAAATAGTATAGGCAGTTGTAGGTATAGGGAAAAAATCTTGACCTAGAGATTGTTAAGGACTAAAGCTTGGAGAATGCTCAAATTGGTCAAATATCATACATTTCTACAGGGAAAAATCAATTTTCCCTAGTGGCTATATAAGATTGCCTTTAGGGGACAGTGAGTACGGATGGCTCTATCAATCCTGAGCTTATTTGGAGATGGGTTGGGGTTACCACATTGCTAGGACTAGATAGCTGGGGAGTCATAAAAATCTTAGAATAAAAGTAGAGATGATCTACTCAAAGGGTAAAGCAAAGCAAAACACAAACCAAAACAAAATAAGCAAAATATGTGCAGATGTATCCAATCAACTTACTTTACTGTATCATAGTATGCGCCACCAATGAAAAAATGGATGAAATGGCCTCATGCCCTCCCTTTGTTTTGGTTTTGCCTTTCACTCCCTTTTCTTCCTCCTTCTCTCTGTCTCTTTTTCTTTCTCTCCTCTCCTCTCCTCTCCTCTCCGCCATATTGTTCCTGTACTGAACTCCTAGGCTTAAGCAATCCCCTTGCCTTGGCTTACACCCAGCTTATTTGTTTATATTGTGCTAAAATAAACATAAAACTTACTGTAAACAACTTTAGGGGTATTGCAATTGGGTCCAAGCACAATGTTTTGCAGCCACTGCCACTGTCCATCTTTTGAATAAAGCACAGAAGTTCTGTGCCCATTAAACAACAAGTCCCCAGCACCTCCTTTCCTCTGGTCCTGACATCTCTACCCTATTTTCTGTCTCTGAAAATTTTTTCCTATTATATCAATTTCAAGAACCAGTTATTTATGCTTTTGTGTCTTGCTTATTTCACATAGCATATACATGCTATGTACATGGCCAAATAATGTTCCATTACATGTATATTCCTTATTCAGGTATCTATTCCTCTGCTGACAAATGAGGTATTCTCCCATTTCATACATGGTTGTTGTAGCAGAAAGTCATCATGGGGCACATAGTATCACCAGGACTTGGTGAATGGAAAACAGTTGTAACTTAATGTGGAAAGGGGAGGCTATAAGGAGCAAGGGAAAGATTCATGAAGGTGAAATAAATAAATAAATAAACAAATAAATCCCTGAATGTGTCCATTTCCTCTATCCATATATCTCTGAGGTTCAAATTGACATCAAGGACAAAATTACTAGAGCAAATAATTCTAATGAAAGTAGGCCTTTTGTCTTTCTTTCCAACCTCATAATGAACAAGATTATTATAAGTCTTTCTTACTTCCCTAAGGCAAGGCCCTGGCTACCATAGCTACATAAGAGCCTTGAGAGATTGGATTAAGTATGAACCATGAAATGTAGACTGGAACTAAGAGGCAACTAAGCATCTGGGGCTGCCTTCTGAGTAGGGAGGGCATTCTCAGGCACTACCAAGGGCAGTCTATTTCACATTCTCAGCAAAGAAGATATTTTGAAAGGGAAAGAGAAAAGACACTTTTTGTGTCTGTGTCAATTTTGGGACTTGAACTCAAGGGTTGGGCACTATTCCTGAGAATTTTTGCTCAATACTAGTGCTCTACCACTTAACCACAGTTTTACCTCTGGCTTTTTACTGGTTAGAGATAAGAGTTTCCTGTGCTTTCCTGCCTGGGAAAGCTGGTTTTTAACTTTGGTCCTCAGTTCTTAGCCTCCTGAGAAGCTAGGATTACAGATGTGAGCCACTGGCTCTTGGCAAAGAGAAACATGTTAAGCAAAAAAGAGAAAAGACAAGAAAATGAGAGAAGGTTGACACGGCTCTCGGTGAGAATTTAGTTTCATTTCCTAGTCCCTTGTAAAAGTACAGCCTGGAGTTCATGAAGACATCCTAAGTTAAGTTAATTGTTGAAGCTGGGCTAACATGAATGGGTTTCTATTTCTTGCAGTCAAGCTATTATTTTCCTCCCCAACTCTCAAGTTTGAAACAAACATTCTGGAAATAAAATAGATTATCTATCTATCTATCTATCTATCTATCTATCTATCTATCTATCTATCTATCTATCTATCTATCCATCCATCTATCCATCTATCTATCTATCCATCTATCTATCTCTCCAAACAAAATTCATTCCTAATCATAAGTATCCATTTAGGTAATATGAGGCTATTTGTTTTTGATATTATCTCATTCAAACTAAAATAAATGGGAGTTTACCATATTGTAAGCTATTTAATGGGACTCTTTCTTAGTTTGAAGGACAGCTTTAGAGGGGAAAACCTTTGACCCTCTAGTGAGACCCAAAGTCAATGACTATCAGTGTAATCACATTAGACTACCTAAGATGACCATGCCACAGTTTACCCACAAAATGGAACCTGCAGAAAGTAATGCTACTCAGTCAGTAAACCACACAGTGTATTCCTGCAGCTTAGCATTGTGTGATGTTCCTGACCAAAGCTTGGGACTGTTAGAAAGCTCAATTCAATAATGAAAGACAAAAGCTATCCCTAAGGTAACAGAACACCTGAGGGGAAATTACCAACTCACCCACAAGGCCACAGCAAAGGTAGACACTGGGAGAGAAATCAAGTTTGAAACAAAACCAAGAGCTTACAGAAAGCTTTTTATTCATGTGACATGATTTTGTGACAAATTACTTTAATGCTTTCAAAACTCTGGTAAATGGATTGATCTGATAACAGATTTTGTGTGGTGGCTTATTTATTCCCTAAAATTATATTATAAAGTGGGAAGGGCATTAACTCTTTTTTTTTTGCATTAACTCTTTTAGGCCACTAGAAAACTATTGAGAACACTAGAGAAAGTACTAGAAATAACAATTGAAGAAAGAAGCTTGACTTGTATACCTGGAGGACTTTATCAGAATACAGAAATTACCATGTCTGGGAACCAATTAATTGTATAATAATTTTAGTTCTGTCCATTGGGGTTATAGTTTCCACTACTTTTAACCTAACAATTATAATTTGTACAGTAACAGTACAAATACAGCAATCAGAGTTTGAGAAGATTTTAAAGGCATTTTAATCCGATTTTCTTCTTTTAAGGGCTACATGCTCACAAGAAACTCTTTTTGTAGTGACTGGAGTAATTTAATTCTTCTGTTAGATTTAGCTCTACAACATGCTCTTGGGCCAGCCTTTTCTTCACATCAGAGAGCTCTCTCTGGACATCAGGAGATTCCTATTTCTAGCCATGACAAAGTAACAGTATTGGACTCTTCCTTCCTCTTTACCTAGGAGCAAAACTATATAAAGTTTATGAAATAACTATTTTATAACCATGGAAAAAAGGCACTACAGAGCAAAACTGTATTTTTGAAAGGAAATATGCAAACAAGGGCTGCCCTTACTTTCTGTCAACCACTTTGCAGGTTAAAATGCTGAGAGAATGCTATAGTTTGGGTGTTGAGTTGTTCTTGAAGGCACATGGATTAAAGGCCTGATCCCCAGGGTGATACTATTGGGAAGTATTATGGACTTGTGGGAAGACTTTAGGGCATTGGGATGCTCCTAAAGGGGATTATGGGATACTGACCCCTCATCTTCTTTTGCTTCCTGTCAGTGGAGTGAACAGATTGTTCTGATACTCAGTTCTACCTGTCACCATCCAGCTCCATCCCCAGAGGCCCAAAGAAAGAGGTCCACATAATTCTACATTGGAAACTGCAGGACTGTGGTCCAAATAAATCTTTGCTCTTGAACATGACTGAACATGTTCACTGAATGGACCATTTTAGTGCACTGAGGTGACAGAAAACTGTGTTTGGGGCTCCCACAGTTTCTATAATACAGATGGTTTTCACATTTTGATGGACTTACCTCTCAATTAAACTCATACCACTTACCACTCAATTAAACAAACAAAGTTGTTAGTAAAAAAAATGTACTTAATACCTTGATAAGCCCATCAGAAAATATAAAAAATACAGTCAACCCATTCTTATTTCAAATAATACTTAACTAACAATTGAGTAATATCTGGAAAAATCCATTGTAAAGTTAAAAGTCAAAATATCTTAAATCAAACAATGGTAAGTCAAGGACATTGTGTATATGAGGTCAGAACTCTTAATAAAAAAAGAATTAAACAAAGAAGAAGGTCTTAGAATGTATGTATGTGTACTGATAGATGCAACACCATAACACTCATGATGTCCAGCAGGAAGTAAGTTATTCCTAGATAATGCAATAGACAAGAAAAGTTACCGGTAATAAGGTCAAATGAGCTAGGCTTAGAAATCACCTCAATAAATGAATTATTATATAGAGCCTTTAAAATAGCTATGAACACTTGAAAATTCAAAAGAACCTCAGGACAGACTCAAAGGCATGCATTCAGAATCACAGAAAGTGGAAATGGCACTAAATATTTTTACTTAAATAATAATAGTAATAATTTTATCTATTTGTTGACAAAAAATTGGTTGACATATCTAAAATGCCCAATAAATACAAGTAGGAGAAACAAATTTCAAACTATCCCTTATTCTGTGTTTTCCTAATCAAAAGACTAAAAACCAGTGATAAAGAGGAAAATCTTAGGAATCAACAGAGGAAGAAAAAAATCATAAAAATATACAGAGGAACAATTATAAGAATTTCTGTTCACATAATCAGAAAGAACTAAAAACAGTGGGATGGGACATATTAGATCTTTATAGAGTTATGAAAGAAAAATTTCAATCCTGCCAAGGTAGAATTTTATATCCAGCGAAATTATCCTGCCAAATGAAATCAAAATAATACTTTAGGCACAAAGAATTCTTTATTAATATAAACCTTAGGATTTCTTCACAAATAATTGGATGTCAACCCCTGGTAGGGGTGGCAAAGTGATATGTTTATGCTAACCTGTGTAGGAAAGAACTATAAAATATCATATTTTTAAAACAATTTAACGGCACCAAAGAGCATTTGAGAGCAGACAGAAACCAGAGAAGAGTTTAGTTTTAAATATTGTGACTGCAAGGGGTAAGAATTATGAGTTTGTGGTTTCCTGGTTAAACAATTCTTCTTAATTCTTAAGGCACAGGCTGAAGAAAGGGCAGGGAAACCACTACGGCTTTGCTGGCTAAAAGGGGTCAGAGATCAGACTGTGTGCTGGAGAAGGAGCTGATGATTTTTAAAAGTTGAAATATGAACAGTGTAAGAATGTAAGAAACTATGAGACCACAAATCAGAACATAACTAAATGAGACCCCCTAGCTGGCAGCTAAACCAAGGGGAACTTTCTGGGCTGCTGAAGGAAGCAAGTAGATATCAGAGAGATCTTTTATCTTAAAACAGAGACATAAATGGAACCAGGTTATCCTTTTCCTTTACTGGGAGTGTCTCCCAATCATTAGAATCCTGGAATTCTGTCTCTGTCTCCTTTCCCCTACATACTGTCACACTTTATACATAAACACATATATGTGTATGCGTACAGAAGAGTACAGAAGCTGATGAGTCATATCTAAATATACATGTGGAATGTCTGCAGAGTTAGATATAGGAATAGACAGTTGAAAGATAGACAAAGGATATGAACCATGAGTATGCAAAATAAAAAAGCCAGAAAGCTGAAAACATACATCAAGATTTATTACTATTTAGAAATCTGTTAATTCAAACAATAATGAGAGATCCGTTTGTACTCATGATGTAGACAAGAATCAGATGGTTGGATAGTGTAAATCATTAGCAGAGATAGGGAAGGTAGAAGTCTTTTTACATTGCTCTGAAGGTTTTGGTTTACTTAGGTATATTTATTCCCCATGACTGAACATTTATATTCCTGGATATGCAAACCAGAAACAATCTTACTCCAATTCATATGAGAATGTGGATCAGGATGTTCCTCCTAATGGCGGCAGATATTTGGAAACAATGTAATCCTACCTTTGCTTAGTTAAAGGATTCATAAATTATGGTGAATTTATGCACTAGAATACTGTGAAGCTTTTAAAAGCAACTAGCTAAAGGCACAGATACACTGACAAATATTTTTAAAATAATGCGGAAAAAAACCAAGCCTAAAGGAGTTAGGTAATTCAGTGCTACATGTACATCAAGAATACATGCACATTAAAATAGTATGTGCTCATGCTTTACAAGAATACATGCAAATATATGAAGTACCAAATATGTTACCATCTGTTGTAGAGGGCAAGATGTGAGTGGGTTCTACAAATAAAAAAGGAATACATAAATGACAATAAAAGGTCTCAGGTCCACATGATGATATGATGATCTGAGAAACAGAGTTAATTCAGCATTTTGGACCTTGAGTATAACCTAGCTCATGTGTAGAAGAAAACAACAACAAGATTTTGTCAATTAAAACTGCTTAGTAGCTTTGTCTATGAAACTTCAAATCCAATGTAAACTCCAACTGGTGCCCCAGTGCCTTTGAAGAGTAACTGAAATATAGTATTCTGTAAGTGCACATAATATGTGATGAGTGAGGAAAGAACTAATGCTTACTGGGCTCATAATGTATTTATACATGGTCTCCTAGATAGTTAGTAATCTAGGAGCTACTTGATTGCCTTTTGCATCCTCAAAAGGTTAAAGCTAGCTAAGTGCCAATGGCTTAGGTCTGTAATCCTAGCTACTTAGGGGGCTGAAATCTGAGGATTGTGGTTTGAAGCCAGCCAGGCAGAAAAGTCCCCATGAGACTCTGATCTCCAATAAACCACTCAAAAACTGGAAGTGGTGCTGTGGCTCCAAGTGGTAGAGTGCTAGCCTTGAGCCAAACAGCTCAGGGTCATTGCTCAGGCCGAGTTTAAGCCCCACAACTGACAGAAAAAAAATGAAAATTAAAAATATACAAAAGGGTTAAAGTTACTCATACTAAGAATGTGAATGACTTTTCAGCAAAGAAATCATGTGTGTTAGTCAGCTTTCTGTCTCTGTGACAAAATACCTGATACACACAATAAGGAGAAATGATGTCTTTTGGCTCGTGATTATATTCCATTATTACTTGGCCTGTGGTGGCACTGATGACAGAATCATATAGCAGAAAAAGGTCCATTCACCTCTTGGCCAACAGGTAGAAAAAGAGAGTAAAGAAACAGGAAAGGGATCCATATCTTCAAGACATATCCCCAGTGTCCTAACTCCCTTCCCCAATGACCTAACTTCCTTTCCCAATGACCTAACTTTCTTCCCCAGTGATCTAAGTTCAAATAAGTTCCACTACTTCCCAATAGCATTACAGCCTGGGGACCATGCCTTCAACACATAGGTTTTTGAAGGCTATTCAAGATACAAACTACAGCAGTAACATTACACAGGAATAGGACAGAGTCATAACAAAAGGTTCAAGCCTAAAATATAACAGTAATATATGGGGAAGAATATTACATAGTGATCCTCATGATCACTATGATCTAATTATGATACATTAGTGCTTTAAAAGTATCTTTAAAAAATTCTTACTTTTTTAACCAGTTAAGTCTGGCTTTCCACCATTTGGTCTAAATTAGATTTTACTGTATTTGGCAGCTCCTTGGTATAATATAAATCACTCTCTTATTAATGTCCTCTCACTACTAATTAGTTAAGGGACTGTAACCATTGCACACATGGAACTCCCACTACCATCATGAGGATTCGACATTCATACCTTAGGGCAAAATTGGCATTTAACAAGAGAAATTGTTTCATGTGAATTAACCTTGAGGACAGGAGATAAATAATCTGGGAGGTGCATGTGGATTCTTGAGTGCTGCCATTGGGGATTCATACTCATGGAGTGGCCCAAATAGCAGTGGCACATTGAGGAATTTTAACTTTCTTGATTGATGCCCAATGGTGTAAGGCCTGTGCTACTTCACATTAGATTCTTTGAGTGTGGATGGAACACTCAGAGAACTTCTAGTCATTGGAATACAGTTTGGTCGACCCAATATTAGAACCATAGCTTCAAACTACATCCATATATGTTAGGAACACTTTACTCTCATGCACTTTAAAGTGTTTCCATTGTATCCTGATGATTTGAATGGCAGGTTAATAATCTTTTTGGTTAAATTTTGAAAACATAGGGTTTTGAAATGTGGTACATATTCTTAGTAGTACTATGTGTCAGGGATCATGTTTTGTGTTCGATAAAAGTTGTCCCTAATCACACAGTGATACTAAGACATATGAAATGAGAATAGTGTCATGTCACTGGTTTTTCTAAATGGAGAAATTCTATCTGTGGAGGAGGAAATAAGGGGTAATTCAGAAAAAAATTTTATAAAGGAGATGTTTAAGTCAGTCTGTAAATGGAAGAACCTAGGGGCAAAGGCAAAAGTGAAGATTCATATTAGTAAAACGGAAAAATAAAGGCACAGGAATATAGTATATGAATTATTGGAGGGAAAGGGAGTATTAAGATTGAACATAGAGAGGATATAGACTATAAATTTTGGTGCTTGTCCTATATAAAAATTTTTAAACAGAGTAATGCTTCCTGGTTTGTGGGAATATGTGACTAAATGATTAATAAATCTTCACATTAGAAAATTTACAGATGCTTCTGGAGACAGTGGCTCACACCTGTAATTCTACTCAGGAGGCTAAGATATGAGGATCCTGGTTTAAAGCCAGTCTGAACAAACAAATCTGAGAGACTCCTATCTGCAATTACCAGCAAAAAGCTAGAAGTGGAGGTGTGGCTCAAGTGAGGAACACCATTTGCAGCAAAAGCCAAGCAAGAGAGAAAGACCCCAGTACTAGAACAGGAAGGAAGGAGGGTGGGAGGGAGGGAGGGAGGGAGGAAAGGAGGGAGGGAGGGAAAAAGGAAGGAAGGAAGGAAGGAAGGAAGATCTAGAAATGAGAGAAAGTTATTTAAAAGATGCATTTACTGCATTGCACAAATAATTAACAATAAAACAGGACAAGGATCATCAGCCTTTTCTATTCTTTGCAAAGGTGTTTGTCTCATCTTAGAGTCTAGGAAAAGCTAAATTCTCCTTTGGCTCATAAGACTGGGCAAGAGGTTCCCACTTCTGCTTGTCAACACCTACAGGACTGTGCCATTGGTTTAGAGGTGTGCACATGACCCTAAATTGGTCCAATTAGAATAATGCTCAGGAATTTTATTGGTTGGGAAGAACATTTGCCTTTCTCTTTACATGTAAGGAAGAAATGTGCAGCCCCTAAAATCACTGGCAGGCATCTTGGCATTACAAGGAGGAAAGAATGTGACAGGAGTCAAAATAGGAGGAAAAAAGCCAAGGAGTCGAGTAAATGAAAAGTGTAGTCCAAAAATATCCCAGGTCTTTAAATTTGGATGCTCAATGCAATGCTGCCTGAAAGAAGCTTTACCTCCATGGAATTTTTAACATGAAAACTAATAAAATTCCCTTTGTGGTTGAGGCCAGGGTAAATTATAATATCAATTACTGCTCATGGAACATCCTACTTAATATCCTGGTTAACAATAGTGGAGTTCTCCTGCCAGAGACGATTATCAAGTGAACTCCTCAGATCCACCAGGCTTCTGTTTTCCTGGTAGATGCTTCTCTGCATGTGTACAAGGGTGAGACTTTGGCAGTCTTCTTTCTGGCTATATGTGTGTAGTGTTTGAGCAACTGGCTCAGAATAATTTTGAATTATGACCAAAAGAAAGATGAAGGGATGTGTTTCAGTGCCTGAAATTCTAATAGGTAAAATAAGGAATTGTTTGCATGCCCCCCCTTTTTTTTTTGCCATGTAGACCACAGTAGAAAATTGGATTCAAAATGAGAGAAGGACATGCGCACAACAGAGCAAGGAGGAAAAAATCTGAAGGAAAGGGAGAAGGGACTTCTGTGTTTGAGTCCATCCATTCTGATTTCTGGGTTCAGGGTAATCACACTTCTAAATTCTGTGCAATTCCCCTTTCTGCAAGCAAATGGAGATGTAGAGAAAGGTAGCTAGCTTAATTTCTTTCTTTCTTTTAGGTTTGTTCAGGGCAGACAGTGTGAAAAAAAAGCATAGTTCTACTAGTTGTTTAAAATCAGTATTTATTATGATGTTAACAATATATGTCAGGGGTGTTAACATAAATGTCAGAAATTGGGATGTAGCTCAGTGTTAGAGTGCTTGACTAGTATGCAGAATACCCTGGGCCTGGAGGACTCCTATGGTGTAAGGCCTTTGAACAAGTAACTTACAGTTTGACAAAATGAATACCAGGGAGCTGAAACACGTATTGTTGGAGGCGAGGTGAGGTCAAGGGGTAAGAGGCACACAAAGAAGAGGGTGGGTGAGTGCAGTCATAATATTCAATGTATATCTGTGAAACTGGAACTGGGGATGGGTGGGGTTGGGAGAGGTGGGGAGAAGGAGGAAAGAGGTTGACACTGATCAAGATGGATGGTGCTCTCAAACTGACTCATAAAATTGAAACCTCTTTTTGTAGTTTACTTAAGGATAATAAAAAATAAATAAACTGGAAAAAAAGAATATCTTAGATTTGACCTCCATTACTGCAAAATCAATAATCAATCAATCATTCAAAATATGTTTTCACATTGAGTAGTGTTTTATAAGAAGTTTGTAAAATACATTGTCCTACTCTTAATATTATAATAGGGAACCTTTTCTTCCATGTTAAAAGTTTTTGGAAGTTATGAGTTAAAATAATTCTATAACAATCATTACCTAGCACATTACGAATTATTGAAGTATTACTCTATTGCTAGATATTTTAGGTTGGTTCAACAACTATTACACTTTGGCAAGAAATACTTCTTAGCAAAAATCTTTATAGTTTTGAAAATTTTTTCCTTAGAATATATTTTTTAAAAGTGATTGTGATATAAGGCAGGAATATTTTTAAAGTTCATGATAAATATTGCCAAATAGCTTTGGAAACTCTGCCAATACCCATGGAAATTTATAAGTGATTGCCTCTCCGTGCCATATCATGGATTATATATTTTCATTAAAAGAAATCTTTACCAATTCCTGTGTCAGTTCTTAATTAAGGAAGGGCTATGTTTAAAACTTTGTGCTTCAGTGTCCTAGATTATGCATATGCATGGTGAGGTATCTGCAAGTACTGAGTTCTTGGAAAGTGTCACATAAGTTTTCTTCAAATTCCTTTCACATGTCTATGTTTTGTTCCATCCTTCTGGTTTCTCCTGTCGACTTGGTTCCAAATGGATTTTTTTTCTCCAATCTTTGCTTTTTAGTTCAGTGGAATGACATCATTTTGTCTAATGAGAGTTATGAGTGTCTAGGGTGTGGTTCAAATGGTAGAGCACCTGCTTAGCATGAGGCCCTGAGTTCAAACCTTATACTGCCAATAAACATAATAAGAGAGAAATAATCTTTTGATCTTTATGTCTGATTGAATTGGCCCCAGATACGATAGAGTCTAAACCCTTGAGTCAAAGCAAAGTGCATGAAAGATCTTTGCCTTGCTCTTTGAACAAATCATTATATTTTCATAGAAAACAAAACAAAACCTCCTGGTGTCCCCAAAGGCTTCCTTCACCTTCTCAGGGAAAAAATAGATCCAGAGATCCTTGAAAGGTGAGCCACTTGAAAAACACACTGACCTAATCTTCAGGGTGAGAAGGAAGACCTCTCTGGGGAAATGTGTGAGCTCAAATCTGAAGAATAAACAGAAGAAGATAATTGGGAGTAGGAAAGAGAGAAGATGACCATCAGAGCAAACAGGTGGATCAAGGTCTGTTAATGGCAATGTTATCTTAAATTCCTTCTGTTGGTCAGTAGAGCTCATTTGTACAGCAAATCATTTTGTTTTTTATCGGTCATGGGGCTTGAACACTGGGCCTGGGTGCTGTCCCTCAGCAATTCAGCTCAAGGCAAGCACTCTACCTGTTGAGCCATAGCACCATTTCTGGTGGTTTTCTGAGTGGTTTATTGGAAATAAGAGTCTTGTGGACTTTCCTGCCCAGGCTGGCTTTGAACCGTTATCCTCAGATCTCAGCCTCCTGAGTGGCTAGGATTACAGGCATGAGCCATCAACGCCTGGCTAGTATAGCAAAGCTTAAATGAGAACTTCCTATGTGCCCATCTTGAGTACCTTGATTGCAGCATTGGGTGAGGTAGGGAAGTCCTGTGGTCATGAAACTTACATTTAGCCAAAGAAACCAAAGGAAAGCAAATGAAAAAAGGCGAATACATGTCATCATTTCAGCTACAAAGTGCTATGAAGAGAATAAAGCAGCGTAAACAGTGAAGGTGTCTGGGGAATCAGGGCTCATTTAGGGAGCATTAGAAAAAACTCTCAGGATGTGCTGTTGAACCAAAGATTATATCCATGCTAAATCCTGTGAGTAGCAGGAAGCTACCCATGGCCAGCTCTTGAGGGACAGACAGGCTTGTGGGAGTTACTCGGTAGCTCAGATCGCTTGAACAGGTTGAGTGAATGCATGAGAGAGAGGCTGTGAAATCCAGAAAGTCAGGTTGGTTCCATAAGGCTTAGGAAGCCCCAGGATGGAACTCATATTCGATCGGAATGTGAGATGTGTGGCATATATAATAATTATATAACAATCATTATCTTAGAGATATCTGGGGTATGTCAAGTAGTGGTAGGTTGTACATGACCTACACTTTAAAAAAATACTGTTCTTGGTATAAAATTGAAGAGGGAGATGGGTTAGAAATGGCCAATAAGAGTAATCTCTGAAAATGTTGTGGTTTGGTGTAACTTGGCTGTCTCTTTCACAGTGTATTGCGTTGTGTGGGAGGTCGGCATGGTTGGAAGGCGGGAGATTCTCTCATCACTTTCCAGTCAAAGACATCTTTGAACAAGAGCTGGGTGTGAAGGTGCACTGTTCTGTACCTACCATCAGAGTTGGGTAATGGGATTACCACATGAATTCAGTTGCTAGGGCTGATTTAATAAAAGAAATGTACTTCCTCAGTCCTGGAGGCTGGAGGCTAGGTCAGATTTCTTCTAAGGCTTCTCAGGTAGCTGTTTTCTCCCCCATATTGTCACATAGCTGTCCCTCTGGGCATATTTTGGTCCAAATTTCCTCTTCTTGTAAGTAAAGTATTTGTACTGTATTCAGGCCCTCTTTAATGACTTCATTTTGACTTCTTCTTCTTCTTCTTCTTCTTCTTCTTCTTCTTCTTCTTCTTCTTCTTCTTCTTCTTCTTCTTCTTCTTCTTCTTCTTCTTCTTTCTTCTTCTTTCTTTTTCTTCTTTTTTCTTCTTCTTTCTTCTTCCTCTTCTTTTTTGAAGGGTGGCAATTCTGAGATTAGAACTCAGGACCTTTCACTTGCTAAGCAATTACTCATCATTTGAGATATGACCCCATCCTTTTGCTTCTAGCTTATTTTTTCTTCAGATAGGGTCTTGTATTTCAGATTGTGATCTGTCTACCTCTACTTGGAATTGCAAGTCTGTACTATCATGCCCTGGTGCTTAAGTGTTTCTTTAAAGACTCTAAGTCACTTAAAGCCATTGTATTTTGAAGTACTTGAGGTTCAGATTTCAATATATGAATGGGGGGGCACAATTACCCTACAACATTACTAACATTGCTTTCTTCATATATTAAATGGGGACATTTAATAAGACCAAGAGCTTATAACCTAGAGTTTTAGTTGGAACTCAGAAGGTTATCTACAAACCTTGTGAAATCTTATATCACATTTTGTGTCTCAATTTTCTTTTTCTGAGGAGGAAAGTCTATAATTTTAATTGGACTCTAAAAAAAGTAGGTGACCCTTTAAATGATAGAGAGGCAATGAATTAGATAATCTTCATAATTCTTCTCAGAACTTAAATTGTAAGAAATCTGTTCATTGCAGAGAGAAGACCATATTTTATTCTTTAATAAATTCTTCCTAAAGCTTTTATTTATTTATCTTTTATTGTAAAGGTGATGTACAGAGGGGTTATAGTTACACAAGTACACAAGTAAGATGATGAGTATATTTCCTTTTGAACAGTGTTAACTCCTCCTGCATTTTCTCCTGCTCTCCCCTCCCCCATCCCCTCAACCTAAGTTTTAAAGTTCAGTTTCAACATAGTGTCTAGTGAGTTTCACGGTTGTATTGGTTCACCCTTTGTCCTGCCGTTTCTGTGATTCCCCTTCCCTTCCACAAATCAGAAAGACTTATGTACAAGGCAATGGGTTCAAAAATCAAAAACAGTGACAACAGGGCATAAACCAAAGGAAAAAGGAAGAAAGAAAAAAAGAAATAATTGAAAATAGTACATTATAGGAACTCTTGTTTCCATTTCTTGGAGTTCATTTTTGATAAGCTTTATTTTATATGGTCATAGGCACCTAGCTATTGAGCTATTGTGATCACAAACAAGACTACACTAAAGCCAGCACAACAATATTCATTGCAGCATTATTTACCATAGCTAAGATATGGAACCAACCCATATGTCCCTCAGTAGATGAATGGATCAAGAAAATGTGGTATATATACATAATGGAATTCTATGCTTCCATCAGAAAGAATGACATTGCTCTGTTTGTAAGGGAATGGAGACTTGGAAAAAATTATATTAAGTAAAGCAGCCAGACCCAAACAAACATAGGCTGCATGGTTTCCCTCATTTGTACTAACTAGACTATGTCTATGATATTCTTAGCAGAGGATTCCAAAGCTTTTAATAAATACATTGCCATCACAAATACAACTGATTCTATTTGGGGTGGTTTCTTAAAACAGAGGTGGTTAACAAAAGTGATTGGACGTGCTATGACTATTTCATTGTTTTATGACAGTGCTTCTATGTGTTCATCATTTGAATACCACAGTCTAACTCCTGTACTAATTTCCTTGTAGTGAAACTGTAATGTGGAAGTATATCTTTTGTTGTTTTGGGGTCATTATTTTTGCCTCTTAGAATGTGAACTTTTAGGCAAATCGATATGCTTGTACACACACATATATACAACATGCCTTTGATACAACTTGAGCAGAGGCAATGTACATGGAATGCTACTTTGAACATAATAAATGTTTATTAACATTTGTTGAATGAAAAATAAATGAATGAGTTGAACCCCAGGGAGAATAGTTAAATTCAGTGAATAATTAAATAACTATTTTCATAACCCATAAATAACATGATTGTATTTGTGAGATTTCTGCTTAGGAACAATTACTCCATTGATCATTTCAGGTAGAAAACACAAGCCCAGAAGGGTTATAAAATAGAGAATGTACACAGAATAAATCTGTATGTACATGTAATTATATGCCAGTTAGTTAATATTGAGAGCTGTGTGTGTGTATGTGTGTGCGCACAATATACTTACTTTACGAAAGATTGAAACAAACTATGTGGCTTTCATTGGTGAAATTTGTGAACGGAAGCAGACTTTAAAATTTTTTCTCACCCCAGGTCTCCAGCAAGCTGCCTGGATTTTCTTCCTTCCTGTAATCCCATGTGCAGTGAATGATATGTTGGAAAACCATTTCGCGTACTGACATTTTTAAGCCTCCTGCTCACTGTGTTTGCTTGTGCATGGGTGTCTCTATCTGTGTGTGGTGGGGAGGAGGAAAGCTGAGAAAGAGAATGAAGAGAGAATATAGGAGCTGGCTCACCATTTCCACGTCCCCTGTTTCCACAGGGGCTGTATTTCCACAGTGCACTCCTTTATATTTTCTAAGCATGTTTTGCTGTCTGCTTTAGAAGGCATATTTAATGTCAAAAGGCTCTGGACTGTATTGTTGGATATAAGTATGTCAGGATGATTTCCAGCAAGGTTTCCTTCCTATTATACCTGTTTGGGATCGTCTAGCATTTGTCAAGGTTTGTCTTATTTCAGTACACTTCACCCCCATCCTGGTCATAAACATTCTCATGCATTAGAGGCTCCAGGGCTAATGAGAGCTAAGCTTTGGACAGTGTGGTCTATTTTATTTGGGGATCATTAATGTCCAAGGAAAACTTAAGCTTTCAAGAGTTCTGCTGAAAGATGGCCTCCCTGTCAGAGCTGCTTCACAAGATACTCCATTTATCAGCCTTCCACTGGGGTGACCCGGCTGGGATTTGAACCTCTGGCTCCAGGGAGTCTAGGTTGAACAACGGTGATGTGGACTCTACTTAGCCATTGCCTCCAGCCAAAAAAGATTAGTGTCATCAAAAATAGATTAGCGAGTCAGTTAAAAAAATTAAAGTAACCCCTTTGTTCTAAAATATTTGTCAAAGTAAGCAAAGAAATTAGCTTTCATTCCAGATTAATTACTAAGTAAATTAGGATTTGGGGCAAGAACACTTTAGATCTTTTCTACTTCAACTCTGGAAATGGGGAAACGAGGAAGATTTATCATAACTCTTTCTAAAGACTGAAGCATTTAGACAAAAGCATTTAGACCAAGCTTAAGGGAGCTCCTGCCTGTAACTTTTTATCACTGAGAAATTCCTGCAATGTGGCCTCTGTCTCCTACCCCTGTGTGTGTGTGTGTGTGTGTGTGAATACACATATGTGTGTGTATGTGTGTGTGTTCAAAGGAAAGAAATTAAATAAAATAATCTTTTAGCTTCTTTAGATTCTGGCTTCCAAAATTATGTGACCTCATCAAGCTACCCCACCACTACAACCTATAACAATAAATCCATGCGTTTCATAAATCCAGACGAGGTCATACAAGAAGAATAGAGAGCCTACCTGCTCTTTTCAGGGAAGAATCTTAGAGTCTCATAAAGCTATTGTTCCCAACAGGGGCTGTGCCCAGCTTGGGCAAGCAAACAGGCAGTATATTGCTCTACTGCCTTTCTAGCTAGAAGGAAATGTAGGCAATATTCATTCAATCTCCAGCAATATTAGTCATTATTGTTAATGTATTAGGCATTATTACTTCTCTTACTAGGAGTTAGAGATGTGATTGTGATCAGAAATAGGAGAATAACTTTATGACAGAGAAACCAAGCTAACCTCCTTAACCAATGTATTAGAGTAAATATCACAATTAGTCATATAGATAGCTAGAGCCCAAGGGAATCACTGGCAAGATATAATTTCCCTTCTCAGTTATTTTTCCTGAAAGTGTAACCACAATTTGTATGTGAGAAACTACCAACCAAATCCAAATGGAAGATGTATTAATGACCAGCTATTTTGCTTCAGTAGTCAAAGGCATGAAGGTTAAAGGGAAACTGAGGAAATCACATAGATGGAAAAGGAATGAGCAGATAAGACAACCATATGCCATGTAGGATTCTGGAATGAATTCTTGGCCAGCAAGAGAACACACGTGGTCCTCCTTCTATTCATGGGGCATATGATCCATGGGATTCTTGAGCCTGTGAGAATCCCAAAGCCTGTATCTACACACATATGACTGAAGCTCAGCTTGTAAACTAAGCATTGTAGAGATAAAAAGTAATAATATAACAAAATACTGTAATAAATGTTTTGTGAATGGTGTCTTCCTTTCTCCTCTCTCTCTCTCTCTCTCTCTCTCTCTCTCTCTCTCTCTCTCTCTCTCTCTCTCTCTCTCTCTCTCTCTCCCTCTCTCTCTCTCTCTCTCCAAATACCTTGTTAGATTTTCATCTTTTCCCTGAAGTGAGACAAGTAAGGATTTCATTCCGTACATAAGGTCTACTCAGAAACAAGCACTGAGATACCATGACAGGAAATCTGGGAATCACAAAGAAAGCTAAGTGGTGAAGAGGTTCATGTTATGGATACACCAGAAGAAGAGATCATTCATGAGGTGGGCAGGACTGAGCAGGGTGGGAGAGTTCCATCACACCACTCAGACTAGCTATAAAAGCAAATGAATTGGTTCACTCCAGAATATTCTTGTTATAGTTTTGGACTGAAGTTGACTTTGGCCCCTGAAACTCCAGGAAGCGAATTCTAGGGTTAATGGGGTTTCCTATCTTGGAGGAAAACTGGAAATCCAAGTAAGATTATGGCTTAGTTAACCACATGGTTTATCAGTATAAATTTCTTGGCTTGATTAAATGTATTAGGGTGACATAAAATGTTAACGGTAGGAGAACAAGAGAAAGGATGTACAAAAATTCCTTGTACTATTTTTGTAGCTTTTTAGGAAGTCTAAAATTATGCCTAAAGAAAAACAATTAAGAAAAAACAGACAAAAGCAAATTGAAACAGACATATCCCCTGTCCCCATGGACTAGTTTAGTCAAATGATCACACAAAGAAATATGCAATTACCAATGCAGATAAATACTTTTACAAAAAGAAACTGTGAGCAAGTAGCGTCTAATTAGAGTAATCACTAGAATACGTTGACTTAGGGCATAGTATGAGCCAGAAACTCTTTTCAGTATTTTTTCAATTGAAGTACACCTAACAAAAATTACATATATTTATGGTGGATAAATATCTATGATGTGTTTTGTGTATGTCTAGATTGTGAACTCATGACCACCATCAACCTAATTATCATAGGCATCATTTCACACCGCCTTTATTATGTGTGTATGGGGTGGACTTAGAACCGGATGCTTCAGATCTTAGCAACCTTCCAGAGTATAATACAGAATTGATTGCAGTCACTCTGTTGTGCAATGACATTCCAAGACTTATTCTTTCTGTCTGCAACTTTGTACATTTTGATCCATGGCTCCCCACCATCTAGATACATCCACATACAGGAATCACCTAGGTCTTTTTACCTTTCTGTTTACCAAGGTTTCTCTGTGTTTAGCCCTGAGTCAAGCCACATAACAAATATTTTCTTTGAATATTTCTTCTCCAACCGTTACATAGCTACCTGCGCTCTGAGATAAACCACAAATTTACTACATCCACAATTAACTGTCTGCTCCAGCTTCAATTCTGCTCTTCTTCCCACCCTAGTCTCCCATCATGTTCAATCACATGAGTTACAGACAGCTCCCTAACTTGTTTCCCTTGCCCAAATTATACCCCTGAGAAAATCATTCTGCTGAAGACTTTCAAAATAGCCAGTGTGAAACTACTTTTGTCTATTTATTTCAGCAAGCTTCCTTAACTTAGGAAAGGAATGATACATAGTTAAGCCTTCTGATATGCAAATCAGGTGCTCTATTGTCTGATTTCAGATGTGGGGCATTTAGGGACCAGAACAAAGTCCCTTGCTTGGCTCAACCTTCCCCCACTTTGAGGGTAATTTTCTCAGCCTTCAGCTAAGTCCCTTAATTTTGTGTACATCAAAGCCATTTCCCTTCCACTATACCACAGTGTCACAATTATACTCGAAATAATTTAATTGCTTTGTTTACTAGTAGGCATCTCCGGTGGAACTTTTTTCAAAGCGGCATGTAGTCACCACCGCTCATGTACTGGAAGCTTCTAAAGAGTGGGTTTTTTTTTAATTGTTTTAATTTTTATTTTTTGACATGTGTTTGTATGCCTGATTGGTTCCATTGCCTGGCAAGATTCTTATTTCTATACATGCACCACAAATAGCTTGCTAGAAAATGAAAAACCACTACCACCACAGCGTTTTCCCAGCCACAGAGTCGGGTAAAATAAAAATGTATCTCGTCTTGGAGATTTCCACCTGCTTGTCTCTGAATTGCAATCTGACCTTAAAATATTCAGACACGAGGTAGGGACAATGGTGTTTCTGTGAAGCCACAGCCCCAAGAATCCAGACCCGTTTCATCATTGATAGCCAAGCCGTGTTTAGTAAGAATTTCACGACTTTCATCTTGGTTGGAAACTTTTGCAGCTGCCGGCTCCCTTCCAGTGCCTGCTGTCTGGAAATAAAGCGCAGACAGTGGAGGGGGTGACTCTGAGTCATAAACACTCTATCATTATACCATGTCAAATTTTGCCAAAGGAAACAAGTTTTTAACGTTTCTGATCATTTTATCATTAGTTTAAGCAGTTTCCTTGAGCTCCCAGGAAATCCATCAGAGAGGATACTGCAAGCACACGGCTTGATGGGCAATGGCTTGCAGACATCGAACACGCTGAGACAAACAAGGGATCCCCAGAGTGCTCATCTGCTACAGGACTTATTTCATACTGGATCAATTATGCAAATGAGGATGTGAAGATAGCTCCCTCTTTTAGTGCAGCGTGATTGCTCCCGCTCTCGCCGTTCCAAAGTATCACCAGAAATACCAGTCACATCCAGAACCACCTGGTTCCATCTGGAAACGGTGCTTGCCTAATGGGGGGAGGGGAAAGGATATTTTTTTCCCACCCATTTCCACATCATTACTATTCATATACATTTAACAGGATAAAAATGTTTACCTTGAAGAGATCCAGAGAGAGACATTTACATATGTTTGACTTTGATTTTGTAACTAAGCATGATGGATACATTTCTTTAAGTTTGCCCATTTTAGTACTTTGAAACAAATTATTATTTTTGAGATGGGAAAACCTAAGGCAACATGACCGAGTCATCCTTTTTAACATTTTCCCAAAATTCTCATTCCTGAGAAACCATGATACTGAATACATTTAAAATTCTCTACACAAAATCGTTGAGGTGGGCTACAAAAATGATCAAGGGTGGTCAGTCAGAATTAATGAGTTCAAAGGAAGAAAATAAATAGAGAAATGGTAAATGCTTAAACAAGTATTCGGCAAGAGTTATGCCTAGGAATGCGAATAATTGTGTGTGTGTGTGTGTGTGTGTGTGTGTGTGTGTGTGTGTGTGTGTGTTGGGGTCCTGGGGTTTGAACTCAAGCCCTGGGTCTTTTAGATTTTTGCTCAAGGCCTGGCATTCTACTACCTAAGCCATAGGTCTACTTCCAGCATTTTGTTAGTTAATTGAAGCTAATTGAGTCTTAGGGACTTTCCTTCCTGCACTGGCTTTGAACCTTGATTCTCAGATCTCAGCTTCCTGAGTAGCTAGGATTACAGGGGTGAGCCACTGGTGCTGGCTGCAACTCATTTTTGCCTGTTTTGCTGTGTGTGTGATGCTGACACTTTCTAAGTAAGGCCTCCCTCACCTTTCCTGAATCCATACCTGCCTTTTTCCTGGGAGGCTTGTCTTAGAGAAGAGAACTGTCTTTCATTTCCTGTATATTACTCAGTGGTCACTTCTTTTCTGGGGAAGTTCGGAAATCTTGAAGAAATAAAAAACAAATTGAGTTTAAGAAAATAAGACAGATGCCTTCGTATATTAAGAAATGGCAGAGCAAGCAATAAACCCTAGGGTACTGGCCTAACAGAATTCTGGTGGTTTTGTAGAGAATTTTTTAAAAAACACATAGTCATATTCAAACAGTAATCATGGTTCATGGTAGAAACGTACCAGGAAACGGCCTAAATGCTCCTCTTTTATCCTGTCTTGGTGTAAGCCAGTAGCTCAGAGAAATTGGGAACATGTGCACATGTGAATAATTGCATACTTACCTCATTTTAAAAATGACACACCCACAGACCAAACTGACAAGTCACCGATATAAATCTAAACTACTTGAAAGTACTTTTATTTCAAGGTACATAAATCTTTCTAAGTCCATCAATTAATTTTATGTAGTTTTAATTACAGCTTCTAACCTCTGCAATTATTACAAGTCTGGAAGCTTCCCCTCATGTCAACAGACGCTGATGAGAAGTATAAGAGACAGGAGCTTTTGCTCAGCTCTGAGAGGAATATTTCTCTTTTAAGATCTACATGTTCAATATTCTCCACCCAACCCCAGTTCTCTGCCTCAGTTTCCTTTTATAAAAGCTGAGGATTGTAGAGCTTCTTTCTTTGCCTTACAGGAACATGAAAACTATTTCAGATTTACAAGCTTTCTGAGGATTTTTTTAAAAAGCTCTTTATATAAGTGCTAACTATTGCCTTTAGAACTAACCTATATTTTCTCAACTATAATGGAGTCAATTATTTAAAAATGTAGACTACAACTTGTCTACGGCTGACTAAAATGAAAAGCATTCAAATATAAACCTTTTAGGTGTATGGTTTTATAGAGCACCTAAAACACATGCCAGCGAAGATCACAATAGTAGAATTTTTCTGCAAGTTACCGCTAAACGCGCAAGTCACTTATACAAGAAGAATTTGTATTGCATTTGTGAAAGCAAAATTACAATAGCTGACAAAACATGAAAGTTTCATCATGGTGGATTAGAATGTTGCAAAGAGCTCAAAGGAATTTATCGTTATTCAACATTTCAGCTAACATTCTTGTAACATCTCTTCTGGGAGTAGATTTGTCTCCTCACTCTGTAGGAAGCTTATACACATGAAAAGGTTAGATTAGAGACACATAGTAAATAATATAACAAACAGCTCCTATCATGTTAGGCTCTACGCAGCATAGAGCAGCCAGACAAGCAAATATGTAATGTTCAGATGCCTGTTCTGCTGGCTGGTTCGTCACCTGCACTGCAGGACAGCTCCCTAGTGTCATACAAAGCACAGCCTTCCTGCAGGGTACAGTGAGTACCACTTTCTCCATCACTAAACACATTTGCCCGGCTAGCCTCTGAGCGGAGGGTAGGACTTTAAGAAATGACAAGAGTAAAACTATTAAAAATAAACCAGGCACTCATGCCTATAAACCTAGCTATTCAGTAGGCGAAGATATTAGAATGGAAGGAAAGTTTGTGTGTCTCTTACCTTCAATTAACCAGGTAAGGGACAGTGCCTAGGCCCTGAGTTCAAGCTCCAGGACCAGCACACGCACACACACACACACACACACACACACACACACACACACACACACTCAAATGTTAAAAATATTTCGATAAACCCTCCTTGTTATTTTTACCTAAGTCCTTCAATTTATTATGGTTAATATCATTTCAGTTTTCTTACTGAACTATTTTGGATATCCTTTTGAATAGTGAATATTGACCATATTAAGAAGGAATTTAAACTGCCAGTTTTCCTGCTACTACAGGGAAACATTTGGCTCACAGACTTGTTGTGTGTATGTGTGTGTGTGTGTGTGTGTGTGTGTGTGAATGTTCATCCTGGGGCTTGAACTCGGGGCTTAGGCACTTGAGCTTTTTGCTCAAGGCTAGTAGTACTCTAGCACTTGGTTCACAGCTCCACTTCCGGCTTTTTTTGGTTAGTTAGTTGGTGATTAGAGTCTCACACACTTTCCTGCCTGGACTGGCTTACCTTACAGCTGTAATTCTCAGATCTCAGCCTCCCGAGTAGCTAGGATTGTGGGCATGAGTTAAGGTCTTGATTTTAGATTGGGTTCCCTCAGAAATACATCCCAAGTCAAGGATTGCAGTGGGAGTGGTGTCCTTGGGTGGGGTGGGACAAGAAGGGAGGCCAGGAAGGGATGGCAGAAAGCAAAGGATGCTATGTCAAGCATTTACCACTGTGGGTGGCCCAAGTTTATCCCCACTGGGAACTCCTACTGAGTCTACAGGCCTGGAGCTCCTGGGTCCCTCCAGACATCAGGGAGATAGAGGGCGAACCACCTGTTACTAATGGCTACTGGAACGGCATGTGTGACTTCTCACTCTATGCCTCACATATTCTGGGTGGAAAGAAGTAAAGTCAGAGGTAAGTTCACGGAGCAGGAGGAAGACAAATGAACTGGGGTAAAATAATACAATGACTCAGGATCTCTGTTCACTCTTCCCTTTCCTAGTACATATTGATACAAAGAATGTTATGGCCAGGTGCCATTGGTTCATGCCTGTAATCCTACCTGTGTAAGAGGCGGAGATTTGAGGATCTTGGTTTGTTACCAGACAGGGCAGGAAAGTCTGTGAGACTCTAATCTCCAGTTAACCAGCAAAATGCTGGAAATGGAGTGATGGCTCAAGTGGTAGAGAACCAGCGTTGAGTGAAACAGCTAATCAAGAGCATGATGTTCAGTTCAAGCCCCAGTTCTTGTGCGCGCGCGCGCACACACACACACACACACACACACACACACACACACACACACACACACACACACACACACACACACACACACACACACACACACACACACACACACACACACACACACACACACCAGACAACAGTCATGTAAAAATAGGAATTATTTCCAAGTAATTTCAGGGGAGTTACAAAATTTTAGATATACATATATAGAATTCCAGATTTCTAGATTAAGGAGACTCACAAATCACATAGGCTACATCCTGAAGGTAGGTTATATTTAAGCATGGTTACTGTCTTAGTACTTGATATTATTTCTGCCTGCAAATAAGTTCTCAGAAGAGATTTATTTCAGAGTGAGGTGTGGTGGGGTAGAAGAACAGGAGGAGGTAGAGGATGGGGTATGATCAAATTATTAGAGTACAGAAAATTAAAGGGTGCTAGTGAATGTGATGAGGACGCTCGGGTTTCCAAAACAGATTTCTGAGATAGGCTTTAATGTATTCTAAAGCATGTACAGATCTCAGAGTTGAGAAATACTTTGCCTTCCCATTGTTAGGCAGATTGCAGCGTAAGCTTGGTAAATACTGAACAGGAAAAAACAAAGTATTGAGTATCAGTTGTTCACTCCAAATTTTGAAGAGTTGGTTTCTGATATTTTGTGGAGTGAAGAACATAAGAACAAAGAGTACCTTGGATCTGGTGACTAAAAAACCAACAAAACTGCCATTAAATTGTTGAAATGAATAGAGAGGTAGTATTGAGGAATCTCTATTCCTTTTGAGAAATCAAAAACATTGGATGTCTTTTAAAACTGCCAAAAGACAATACACTTTATCCTTTATTACTACTACTACTGTACTACTACTACTATTATTATTGTGTGTGTGTGTGTGTGTGTGTGTGTGTGTGTGTGTGTGTGTATGGGTGTGTACAGCAATCTTGGAGCTTGAACTCAGGGCCTGGGTTCTGTCCCTGAGTTTTTATGTCCATGGCTAGCACTCTATCACTTGATCACAGCACTAATTCTGACTTTTTTGGGTGCTTAATTGGAGATACACATCTCTTAGACTTTCTTGGCTTTGAACCTTGATCCTCAGATCTCAGCCTCCTAAGTAGCTAGGATTACAGATATGAGCCACCAGCTCCCAGCTCTTTTCTCCTTTTTAAGCTTGACTTTACCTCTGAGTAGAAGAGTATGGTGGTTTTCATACTTTAGAGTATATCAGAATATTTTGGGGACCTTATTTAAAAGACTGCTAGGCTCCATTCCAGAGAATCTGCACTTCTTGGTGATGCACTTTGAGAAGACTGGGTTAATAGATGTAGAAGTAAGAATCAAGCAAACCTAGCATATAATGAGCTAGAAGGAGCAGAGAAACCCTGGAACATGTTGGCTGGAGTTGATCTGGGTAAGAATGCTGGCTCTTTTATTTACTATAAATTGTAGATCCGTATTCAAATTTCTCAAATAAAAATTGCTCCAAAATCTATTTGAGTGCAGAAAAGCTATCACTAGAGGAAAACTCCATGCTACAGAGCACAGAAAGCTGAAAGAAACTGCATAAGATTACTTTCAGGTTTTGTCTATTATTTCTCTATGAAACAAGTTGACTTTTGTATTTGGATGAGGGTCTGATTACCAAACTATCTCATTATGTAATGCAAACATTCCTAAATCGCAAGATTTCCAAACCAAAACCCTTCGACCCCCATGCACTCTGGATAATGGAGAGTCAACCTGTATTGGTTAAACAACTTTGGGCAAATCATCCAGCCTTTATATACCACAGACGGCTTATCTTTAAAGTGAGAGAGTGCATGTATAAACATCCCAAATATCACTTCATAGATTAGATGAATTTGAATTCATTATGATCCATGCTAAAATGCATTTGCTCTGGCACAGATTGCTTTTTTTTTCATATTTTTACTCTCTTTGAGTAGTTGTACAAAGAATTGCCATTCACCAAAGCAGTTTATGAATACAGTGTTTCTCCATCAATGTTCCCCCCTTTCAAATTCTTACCCACCCTTCTCAACCTCAGACTTTCTGAATCTGAATATTTTAGGTCATTCTGCTCCCTGGCAGGTTTTGGGCACTCCTGCTATGCGATCTTTCTTACTTAAGTGATGTTTAAGAACATCATTTCATTTTCCCTGATGACTCAGCCTCATCTCCCTGGCCATCAATTACCATACAGTGGCTTGCCTGCTTTGTCTTCCCGCTGCCTCTCACATCTGCAGCTTTGTCCTTGCCCCTGTGGCACGCCCATCCCCCACTTCTAATTTGCACTGACAAATGAGCTGGGCTATGATTAATCAGATTGCTGGCGTTGTCAGGGTTGAGGGTAAAATCTGAGTCAGGAAGCTTTGTTGAGGGCCCATGGCTCAGGCAAAGGCCGGAAGCTCCCTATTGCACAGCTTTTGGACAGGAGAGGCCAGAAAGCATCCTTTTCTCCTCCTCTGGTGATCTGCAAGGTTTCGGCACTGATTTTACCTCTATCTTTTGTTTGTTTGTTCGATTCTTGTGCTGGTACTCGGGGCTTGAACTTAGGGCCTAGGCCCTCTCCCTTAGCTTTTTCTGCTCAAGGCTAGCTCTCTACCACTTGATCCACAGCTCTGTTTATGGCTTTTTGGTGAGTAATAGGAGATAAGAGTCTCACTGTCTCTCCTGCTCAGCTGGCTTTGAACCTGGATTCTTACGTCTTAGTCTTCTAAGTGGCTAGAATTACAGACAAGCTGACTTTACTTTTATCTTTCTACAAAACTGGACCTTCAGTTCTTGAGAACAGCATACTCTCCTACATACGGTGAACATTATTCACATTTCTTTTCTCGTTAGGAATGCAGGATACAATCAACATTTTAATCACAGTACAAATAATACAATGATATCTCAAATTTATTTCCACCTTCTTAGTTCTCATTTCCATTAAAGATGTATTAAACTTAAAGATCATTTGTAATATTAATCTACCTTAAAATCTGTTAATATTAAAATCTAATGATGGCAGCATACCATATTTGTTTTTCATTTAGAGATGAATTTCTAGATACTGAGGCTCATTTGAGGCAGACACTTTGGTTTTTTTTTTTTTTTTTAGAAATGTATGTTAAATGCCAGGGCTTTGGTAGCCTATATGTAGAAAGGCTTGGGCTTCAAAACATATACCTTAGCCACAGCAAATAGAGATGCTGAGAGAAATCATTTTACACTCTGTTCCCCACGATTTTAAAGAAGATTTGAATTAAAAAATTCCTTCCTGATACTTGAAAATCTGTAACAATATTTACTTTACATATGTTCTTTGTTTCCATAGTAAAATTATATTCTTGGTAATTTTACAAGAGCAACTAAGCAGACCCTACAAAGCAATGACAACGGTGTTGGGTCTTTTTCCATGTGCTGCTAATTATTACTTTCAGACAAAATGATTCAGAAATAGACTGAGGTTCCTAGGCTGGCGGGGGGTGTGGTGAGAGAAAAAAATGCATTATGAAAATTATGCATTTGCCCTCCAGAGACCCCACCCCCATTATGAAAACTCTTGCCAATCAATCCACAGAACAGAATCTGATTCAATTCTGGGGCAAACATTGGCCTGCTGTTGAAGCTTAGGGAAAGAAAGATGCTTCATGTGTTGGTGCCAGGAAGGGAGGTGGAAGAAAATGGGGAGTCGAATCTAGGGGGCAAATAAAGAAATATGTACATGTATATTTATGCATTCTGTTTTTTGGCTCTAATTGCTTCAAAGATTATTTATTTTTTCTTTTTCCCCCCTTTCATTAAAAAAAAATACCTTCTAGCTCCTTAACATGTTTTTCAAAGTAGAAGCTGGAAGGCATAATAAAAAAGCAAGCGGGGATATGCTTTTTGAATAGAGTGAAATAATTAATGTAAGAATGCTTCCGTTTGGGCATTTTTTTATGAAGTGAAATATATTATTTTTGCTTTTAAAATGGAGGTAATTTGTTACACAAAAGTGGTGTTTTCTTTAATCTGAAAATAATACTAATTATAACACTATTTGGGAACTGGAGTTTTGAAGCCTAAAATTCCTTTTGTAGTTTGAAATTACTTAGCTGCCATAACTAAACTGGCTCCGTTCCCTGGATATTGTCATTTTTTCCCCCTGTATTGTCCCTTTCTTTTGCCTCTGGCCACTCTCCTCCCTGGGTTTTCTTTGCAATGCCTTCTGGCTCCCCAGGCTTTCGGCTACTGCTATTTATCCTCTTTAATTTAATTTATTCCCTTTGCATTTAGGTACTGCTCTTTAAGCTAGCTACAAGATTGCATTGTTTAGCAGGAAAAGATTGTATGGCGGGGTACAGGCAAATGATAGATCCTTTGCAGAACTTCTGGCCAGAGAAATGGGTGGCTGTGACACCAGAAAGAAGAAAAAAACGGGGGGCTCTAGACGTTCAGGTTGATGCCTCACCCTTGTTTCTCAGGGATGAAGGAACATTGACCAAACTGCATGGGGGGAGTATTGTGGTCCCTAATTTGCAGATAAATTGTATTGTGAGATTTCTTTCAGAATTGCAGCTCAGGGAAGCTCTCAGACTACAATAACTTCTGATTTCAGATCTGAAATTGGAATTTTAGAAAAATCCCCAACAGATCATGATTCCATATGGATTTAGGGTGACCTTTCAAAGAACCACTGAAAACTTCTGTTACATCCAGATTTTTTTTTTTTGTTCAGTCATGGGGCTTGAACTCTGGGCCTGTGCACTGTCCCTCAGCTCTTCAGCTCAAGCTTAGTTCTCTACCACTTGAGCTACAGCGCCACTTCCAGTTTTCTGGTGGTTTATTGGAGATAAGAGTCTCACAGGCTTTTCTGCTGGGGCTGGCTTTGAACCGTGATCCTCAGAGCTCAGCCTCCTGAGTAGCTAGGATTACAGGCGTGAGCTACCAGTGCCCAGCTTTTTTTCCCTCTGTACAAACAAAAGGTTTCTAATAGCTAGATCTCACCTTCACCCCAGGTCTTTGATTCTTTTATTTGTGTGATAAAGTCTTCAGATTGGCCTTGAATTCACTGGGTAGTCCAGACTGTCCTTCAATTTACAATTCTCCTGCTTTAGACCCAGAGTCCTGCCTTAGATTTGCATTGTTTGGGTGAAACAGAAGCCAGATGTGTGATGTGTGCTTAATAAAGGTAAAGATTGATCTCGGTAAAGGAGCCTAAGACAATGTAGTAGAGAGGCCTGAGGTATGAGAACTACGAGCCTAGATCTTCCCAAAGCAAAACAAGTGTGAATATTTCACATAGCTCTGATTTGGGCTGTGTGAATGGAGAACTGTGGCAGGGTTCCCAGTGGAAGCAAGCTGGGAAGGGTATCTAAAACAGGTGTTAAAACTGACCAACTGGAGCCAAGACCCATTCGTCCATGTCAAGTGAACTTCAGGAGTGAAAGGTCTACTGGCTTGGGCTTCTGTAAAAACCTCACAGAAATACTAATCTGAGATGGGGACTCATTCCACATCTTCCAAGCACAGAGAGCACTCAGCCTGAGTCCTCTCCCCCCACACCCATCACGTGAGTATATATGCCACATTCTTTCCTTTTCCTTTCCAGCCCTGACAGTTCTGCTACAGTCTGAATCTGAGGTTAGAAAACTGAGCTAGGAGAAGGAGGTATTCCAGACATGGGAAGAAGCAGAGATACAAACATGCTGTCTGCTGCTCTCCTCTTTTCTCTTAAGGGCAACCTCAGGAAGCAGCAGCTTCAACTCAAATGACCACACTGTGACTATTTCCCGGAAATTATTGTCAAATTCTTAGAATGATGGTAGCTATGAACAGAAAGGCTTGAAACTCTTTGAGCCTTAAATTGGAAGTCAATAAATTCAGTGAATTTTGCCTTTGGTCCACCTCTAGAATTCCAATGCCTATATATAAGAAGATGCCTATAGAAAATACACACACACACACACACACACACACACACACACACACACACATCATGGAGCTAGCAATGCTGACACACACTTGTAGTCCTGCTATGAGTGCTATGAGGGTGGCAGAGATAGAAACAGGAGGATCATGAGTCGAGGCCAAGCTTGAAATACTTAGAAAGGCACTGTTTCAAGAAAGAAAGAGAAAAGAAGGAAGGAATGAAGGAAGGACAAAAGAAAGAAAGACAGAACAAAAGAAAAAAAGACAATGAAAAAAGACAGAAAGGAAGAAGAAAAAAGAAAGAAAGAAAAAAAGGAAGGGGGAAAGGAAGGAAGGAAGGAAGGAAGGAAGGAAGGAAGGAAGGAAGGAAGGAAGGAAGGAAGGAAGGAAGGAAGGAAGGAAGGAAGGGAAAGAAGGAAGGAAAAACTTGTCCAAACTTCTGGCTATTTGTGGGCATGGTCTTCTTTGTTGGCTTCGGGAGAGATGAAGTTTCTGTGACATTCAAGTCATCAATGAAGAGAAAGATCTACAGCCACAAAATTCTTTCCAACTCTGACTAATCACTTTCTTTTGGTTTGATTAGATTATAAGCTCTTCTAGTCAAGATTGGGGCATTTTCACATTTCCTCTTCCATATGGCTGGTTATCCTTCTATCAATCACTTCCAATTGGCAGCCCTGACACTGTGTAGCAATTTACACAGCTCCACTCAGCACTAGTCCCCACCATTGCTTGTAAGGCAAAACACTGTAATCATTAGGTCCTGCTGGAAACTGGCAGGATGTGACAGAGAATCTACGATCCGGGATAAGGCCAGTGTCAACTAACTGTGACATTCCATCAAATCTAGCATCTTCAATGTCATAGAGAGTTACTCTCTGCATGGGTGATAAAGTATGGGTGCGCTGACAGGCTCGTGCTTAACTGTTCTCATTGGCCTTGGTCTGTTCATGCCAATTCATTGTTTTAGAACAGATTGGCTCACATTGAAAATGAAGATTCAATTTGAGATTTTATTGTTAACCTTTAAGGTCCTTGGAGGCTTTGTTAGGCTCCTTGGCCGACAGGAGCTAAGTAAAGTTTATGCTCTCATTTGTAGAGATCTATCAACCATGATTTTTCCATTGACTTGTCCACATCCGTCTCCCACAGCTTTCCAACAATGCTTAACATAAAAATGACTGATTTTCAAAGTTGAATAAAATCTGGCCACTGCCATCCCACATTTGCTGTACTTTCTAGTGGAGTTCATTTTGAGGGGGGGGGAGGGTCGGGGCTGGGGGTATCAACGACTCTGGCTTCCTTTTTCTGCCAGGTGGCATCCTCCTTACAGTCTTGTTGTGAGTTGAATCACGATACTCAAAATAATACCGCTCCGAAGCCAGTCATGGAAAAGCGGCCAGATTTCTTTTGCTTGCATTAAAATCTACCAGTTCCGAGGTTCTTTGGCTTTGTTCAGAATAAATGGTTCCTAGGAGTTTGTCATGAATCACGTGAGAGAGGCCTAAGAAGAAATAGGAAACACTGGAACCCAGGGGAACATTATGAGCTATTCGCCATGGACTGGACTTTTAGGCCGAGCATTCCTTGTGATTTCCTGGGCCATGAGGACATCCGGGCACACCCGGAATGATGGCAATGCTTCCAGACATGTCTCAGAAACTCTGCAAAAGGGAATTGGATGACACGGGAAAGAGCACTCAGCTTTCGGGTGGAATGTTTGTTCTCAATACTATAATGGGGTACATGAAGTTCATTGGATTATTTCACTCTACTGGACTTGTACTCTTTTCAAGAGAAGAAGATGGACAAGGAATGAGTGCATTTTCCCACAAATGAGTGAACCTATAAATTGTGGTCTTCGTTGTATAAAAACCTCTTTTTACATTTCTAAATAAATGTAAATATTTCCAGTGTTTCACATGGACAGCCCGGGTTTCTTAAAGATTCGGCTGTTTTCCAAGATAGGATCAGGTATGCAAAGAGGCCTATCGTATTCTATAATGGCAAAAAAACAAAAACAAACAAAAAAACAGCCCAAACTCCCCAAAACAAAACAAAACAAAAACTTACGAAAGCAAAGATAAAGCAAAATGGTTGTAGCCAAGTTTACTGTCAACTCCCCAGCTTATTTCTCTATTGCTTCCTTGACTCCCAACCATTTTCCTCCCTTTCATTTGTCTAAAGATAAAAGCAACCTGCCTCTATTAGGAATTTTTTCATATATTCTTAGTATTGTTTGCTGTAATAGGCAGCATCAATGACCATGAGAACCCACTATGCCAGACTCTCAAATGCCATTTTTTGCCAGAAGGCTCAATTTCATTATGGGACAACTAAGAAGTTTAAGTATGTGAAATGTCAGAAACATCATAACAATGAGCACATGAGTTTGGTATTGTGATTACTCTTGACGAGCCTTTCTAGATGACTAGGCTTCTAATGAGTGGAGAAAGAATCATGTTTTCTGCTTAGCACAAAGCATGTGAAGTAATCTCTTTGTGTGTACCACAGCTAGTTGGAAAGATTCTGATCACTTCATAGCAGCAAGGAAGATATTATTTGGGGGTATCTCTTTTAACAATGTGATGCAGTTTGTCAAACAGCTTCCATTTCTTCCTAACTATCCCATCTTCCTACTTGCTCAGTGGGGAGACTGGATTGGGGTGGCTAATTCTCTGACTTCTGGATCCAGTCAGGAGGACTGGGTTGAAGTAAGAAGGTCAGTCATGGATTTATATCCTGATTCTCTTATGGTGAGTTACATGGAAGCAACACTGCAACCTTCCAGACTTAGAAAGCTTCTTGGGAAGTGGTGATTCTACACCACTCACACCCTATACCTTTGGGTAACCCATTTCCTTTAATGCTAGGGTGATACTCATTTTGGCTCTACCAGTCCAAGTTATGTTTCTTCCACCTTTGAAAATTTCCTGAGCAGGGAAACTTTCATTCAATAACCTATTTTGAGAGTCTCGTCTCTTTCCTCTCCTTTTGTATACTTAAAGATATATGAAGGAATACAAAAATGGAAAAAATATTAAACATAGATGAAAGAAACCAGAAATAATATGTTTGGTAGTGGCCTCAATCCAAGAGTGATAACTGAATCAATCCAAGCCCAATGTAACTATAATATCATTGCTATAAGCTAATGAACAACGCTCCATATACAAGGGACATTTATATAGAAAATGGGTGCAGGTGTTTTTATAAAAAGGCAGGATTTACAACAGAGTGGAGGAAGTAAGGGATGGAGACTGATTCAATGTCATAAAGCTTTCCTATTTATTTGGATAGGAAATGATCTGTTTCATCATGTAATGAATACTTTACCCCAAGCCTACTCAAATGATAACAGGGATAATATTTTGAGCTGGAAAAATAAATTATTGCTTTGCGAGAGATTTTGGACTTCATACCTTTAAGATCTCTCCCACATTTAAGATTTGGCATTGTCATCTCAACGTAACCCCAGTGATGCACAGGGCATCTCATGTATCAGTTTGATGCAGCACAGAAAAAAATGGAAATGAGAAATGCCACTGAAACTTAAAAGTAATTGTACTCCCGTCAAAAAATTGTCTGAATATGGGCTAGGAATAGGGCTTTGTGGTGGAGTGCTTCTCTAGTAAGCATGAAACCCTGGGTTCAATTCCTCAGTAGCACAAAAAGAGAAAAGGCCGCAAGTGGTGCTGTGGCTTAAGTGATAGAGTGCTAGCTTTGAGCAAAAGCAGCTCAGGGACAGTGCTCAGATCCTGAGTTCAAGCCCTAGGATTGGCATAAAATATTCCCTGAATATCATTTAAAGACATTTAATGAGTTGTCCACAACAAAGACTTCTCAATTCTCCTTCATCCATTTCTTTGGTTTCCTCTTAATCTTTCCTTGCTGCCCTCAATCCTCTGTTTATTCTCAGCTCTTTCCATTAATATCATCTGAGATTCCCCATCTACTAAGCTACCACTTTCTGCCTACCATTAATTGGTATTTTTTCCTTTTGAGGGAGAAACGGTTTCCTATACCAGCTTCTTAGTTTTCTGTCCACTCACGGTGACTAGATACATAACAAGGATGGAGTGATGGTCTGGAAATGTCTAGATGGTGAGGAAAAAGGCAGTGGTAGGGAATAGAGTGAAAAGGAAAATATTGGACTCTTCATAGCGGATGGCCTCTACCTCAGTCTTACAGGGGGCATCATGATATTTTATTTTTACTCTTCTCATTTTTTCATTCTTGATCTGGACAGAGATTTAAGTTTCTACTTTGACCAGTGGGTGGTAGTGGAGGGTGGTGTCCGAAAAATAAGGGTCTGCTAATTTTCTTTTGGAAAAGAAGGGGTGATTAAAAAAAGAAAAAAGAGACCAAACAACCTAAGACTTCAAGTCTTGAACTCTAGAGCCACTGAGGGAACACAGGAGTGAAGTAGCTTCCTTAATGTAAGAAAAATGTGTTCTATCTCGACTATTTGAACAATGGAACACAATTACACAGACTACTGTAATTATCTGTGTTTTACATGTAAAGAAGCTAAGACTTGGAGAAGCTACGTAACGTGTTAAGTCAAGCCAAGTCTTGCACCTGAAAATATAATAATCTTGCCCTCATAAACTTATGAATTACCAGTGGTGGGGCATATGGCTAATAATTCTTTCTATTCCTCACTCAGGGTATGAATTCAATACAAATACTGAGCTTACAATTGATTGCTCAATCTCTACAATTAAACAAATGGGACTCCCTTCCTTATTCTAAAGAGTGTGACAAATAAAAGCAAAAGGATATGAGTGGGATTATATCAAACTATATATCAGACAGTATAGGAAATAATCAACAAAAGGAAAATGCAGTCTAAAGATTTAATGGGAATGTTTTCAAATCATTTGTGGGGGAGGTGTGATGGGTATAAAGGCATGTGGTCTGACCTGTCCACCAGGAACTGGGAGTCATCAGACACCAACCAGTGGTGGGCGTCCACCACCTGCAACATCAGCATAGGAAGTGGCACGAAGGTGATTGGGTCTCGGTAGGACACAGAGACACAAATAAGTTACATGAAGACTTCACCCAGTCTCCATCACTCTGTATACTGTTCCACTGCTCTCCTTCTCCCAGCTTGTACCTTCAGCTACATGGAGTCTACCTATAATCACCTTCTAGAGGAAGAGAAGGTTTGGTCCTAGTTCAGAGAGTCTCCAGAGGGATAAACTGGCAATACCAGGAACTAATCAGCTGTACTACCTGACAAGTTACAGAAAGGAAGACCACCGTTATCAAGACCCTTCCTTATGATGAATTTGAGTGTATGTCTCTATCATATGTACACATTGCCATCTTATTATTTCATTATAATGTAAAACAATAGTGCTTTATATTAGTGTGTAGGTATCATTATTTTTGTATCATAGTATGTGAATTATGGGGTCTCATGACAGGGTGTGTCTGCAAGAGACTCCACACACAGGAATCAACCACCTGCGTAAAGAAAGTCTGCCCTCACCAATAATCATGGACATCACACAATCCATCTGGAATCTGGTTAGACATCCATCTTCTCCTCAGACATCAGAGCTTTTAGTTCTTGGGGCTCCCATGGTTACACTAGTATAATTTGTTTATCCCTCTCCAACCCTGCCTTTGGCTTTGGCCTTCTAATCAATCACCATAGTACTGGTTCTCTAACTTTTTAAACTTGAGCAGTTTTCTGCAGGACTTCTTGTCTTCTCTAGTCACATGAACTAATAGTTCTACTCTGAATCTCCTCTTGTATATCTGGATGTAACCTATAATGTGTCTTCCAAACCCGAATACTAGGCTTAATGTTGAAAATATATAAAGAATTCAAAATGTTAAATAACAAGCCATATGACCCAAGCTACAAATGGGCATATTACTGGAATAAGCATTTTTTTTCCAAAGAAGAAATTCATATGGCCACTGTCTGTATGAAAAGATGTCAGGGAAAGCAAGCAAGGGCCACAGTGAAATGCCACTTCCCACCCTGGCTATCACTAAGAGACAACAGATGTGGAATAGGACACCGATAAAAGGAAACCCTGGAAACCCAGTATTAGTCATGCTTATTGCTGAAGCCATTGTAGCAAACAGTTTGGAGGTTCCTTAAAAAATAGCAATCAGGTGATCCAGCAATTCCAATTTGAGATATGTATCCAAAGGAAATAACATCACTGTCTTGTAGAGACCATCACCACTCCTATGCTCATTGTAGTATTAATCACAAAAGCTGAAATTCCCAAACAAACTAAATGATCATCAACAGATAGAGAACATGCCATATATATTTATATATATAACATATTTTATGCATATAACCTACATACATGCACATAAGACAGGTGTATAAGCATGTCATATACATGCATATACACAAATATACATGCACACACACATATACACACACATGCACATCTGATGGGTTATTATTCAGCCTTGAAAAAGAAGGAAACTTTGTCCTTGATTTTATGAGTGAAACTGGAGGACATGATGCGAAGAGAAATAAAGCAGATACAGAAAGACAAATATTGTATGATTTCACACGTGAAATCTACCAAAAAGTAAGTCAAGCTTAGAGTAACAAAGAAGAGATAGATGGTAGTTACCAGCGCTGAAGTATGATGCCAAATGTAGACATCTTTGCAATTATGCATTTTCAGTTAAAAGATGGAAAGGTTTTAGAAGTTGAATGCCACAGAATAGTGGCTATAGCTAACAAGAATGACTCACATGCTCGAGCAGTTTCAACACACACGTGTACACGCATGTGTATGCACATTCCCACACAGATACACAGGGTAACTAGCTAAGATAATGATTTATTAGGTTGATTATTGTAATTATTCTACAATGTATACATATATCAAAACGTTATTTGATGTGCCTTAAATTTATACAAATTTTGTCAATCACATCTCATTACAGTTGGGAAGGGTCAGAAAAGTGTCAATATCTAATTTTTTTTCAAAGAAATAGCCATATAAAAATCTATGCCAGTAGAAGTTTATTTTCCTATTATCATGCATTTTAAACATATTTAAGAAGTAATTTTTCTATCCAGAAAAATAAACATGCTTAATGTTTTCAATGGCTTCTTTTTAGTATCTTCCTTTATAATATTTCATAACTTGCTACATCTCAAGTTACTTAGAATCCTTCATGAATTCAGATGAAACTAGAAAAGACAAGTTTTCTTCTTCACTGTGAGCAAGGTATTCTGGTAGAATTTATCTGACTTACATCAGATAATTTCATACTAAACAAGATAATTTTTGTGTGCATGATATTTTATAGTGAAATCTCATGGTTTCAATTTCCTGCTATTCAAAACATTTCTTAGCTTTTTAATATATTTCACATTCCCTGTCAGGTTGGAGAGAACAAGAGAGCTCTGGGCAAGGAAGGGCAAAGGATTTGCTTCCATTTTGCAATTGTGCAAAGCAAGACAGACAAAAATTCATTACCATGACTCAGGGACTCACAGAAAAACACAAGGCAAAAAAAAAAAAAAGAAGAAATTACCTCCCATTTTCCACCAAAAGACCAGACTTGATGAAGCTGCCACGAACATTAAGTGTATTTTCAGAGAGAAGAGATGCTCTCATTTGAGACTATCAAAATAAGCACTAACTTTAATATGAAGTAATTAACATTTTCAAGGATACAAAGGCCTAGATTGTCTGTCTGTCTGTGTATCTAGGTACATAGCGAGCTACCTACCTACCTACCTAGCTGGATACTCATTCATTCACACACTGTGCAACAACTGATATACATGCTAAGAAATACCTCCTCAGGCAGTTCCTTGTTCCAATGCAATAGCATGCATGTCCCTAGATAATACAAACCCACCTCCCCATGTGGCCTCCTGAAAACAACCATGAGATAAGGCGAAACCTGAGGCTGTTGTGGTTGGTTGTTCCAGGCGTCATAGGGCCTATTATTTTTGCAGTAAACTATTTTCTTAAGTAGATGCTGTATACTCTCCAATTAATGATCAACATGTCCTCTAGTAAACATGTTAACCAGTAACAGTCATTTCCTATCATTATTCAGTATTATGACGTTTTCATCAAGAGTGCTACTCCGGATGGCAGGAAAGTGAAGATGTTTGTCTCACCATTACCACAGATGTGTAATTTGTCAGAGTGATGCCATTTAAATGGCGATGACGTCACTAGGCAGCTTCCTTGTAATTTCCCGGGCCCATCATCCATCCCTAGTGTGGTTTGCTGTAGCCAGAAATATCATCAAACAACATGTCACTTGTATTTCAGCTTAGTTCACTTACCAGGAGCACTTGTTTTGCATAATCAGCACCTATTTTCATAATAAGTACCAGTTACTTTTCTGCAGCAACAAGTTGTATACTGTGATTACTTTTCTTGTGTCATACCTCCAGCATAAATACCCTTTGCTATTAACTCATCTTTAATTGTTTTTTTTTTCACTTTCTCCATCATATCTGTCCTGTCTAGTGGATGATCTTTGAGTATCTTCACCAACTCTGCTCCCAGTTCGTATGGAACCCGTTCTCATGCCAATGTACTCTCCCTTCTTTCTCCACAGAGGACCAGAACTTTCTTGGGCTGGCAGCCAGAATTTTTTGATGCAAAAAATTCCAAAAAGTGGGAATCAGGTGGATCAACCTATCCCTTACTCGTTGCTCTCCACTTGTTGAATGAGTTAGGGTTTACTAGATAGACCATCTCTACTTCCCACTAGCCATGTAAATTGTGCTGCTCTGTTCCTCCAGCATCTCCAAATAATGCAGTTTCTGTTTTGTCATAAAAAAAAAGATCTTAGAAAAGAAAAGAAGATGGTTCCTGTGAAGCAGAAGAAGAAAAAAAAGAGTGTTACCCTCACAGCTGTAAAACTTCTCACTTTGTCTTTCATTGTGGCTATACAACACCAAACATCCAGATGCGCAGCAGCAGCTCAATCATTGCACAGCCACTGAGCCGGAGTTGCTGGGTGACTGCTAGACAAAGCAGCCAAATGGATGAGCTCTTCCCCTTTACATCTGTGTATTGTGACACAAGCCAGATGCAGCCTTTATCATAACATGACCAAAACTGATTGAGATACTGGTCCAACGATCGAAGGTAGCCAGAATGTACAAAATGACTTCTCTACATGGCTTACCAGAATATCTTAAAAAGCTATACCACTTTAAAAAGAATTACAGTCAGATGCTGGTAGTGCTGGTAATCCTAGCTGCTCAGGAGCCTGAAATCTGAGGATTACAGTTCAAATACATCCTGGGTAAAAAAGTCCATGAGACTCTTGTCTCCAATTAACCATCAAAAAGTCAGAAATGGAACTGTGGCTCAAATGGTGAAATGTTAGCTTTGAGCATAAAAGGTCAAGGATTGTGCCTAGGCCATGAGTTCAAGCCTCAAGACAGACCACACACACCCCTCAAAAAAATTACAAAGTACCTGAATGAACTTGGTCCACAAGTAAAAATTATATATAGAGAGAGATAGAGATAACATACAACATATTGTTTTGATACAAAGTAGCTACTTCACACATACAGTTCTCACATTCTCTTTGTGATGAGAACAATTAATATATAATCTCAGAATTTTTTTAGCTATGCAAAATATTGTTATTAACTGTGGTCACCATTATATATGATGGATATCTTAAATTGACTCCTCCCTTGTCACTGAAATTTTTCTGTCTTGGGACAACAATAGAATCCACCTGATCACCACCATATTTCTCGTTCGTGTTATATGTTCAGTTCTCTTCACAGCACAGGTAAGTATGATGGTGTGGTTTTCCTTTTGTGCCTACCTTAGATCATGTAACATACTCTCCTCCAGGTTTACCTGTATTGTCACAAAGACAGCATGTCCTTCTATTCTTAAAGGCTGAGTAGTATTCTATTGTATTTTATTTATGCATTCATCAATGGATGGATACTCTATTAATTTCATATCTTAGCTGCTATGAATAACACTGTGTAAACTTGAAACTGCATCCAGTTATCAGTGGCTCATGTCTATAATCCAAGCTACTCAGGTGACTGAGACTTAGAGGACCATGGTTCAAAGCCAGTAGGGGAGAAAAAGTCCTTGAGATGCCATCTCCGATTAACCACAAAAAGGTGGGCTGGAGGCATGGCTCAAAGGGTAGAACACTAACCAGGTGCATGCAAATGGAACAAACACAAGGTCTCTGAGTCCAAAAAAAATAAATGAATAAATAAATAAATATGGTAGTGCAAATGTCTCCTCAATACACTTATTTTGTGTCATTTGGGTAAGTACCCAGTAGATGAGATACCTATCTGTATCATACAGTTCTAGTTCCAAATGTAGTGGAACTTCCATATTCTTTGCTGTAATTTTTGTACTAATTTTCACTAGCAATGTTAGTGAATGAAATGTTCCTTTTTCTCTATATCTTTTTTGAAGACAAATTTGTTGCTTTAATTTCGACTTTACACAGACAAAACTTATATCATTATTCCAAAGTATGTGTTCTTTTCTTCTTTAATAAGTTTTTTATTATGAAAATACCATACAGAGGGGTTACAATTACATGAGCAAGATAATGAGTGCATTTCTTACCAAGCATTGTTGCCTCCTCCTTTGTTTTTCCCCTCCCATCCCTGCCCTCCCATCTCCACGTCTCCCCCCCTCCCCAATTTGTAAAGTTCATTTTTCGACATAGCATCTTGTATATCTCATTGTTGCAATGGGTCCACCTGTATCCCTATTTAAACAGTTTGTTTTTTCCCTTCCCCTCCACAAATTATACCAACATCAAATACAGTGAAAACAGGGGTTATACCATGGGGGAGGGACATACAAAGTAACAAAAAAAATCACCTTTAAATATATTAGAAACAATAGCAAGAAAGAATAAAACATTTGTGTCCTTATCTTGGGGTTCATTTCATCTAAAAAATCATTAACCTTTTACTTTTATTTTTAAGCTTATTCAGTGTTTCAGTGTTTTATTTTATGGTCAGCAGTTTATGTGCAACATTGAAAACTGTATTATTTATTTTAAGCTTGTAAATGATTTTTCTCATGCTTTCTTTTTTAATATACATTTTATTATAAAGGTGATGTACAGAGAGGTTATAGTTATGTAAGTCAGGTAATGAGTACATTTGGTTTTGAACAGTGTTACCTCCTCCTACCTTTTCTCCCACTTTTCCACCTACCGATCCCCTCCCCACCAAGTGGTAAGGTTCATTTCTAACATAGTGTCTAGTGAGTATCACTGTTGAGTTCATTCACCCTTTTAACTTTTTGGTAATAGCCATCCTAATAGGTATAAGAGTATATCTCGCTAAGTTGAAATTTGTATTTTCCTTATGACTAGTGATTATGAGCATATTTTCATATGTCTGATGACCATCTGTGTTTTCTCTGGAGTAATATTCTTCAGGTCTGTTGCCCATTGTTTAATAGGGCTATTTGTTTTCTTGCTACCAAATCCTGTTTCTTGTATATTTTGGATATTGACTCTTCATCTGATGTATAGTTTGCAAATATTTTCTCCTTAGATTGTCTCTTCACTCTGCTGATTGTTTTCTTTGTAGTGTAGATGTTTTGTAGTCTACTGATAAATAATTTTTATTTAACAAAAAATCTTCACTCTACAAAGGATGCATGTTTTCTCTCATATGTGGAAAGTAGATTTCATTCATAAACATATAAGTAAACACTTCGAAGTGGGAAAAAATAAGCCCTTCACTCTAGTATGCTTTTTCAAAGTCCTTGGAAATTTTACCTGCTTTAAAAAATGTTAGCTGCCATATCTTGTGGATGAAATCTACTGTTCTATTATAAAGAAAGGAAAGGAATTGTCTTTTCCTCAGTTATTCAGACCCCAAAGTTCCATTTGTTGGCATATAGACACAGGTTGAATAAAATTTTTATATTAATAATAATAATGGCTTCAAACATGTTTGGAGCTAAAGCATTCAATAGAAACAAAGAAATGCAATTTAAGAAACACTTCAGGTGTGTCACAGTGTTCTTCCCCAACACACCCTCATAACAGTGGTGTCTTGGGAATGAGCTTAGTCCTGCTGTGGAAAAGGGAGGATGGTGATTAGAGTTAGAGAGAGAGAGAGAGAGAGAGAGAGAGAGAGAGAGAGAGAGAGAGAGAGAGAGAGAGAGAGAGAGAGAGAGAGAGAGAGAGAGAGAGAAGGGCCAGACCACAATTACTGAGGCACATCTTCAAACAATATGTTCCAGCGTCAAAATTCTAGTTTTATAGTATCTGATGGAATTACATTCTGTTCCACTCTTTGGACTGTCTTCCTGTAAGCATCTATTTGCTCAGCTAGTTGAACACTAAGAGGAGGCAAATTTTATTGTCTCTTTAGGCAATGATGTACCTAGATGATGGGCAAAGAGGACATTGCTTCCAGTAATCTTAACCCTTTTATGAGTGCAAATCGATCACTTAACATTTTTTAAAAAGTCCATTTGGTATCTGACCTGTTAACCTTCATATGACGCCATGACATCTTAAAATCAGAGAAACTATTAGAAAAATTATGTCTTAAATATAGGCCTTTGTATCTTTTTACCACATTCTCTTCTCTGGTGGTTATTACCTAATAATTTTTGACACTGGTGATTAAACATAAAGTTTTACATTTTATGATTTTCTTTCAAACACACAATTGCTAACATATATATCAAGGCAAAAATTAAGCACCCTTAAAGAGTCTGTAATTATATTTGTACATTAAAATGTCAACTGGCTGAGATGAATAACTTCAAACAATATTTTAATCTAATTGTTTTAAAACAAAACAATTAATCAGTGTTTTATCATCACTCCTAAATAATCTCATAGTTATTTTAAAAAACCAGAAAAGGACTCTGATGTCCTTTTTCATTATTAGTTGGAGAGGTGAGTATGAATAGAAATATTCAGCTAATTATTTGATATTTCCAAAACCTGACTGTATCTTTCTGATTAGAGGAGTCTCTCATCCTTAAGAACTTGATTACCAAGGCATTCATTATGCTATCACCGATTCTGTAATTTTGAGTGTTACTGAGGCTTCTTTTGAAGGTTAATTTAGTGTTGACTTTCAGACTTCTGATGGTTGTATATGCTGATAATCTGTTTGTACTCAGTTGTGAAATACAATGTATTGTATAGTATCTGAGAAAGTATCCTATGGGTAAAGTTATTTTTCCAAGGCTCTCAGCCTCTATCTCCCATGTTTTGTTTTGGTTCTGAAGATAAACATTATCAGGGTTCTGAGATTTTTCACGATTCTTTTCTATTCCATGTGTTGTCAGCTATACTCATCTACCTACTCCAAGGAAAATACCTAATGAATTCACAATGAAATGCAAATGGCTAATAAAGTTACCATTTGCCCTTTGAATAAACCCAAGAAATCATTTGCACTTTGGAGTGTTCCAGCACCAGAAAGTCTAAAAAAATTCTTTATTCAACAAGCAAGCATTTATCTCTCACCCTCTTGGCAGAAGAGAAGATGAAAACAGATGACTAGGGTATCTACCTGGATTTCATGGGTCTTATAATCTAGTTAGACTGATGGATTACAAATAAAAAGATGCTTCATCCTTCTTTACCAGCCTCCCTTCCCATGAGTAGCTCAGAATTCTCCAATCAGATAAAACTTCCATGGTAGCTATAGTCTCGCTTTTCAATGACTCCCTGTGATGGCCAAAAAAATTATAGACACCTTGAGGCTAGTGACTTTTATTCCTTGAATGTATTTACGATTTCTGCATACATGTTGTGATATGCCTTCGATACCTCTGTCTTAGATAAATGTGTGCATAAATATTTTAATCAGTCATTACAAATCCTTAATTTTTGTAGATGCTACTTGGTAAGAGGCAATAATTGAAGGTGTCTAAGACAGAAAGAGATGAAGCAGCTAAAGAACAAGAGGAGGTACCAACCTGAAAATAAGGGCAGTTAGAGGAAAGAGGAAAAACCTAAACCATTGATGAAGAAGGAAGTCAACTGTCCTCTCAGAGATGCAAAACTCATGTTACTCAGTGTTTAAGAAATACCCATAGATAGTCAGATGCTGATGGCTCCATGCATGTAATCCTAACTACACAGGAGGCTAAGATCCAGAAGATGGTGGTTCAAAGCTAGCCTGGGAAGAAAGATCTTTGAGACTCCATCTCCAAAATAACTAGCTCAAGTGGGGCCTAGAGGTGTGGCTTAAGGGGTAGAGTACCAGTTGAGCAAGTATGAGATTATGAGTTAAAAACCTCAGTATTGCCAAAAGAGAGAGAGAGAGAGAGAGAGAGAGGAAAGAGAAAGAAAGAAAGGAAGAAAAAAGAAGGAAAGAAGGAAGGAAGGGAGGACAGAAAGAAAGATAGAAAATAAAGAAAGAAGGAAAGAAGGAAGAAAGAAAATAAAGAAAGAAGAAAAGAAGGAAAGAAAGAAAGAATAAGGAAGGAAGGAAGGTAGGAAGGAAGGAAAAACAGGAAGGAAAGACAAAGAAAGAAAGTAAGAAAGAAAGAAAGAAAGAAAGAAAGAAAGAAAGAAAGAAAGAAAGAAAGAAAAAAAGAAAGAGAAAGAAAGGAAGGAAGGAAAGAAAGAAGGAAAAAAGAAAGGAAGGAAGGAAAAAAAAGAAAGAAAAAAGTCTACAGATAAGGTTGAGTTTTGTGTGTTTTTGTGCTGGTCCTGGGGCTAGAACTCAAGAGCTGGGTGCTGTCTACCATCCCTGAGCTTTTGTACTCAAGGCCATTTGAGCTACCACTCCACTTCCTGCTTTTTGGTGGTTAATTAGAGCTATGAGTCTCATTGACTTTCATGCCCACAGTGGGTTTGGAACTGCAAATCCTCAGATCTCAGCCTCCCTGAGTAGCTAGGATGACAGTTGTGAGCCACCAGCACCCAGCTAGGAGGTTGATTTTGAAAGAGATTTACACCTTCCTTTCAAAGGGTTTGAACCTATTTCTTTAGACAAGTAAATCACCTAAATGTGATATTATGAGGGGTGATGGGCAGAATAAAATCTTTGGTGCCAGATGGGCAAGGAAGAACTTCTGTGCTCAGACTTTGACCTAAAAAGATAATTCCTTAAAAGTATATGCCCTTGTGGAGCTGGGAAGGTGGCTCAGTGGTAGAGTGCTTGCCTTACATGCATTAGGCCCTGGGTTCAATTCCCCAGCACCACATAATCAAAAAGAAAACAAACCAGAAGTGGCGCTGTGGCCCAAGTGGTAGAGTGCTAGCCTTGAGCTGAAGAGCTGAGGGACAGTGTCCAAGCCCAGAGTTCAGGCCCCACAACCGGACCCCCCCACCAAAAAAAAAGTATATACCCTTGTACCATCCATGTTATTTTGTGTTCCATGACATAATGAATACTATGGCCACATTCTACTGAGTTATAAGAATTTATCTTTATGGGGTTTTTTTCTGATAAACTTTATGTATAATGACAAATTTGTTCAAAGGTATATTTCCCTTTAGCATTATTCTATTTTAAAGCATAATCTTTAGTACTTTGTTGAGAAGATCTTTACACATAAAAAATGTTTTATGAGCCCTTATTAAATAGTATATAGTTTATGTATGACCAGTTTTAATCTTCACTCTAGGACTTCAAGCTCAATATTTTTGTGTGGTTTTTCTGTTATCCCCAAATTGTAGTTTGGCAAACCAAAGCCAAGAGAGTGAATCACTCACTGACGGTGAAGATCACATCATTCTTTACTGACTCGGCCTAGGCTTAAGCTCATCTTCAAGTTTAAACCACAAGTTCAAGGTCCTTAACCACAAGCTATATGGAAAAACTTAGCCTTTGGAGGATGGTTGCAATCCTCTAAGCTACAGTACCAATGTCTACTGGATTTTTTGAAGTATAATGAGTTATATTTACTGGAGAACTAAGAACAGCCTAAAGGGTAAAATTATAAAAACAGGATACTAAGCACTATATATATGTACATGTACATATACATATATATTTATTCAGCATCTCTTAAATGAGCCTAAGAATGTGTATTGAGTGTCAAAGTAACTACAAGTACCTACTATGACTCCAACTGCTACTATGAGTACCCCAAATGCAATCATTAATTCATCTGTGTGCTGTACCATCGCTTGGATTATCTTTCAAATTATCAGCTTCTGGATATTATTTATGGAAACCTTATGAGCTGGTAGACAGTAACCTTTGAGGTAATCATAAATTTGGCTCTTAGCTCTCATTCTTACCTCCTTTCCTGCCTTTCCTTTCCCCACCTCCCTATAGCAAAGACTGGTGTTTACTCCATGGCTACTGCTCCTCTTCGTAGTGGACTAATCTCCATCAACCAGAAACACCTCCTTTCCATGCTTCCCTGGCAACCAAGGTAGCCATGTGCTTAAGATTTGGTCAGTGACATATGAGTAAAAAGGCTATATAAGGTATTCTAGAAGTCTCTGGAGACAGGGAAGTCTATATTGTATTTCTTTCCTTCTTCCTACTAATTGGAGCTCCGATGTAATGGCTGGGGATCAAGCAGCTATATTTTGCAATGGGGAAGTGATATACATGTATAGTGGCTTGAGAGTTCCAGATGATTTGAGGAAACAGTTGTTCTGGTCTCAGACTATGAACCTCTAGCTTCTTTATGAATGGATTATTATAGATGTGCATTCCATTTTGTAAAAGGCAGCCTGAAAGTTTACCTGCACTCATACCTCTAACTACCTCTATCTTCTGGATTAATAATAAGCAAATGTTGCTGATGGTGTTTTACACCTATAATCCTCAGTACTTGTGAGTCTGCCATTGGGATGATGGTGGTTCCAGGCTAGCCCAGTCAGAAAAGTCCACTAGACACCATCTCAATGGAGGAAAGCTGGCAGTAGTAGCTTATATCTGTCATCCCAGCCATCAATGGAAGCCTAAACTAGGCAGACTGAGGCTCAGGGCCATGCTTGGTTAAGAAGTGAGACCCAATTTCTGTAAGTAACTAGCAAAAAACAAGACTGGAGTCGAGGCTTAGTAATAGAGAACCTGTTTAGCAAGTGTGAAACTATGAGTTCAAAGCCCAGTACTTACACACAGACACAGACACACAGACAGACGGACACCACACATATTCCGAATCAAATATTCAGTATGAACCTGAAAATACTTCCCTGCTTCTTTAGATCTTGGTGGAATTTTAGTGACATTGCTAAATTCCTTTATGTTCTAATTTGTGTTTGTTTTAGAGAGTCTCTTCTCCCAACATTTTTATGAGAACATGGAGCGCAGGCTTGATGCTTTCTTTGAAACAAGATAGGAGATAATACATGTGAAATTGCTGGATTAATGATGCCATGGTACACCGAGTTTCTGGGTAATTGTTTATAAGTCTCTTTCCCAGCCACTGGAGCTTGAGGACATCTGACTGGCTCTCTAATCCTTTCCAACTTCTGGAAGGGAGTGAACTGCACACACAGTATGGAGCCAAATGCCCCATTTGTATCTTATGAAAAGTTATGACAAAAGGCAGAAAACTTCTGATCAAGCTCTAGTGGGAACCCCAAATTTTTCAGTCCTCTGTGTGTGGGGGGAGGGTGATGTGCGTGTGTGCATCTGTGTGTGTATGTGTCTGTCCTGGAACTTAAACTAAGAGCCTGTTACTGTCCCTGAGTTTTTTCTTTTTTCTTCCAGTGATAGGTTCTTTCACTTGGACCACAGCTCCACTTCTGACTTTTTGGTGGTTAATTGGAGATAAGGGCCTCATGGACTTTCCTGCCTGAGGCCGGTGTGCTCAAAGGCTATCCAGAGCAACCTTTTAATAAATTACAAGATGGGTAAGTGCTATGAGCTTTAGCTAGCATTTCCTGATGTATTACACAATAGTAAGAGCAAGATTTGGGCTATCTTAAAAGGTCTGAATAGAAATATACTCACCCACACAGAAGAAAAGGGAAAGAGGAGGGGAGAGAAATCACAATATACAAACATGGGGATTTTCTTGTTGTTGTTGTTGTTGTTGTTGTTGTTGTTGGTGGTGGTGGTGGTGGTGGTGGTGGTGGTGGTGTGTGTGTGTGTGTGTGTGTGTATGATAGTCCTGGGTCTTGACCTCAAGGCCTGTCACTGCCACTGAGGTTTTGTGCTCAAGGGTAGTGATCTACTACCTGATGTGTGCCTCTACTTTGGGCTTTTTGTTAGTTAACTGGAGATAAAGAAATTTGTGAACTTTCCTGCTCTGGCTGGCTTCGAACCTCCATCCTCAGATCTCAGCCTTTGGAGTAGCCTAGGATTTACATGTGTAAGTCACTGGTGCCTGGTTACATGTGGGTAGTTAACACTGTTAAATTATAGTTGGCTAAACAATGTCCTGTTATCACCAGAAAAGAAAATGAATGAATCATTCACACCAAAATGAGAATTGCTGTGATTCATAAACAAGAGATTAACTCGGAGGGGTTTACAATATCTACATCAGGGCCCTAATTATGACAGAGAGAACAAATGCATCTCATTTCCACAGTTTATGGTGGCAAAGTGCAAAATGTTTTTGCAAATGGCAAAGATAATTACATTTAAAAATTCCTCTTTAGTAAGTTCACTAGATTTTTCACAGGAAATCCTAAATTATTTTAGCAAACGATAGAGGTAAAAGGGAAGGAAGAAAAGTAGGGAGGGGGAGTGAGAAGAAACTCGGTGAGAATAAAAAAAGAGAAAAATATAGGACATGATTTCCAAGGAGACATAAAGGAGTAAAATTATGGAAAAGGAGGAATGAATGAGGAGTAATGTTGTAGATATTCTGACGGATGTTTCAGTGATTTCCTCAAGGTTACTACTTGGTTCACATATTTTGTTTAGTTTATTTCTCTCACCTTTAAAACACAAATTGTAGTGGTAAGGACATTTTTACATTTTACTTTCATTGCCAAGAAAAATGCTTAAAGATGTAATGTTAAAGGAGGAAGAAAGAAAGAAAAGAAAGAAAGAAAGGAAAAAAAGAAAGGAAGGAAGGAAGGAAGGAAGGAAGGAAGGAAGGAAGGAAGGAAGGAAGGAAGGAAGGAAGGAAGGAAAGAGGGAATGAAGGAAGGAGGGAAGGAGGGAAGGAAGGAAGGAGGGAAGGAAGGAGGGAGGGAAGGAAAATCCTGTATCAGGTACTAATTAAATGTAGGTGTGAAAGAGGAGTGGAGAACAAGAGAAAATGTCTTGGAGAACAAACAGAAGGTATTTCTCCATGACTTATCATTATGGGGCTCATATTCTTTATGGGACTAATGCTTTCAAGACTTATTGATTTACTATACTGGTAATTACACTATCATCGACCTGCATTTTTCTTTCCTACATAAATGTTGAATTTGTTTGAAAGCTGGCTATGCTCAGATAGCTGCAATGTTTCCCTCTGATGCCGGCAACATCAGGAAGTCCTACTGTGTGCAAGGCTCAGTGTGGGTATTGGAGGTACAAGGAACTCATTAGGCCTCAGTGTTTAATTGTAGGAAGCTACCAGACTGGTTTGGAAGTTAATCACTTTTTGAGCAAACTATGATACAAAAACACAAGGATAGGAGTCTCACAGAATTGTGAACATTTGCTATGAGAGCTTTAAATAAAAGAGGGATTTGTTATTCAGAATTTTTTAAATTGTTTGGTGGTACAGAGGCTTGAAATCAGGGCCTACCGGGCAAGCTCTTTCCTATTTGAGTCATGCCCCAGCCCCTTGCTTTTCGTTTAGTTTTCAGATAGTGTCTCTTGATGTTGTCCAGGCCAATTTCAGACAACAATCTTCCTACCGCTACCTCCTGAGTAGCTAGGATTACAAGTCTACATCACGATGCCCCTGCTACTTAGCAGGCTTTTCAATAAGTTTATGAAAAATGTGGTATCCATATTACATAGCTTGTGGTGTGTGTGTGTGTGTGTGTGAGCACGTGCGTGCGTGCACACACACTACAGTGCTGAGAATTGAATTCAGGGCCCTAAGCTAGCTAGGCAGGCCCTCTTTCCCAGAACTCATTACTCCATCCAGAACCTATGACAATCTCTCCCCCAGAAAGATCTCCATATTAGTGTAGATTCCATTTGCTTCCATCCCCACAGAAATCTTTCTTTTTAAAAAATTCATTTTCTCCTACTCCATCCTCAGCTCTCCCCTTTCCCTGAGTTCTTACCTCCAACTGTGAACCTGTGGCTCACACCTGTAATTCTAGCTACTCAGGAGGCGGAGTTCTGAGGAATGCAGTTGGAGGCTGTAGCAGAAAAGTCCATGAGATTCTTCTCTCCAGTAAACTACTCCCCAAAAAAGCCAGAAGTAGAGCTCTGGCTGAAGTGGTAGTTTGCTAGCCTTGAACAAAAAAGAAGCTCAGGGACAGTGCCCCAGCCATAAATTCAAGGACCAACACACACACACACACACACACACACACACACACACACACACAAACACACACACACACACACACACACACACTTTCCACGCTTTCTTGACTTTTCTCTTGTCTAGTTCATGCTCAGCCTCTCCATTAGGTTCTTCTTTTCTTTAATTCATTGGCTTTACTCTCTGTCCTCACACAACCCATTGGTGGTGTTGGTTTCAGCTAGCATTGATGTGTTCATGACTCACGTCTCTGACACAAGCACCAGTTTTTTTTTCCCAAATGATTTGCTGGAATGATCCATTGTTTCATGTTCAGGAGAAATCATTATTTCCTCCTCCACCCTGGACTTCTGTGGAGCATTGAATGGCAACACAACCATTGTCACCTGCCCAACCTCAGAACAATTGAAGATCCCTTTTTCCTTATCTTTATTAACTTATCAATTTTGTATTTGGAAATGAATTCCTGCATCAGCTGGGATTTGTTGTTGCTTTGGTTGAAAACAACCTATAGAAACAGGTGTTTATTGGAAGCATATGAGGAGACCACTAGAGATCAGAAGGCTGAAAAACCAGCCCTAACAACAGGCAGAATACAGCAGCTCTAGGAAGCTGTGGGAGGAGCTGAGCCACAGTGATGTTCTAGGTATACAGGGAACATTAGAGAGGTCACAAATCCTTTGGCACTGAGATCTCTTCTCCCCTTCCATCCTTTCTCTTCCTCTCTCCCCTCTTCCCCCTTCTCTTATTACTAGGGCTTGAACTTAAGGCCTGGGCCCTGCTCTTTAGCCTTTTCACTCAAAGCTGGCACTCTTCCTCTTGAACCGTAGCTCTACTACCAGATTTTTGGTGGTTAATTGGAAATAAGAGTCTCATGGAGTTTCATGCCTAGGCTGGCTTTGAACTGTGATCCTCATATCTCAGCCTCCTGAGTGGCTAGGATGGAGAGTGTATGCCCACTAGCGCTCCTCTTGTATCTGCAGTGTTCTGTGATTTCAATAATCAGTAGACTAAAGGAGAACCATGATGCTGATTCCAGACCTCACACCTAAGGGGACTGACTGGTTCTTGGAGCTGTGGGTCCCTACACCTCTGTGTCTGAGTTCTCTGCTCGAAGGAGGACATGGGGAAGAACTGAGAATACAGACAGAAAAGAGGCCCTAAGCTGAGCTTTCTGGTCAGCCTTATCAAGACATGAGGCATAGGTGTGACTATATGCTTCAGTTGATAATTTCTTGGGCAGAAGAACTTAGCCCTGCCCAAACCTCAACCTCAAAACCATAAGGTATAATGTAATAATTATTGTTTTCCACTATCTTCTCTAGTAGTTAGGAGCAATAGATAGAAATGAAGCCAAAGAGGAGAGTAGGGCCAAGGGGAAGGGACAGATTACTGAATGGGGAGAAGAGGGGGAGGGAAGGAATGCAGTTAAGAAGTTTTGTATATGCCACAAACTAAGTAAGGGAAGGTAGGAGGACGTGGGGGGGGTGAGAATATGGAGCGGGGAAGAAGATTGAAGGGATAACACTGATCAACATGCATTGTGTTCATATTCTGCTTTAGTATATGGCATCTCCTTTGTACAACTACTTAAAGACAATTTTTTTTAAAGAAGAAGCATCTGGTCAGGGCTGATTCATTGGGAAGAAATAAGTTCAGCAATTCAGTCCATATTTCGAGTCCTTTGTTGAAGAATCAGTGTCCTAGAGAAAATCACTGAAGATCAAGCAAAAACACTACAGTTCACTTCTCTCTGTAGACAGTTTATGAAAGTCCTACTCAGTTGGCTGTTATTAAGGAAAGGAAAAAGTTTACTTATTTTATTATTTTTGCCAGTCCTGGGGCTTGAACTCAGGGCCTGGGCACTGTTCCTGAGCTTCTTTTGCTCAAGGCTAGCACTTTATCACTTGAGCCACAGTGCCACTTCCGGCTTTTTCTGTGTATGTGGTACTGAGGAATCAAACCCAGGGCTTCATGCATGCTAGGTAAGCACTCTACAACTAAGCCACATTCCCAGCCCCAAAAGTTTATTCTTATTTCTGCAGTAGTAGTAGTAGTAGTAGTTTGCAATTGGGCCAAAAACCGTTTTCCAAAAAGGAACTTAGAAGTCTGTTTAAAGTGGGGGAAAAATACTGGACAATGTTCTCATATCACAAACATCCACTGAGAGTTGAGTTCTACCTCAAAACATGTCACTACATAAATCAGCAGCTATACACTAAATCAGGTGAGAGTCTGTGACTTTCCTGAGCAGTTACCAATTTCTACTCCATGCTGTCACAGTTTAAGACACCAGCACAAATTAAGTGGTTGTAACTATATGATTCTATGCCTTCTTCCCCACCAGGTACTAAGTCTGGCATTGAGACAAGAGAGTCTTTGTTAAATGAGATAATAAATGAATGAGGAAGGCAGATAAAGATGAAAGGCAAATCTGGTAATTAGGTGGCCATCTCCATTTTATGCATAAAATAGCGCAGTGGTTTTCTCTTCAATGATTTTTTCCTTTTGTATTTATTCATGTTTGTTTTTGTGTTTTGTTTCACTCTTTGGTAAATAACAGATGTGCTTGTGCAAACGCCCACGTTGGAGCAGGCTACTGGTCTACCTATCCGGCAATTTCATTTTAATCTATTCAGCAGACATTGTTCTACAGAAACCAATATAAATATAGATTAGATAGAGGTATGTAAGCTAGTATCTTAGATTATAATTTCTTCTTAAAAAATGGACTAGCCAATAACTATGAGTCCCCATTCCCTTATTTATTTATTTTTTTTGGCTGGTCTTGGGGCTTGAACTCTGGGCCTGGGCACTGTCCCTCAGCTCTTCAGCTCAAGGCGAGCGCTCTACCACTTGAGCTACAGTGCCACTTCCGGTTTTCTGGTGGTTTATTGGAGATAGGAGTCTCACGGTCTCTCCTGCCCAGGCTTGCTTTGAACCGCGATCCTCAGATCTCAGCCTCCTGAGTAGCTAGGATTACAGGCGTGAGCCACCAGCTCCCAGCTTTCCCCATTCCCTTATGTCAACACCAAGCTGGATGTGAGATCCTTTTATTTCCCTAATGTAGAGCAGGTTCTTACACTAATACAGTGCTCATACCCCAACTCAAGTTCCCTGTTAGGCTCAAGTGGGCTTTGTTTTCTCAGACCCCTAGAAACTCATAAGAAACTAAAGGTCATTTCTAGGATATTCAAAAAAACCTATTGACTATTCTGTTGATGCAAGAATTCTCCTTTTTAGTTGGAACTTGATCCCTGACTTCACATATCATGAATAAAGTGTGAAAGTTAAAAAAAACACCAAAGCCATCTGGGTAAAGCACTTGTTATACATTATTCTGTAATGGTCACTGTCTACTAAAGGTGCAGGCGATTAACTTTTACTTGGTGATTTCTTCAATTTTAAGGAAACATTTTTGATTTGGTCTTGATGTAGTTTAAATGCATTGTATGAAGTTCCCTTTTTTTCTGGAAGAGTATAATTTGGTTCATAAATTGCAGATGGTAGAATCATGCTAAATGAATATCCTCATTGCTCAGAAAATTAATTCTTTTGACAGAATCATTCACTTAAAATGGAGTGAATATTTAACTTTATATATTAAGGGGTTTGAATGAAGTATCAATGCCTTCATTTTCATATACTGCCTCCCTCAATAATTTCATACTTCATTTCTCTTTTATTGAAGTAAGGGGTATTTGAGTCATATTTGTAAGTTCCCCTTGCCAAACATTTTTCTTTCGTTCACATTCTATTTTTTTTTCCTTCTCAGTGTGGTGTTTCTGATTCCCATGCATTTGCTATCAAGTGGAAATAACTGGTCATAATCAATAAATTTCAGCAAATTGATCTAACTCTATGCAAGAGAGTAGTGAAGAGAAAGTACTTACAGTGGGGCTCAGCCATATTCACCGCTATGGAACTTAGGCAAGAGATGGATGGCATGGAGAAATCTCCTTAGGTGCTGAATGGAAATAATTAAGAGTTTTCCTAAAAATTCACTCAGGAAATAGTCATATATCACTACATACATGGTCATACACGCATATCCCAATGGCTTAGCTACTATTTAGATGATGAGTACAATTTCAATTACTCACATAAACAGACTTCTATGTATGTTCAAACCTTCCCATTCAAGATTCCCTAAGTAGGCCGGGCGCTGGTGGCTCACGCCTGTAATCCTAGCTACTCAGGAGGCTGAGATCTGAGGATCGCGGTTCAAAGCCAGCCCGGGCAGGAGAAACCGTGAGACTCCTATCTCCAATAAACCACCAGAAAACCGGAAGTGGCGCTGTAGCTCAAGTGGTAGAGCGCTCGCCTTGAGCTGAAGAGCTGAGGGACAGCGCCCAGGCCCAGAGTTCAAGCCCCACAACCGACAAAAAAAAAAAAAAAAGATTCCCTAAGTACATTGTCCATAGAATGAAATCCAGTCATTTTCTAGTCTGCTGTAGCTACGCTTCTCCGGGCTCACTGCTTCTGTGTTGTCTCTGCCTCGAATCAGACCACAGACTCTTCCACCACCGTCTCATGCTTTGGCCATTCTACCTGACTAGGGTGATTTTCTTCTTCCCTATACTTAGCAGATTTTTCTTCTGGTCACCAATAAAGCCTTCTCTTACATTGTTTTAAGTGTCAAACTCTCAATTTGGGAAAAAAAGATGTTTGGTACTTTAAAATTGCCCTTTGTCTTTCCATAATAGTTTATGTTTATAGAAGGTAAGTGAGGAGGAGATGAATGGGTTAGAAATTCATGACTTAAGATTTGGTTGAAAGAACAAAAATGTCTTGGAATTATTCAGGATCGGATGATCAGTTTGTACATCCCTGGGAGTTTTTTTTTTTCTTTTTCTTTTAAGCATTCCTGGCAGTATGAATGACAGGGCTACCTTGGCATGAATAGTGACTTAGATATTTGGGAGTTGGAGAACATAGCAAAGCGTATTTTCAGCGGAGAAAATAAAAGAATTGAGGGGAAACCGAGGCTCTTGCTGACTTCAACTTGAGATAAGTTTCGAATCAACCCCTGAATAAGTAACAGGGTCAGCAAACATTTTCCAGAAAGTAAATATTTTCAACCATTCCTCTAGGCTGTGACTCATCAACTTTACCACGTGTATACAACATGAAACAAACAAACAGCCTGTGTGCCAATAAATCTTCATTGGCATGACAGAAAGCAGGCTAGAATGGGACTACATACAATTTGTTGACTCCCTGAAGCAGAATTTTTATAAACAAAATTCAGATTAATAAGGACAAGGGTGTGTCTCTCCCTATACCTCTAAACTGACAGCATAATGCTTATATATTTTAGATCATTACAAAGTATATATTAATCATTAACAAAGATCATTTGAAGTATAGCATGTATCATTTATGTTTTTAATATATTTGGAATTATCACTGTAAAATTGTTCACAACAGTTAATTAGATTAAAAAGTAGACAATTAGGTTAGAACTAGGCAAAGAAATATATGCAGATGAAATAGTTGCTTTTCTGTCAGACAAAAAATAATGGTATATGTTCTGAGCTACATCAATATTAAAATCAAAACAAACCCACTCACAATAAGAATTTCTGTTGAAGTAGAATGTTTGATAGCTCTAATATTAAACACACACAATGATTCAAAAATCAATCTTAAGATTTTCCAGAATTTTAATCTCTTCTTGTTCTTATATCAAATAATCTTGTCTACCCCAATGGAAAAGATATTTTCTTAGTTATCATATATTTCAAATGACAGCAGTGGAATTTTCTTTACAATAACCAAGCACTTACTTCCTACACTCAAAACCACTTGATTTGTAAGCCATTCTATAAAATTAGTAAGAAAATAATTTTGACTAAAATTAACAACAGATAAAAGCTTCCACCTCACACCATCTCACCAAACAGATGGTTTCAAATGGTTGGAATATTTGGTCTCTCCATGGTCCAGTAGCTACTGAAATAACATGTAGGCCCATAAATATTTTTTAAAGCAAACAGACAAATCAGATGCAGTATCAAGCTTTACTTATGGGTGATAACATCCTGCCCCAATTTCAGAAAAAAGTAGTTCATAATCAATAGCACATTGTTTATTTTTGCTAGATTTGGCTTAGAGTATTATGGAGAGGAAAATATATTGGAATAGTAATATCAGTAGCTAAAACCAAACATTTTAATTATTGAAATTTTACAGAAGAAAGTATCATTGAAAGGAAATGCGAAGTCCTATTGAAATCCAGAGTAAAAATATTTGCCATTCACTTATTACTATTGTGAAATTCTAACAAAAGGTTACTTGTTTGCTAATTAAGCTATACCTTAATCATCACTGATTTTTAACCAAGGTATTTTGGTCATAATGTCTAAATTCACAATTTTTGAACTTTTACTAGGAAACCAAATAATCTCATTTTTTGTAAAAGGAAAAATATCTGACCAAGGTATAAATATAGCACTTCAATTTGTTTTTTGGTCTACTTTGGGCTTGAATTCAGGGTCTGGGAGCTGTCCCTGAGCTTTTTTGCTCAAGCCTAGTGCTTTGAGTCACAGCGCCATTCCCAGTTTTCTGGTGGCTAATTGGAGATCAGAGTCTCATGGACTTTACTGCCTCAACTGGCTTTGAACTGCCATCCTCAGATCTTAGCCTCCTGAGTAGCCACCCTGCACTCAGATCACTTCAATTTTTAAGAGAAAATGAAGGTAAAGAAATACACTATATCTATGTTATGTCTAGTTTGACTACAATAGTTGGAATTGTTAGGTCTGAAATAGATTTTTTCCCCTTTTCTTCTTAATTTAACTATTGAGGATTGATTGATTCAGTTCTCTCCTTTTTGCTTCTTCTTTGAAAAAAAAACTTAAAATTATTCTAAGACATTTAAGAAGGAATAAGTAATAGGAATATAGCCAAGAACAAAAACTGAGGACAGATCAGAAATATTAATAAAATCTGAACTTATGTAGAAAATTTAACCTCTACAAATTCCAAATACCACTGATTCTTCAGATTATGAGAATTAAAGTTTTATGCATAGGAAGTATAAATATTTTCTATCTAAACCAATAAGTCATTATAATGTATCTGTATGAATACCTGAATTTGAATGTGTGTATGCACATGTGAAATAATTATTTTTTAAAGAATCAATGGCTATTTAGTTCAGTCACATAGAAAAATGTGAGGGTTTTATGGATGTCACTGGTTGAATAGATGTTGTTTTATAGCCAATGTGTATTTTGAAACAAAACAAAGGAATTTAGCAAAAGTCTTCATTCATTCATGCATGTTATTGAATATGCCCCAAGTAGATTGAAGTAAAAACTTTTATTATTCCTTTTATTCGTATAAATATTAATGACATATAAATTTACACTACACACATTGGATTTTATTTGCCAGTGTGCTACAGACTGAAGTAACCTCCTTGAAACAGGACAACCAAAACAACATGTGTCCTTAATGATCACCACACATCTGTTCCGTGTAAAGAACACCTATAGAAATCACACCTGGGGAAAAAAGTATAGAGACTGGATTAAACTATGGCATCCACAATAATCCTTTTCTTGGACAGAAAATTTCAATGTTAATCTAGAAAGCAACAGAGTACCTGGAAAGTATGTCAGCTGTTCAAGCTTTTAGAAAGATTGATGTTCTGCATCTTACATTCTAGGTAAAAGAAAGAAAACCAGGAGTTTGGAAGAGAACAAAAGCCAACAAAATAAACGTGGGATGTCAAGACAATGAACACATTTAATAATAACTGTGGTGGGGTAGAGGCCTCCCTTCCTTGTTTTGCACAGAGGTCATGAGCTACATGAATATGTCGTTGCAAGCTGTTCATTCACCGTCGAGGTGTGTATTCAGAAGTTAATATGTCCCATGGTGCTGATTAACTCTCAGCGGCTCTAGGCCAAGGATTTTATGCTCCAGTGGAGACATTTTTGCCAGGTACACGATCTTGGTGCAATCACACCCTAAATGTGACTTTAAAAGCTGAACACAATCTGTGGCATTCATTTTTCCAAGATGGACAACTGTGTTTGGTTATTATCAATATGTTACAAAAGAAGACCTTGAGGAATCTCAGGACTTAAAAAAAGACACACACATAACACCCTTGTAACATATTAAATAATAGCCTACTATAAGTACTAGGCTTTCTTTCCTTTTAATCAAGATAAGGTATGTGTAATAAATAAATGTGTACAAGATAATGGATTTTCAAAATTAATTTAAGATTTTAAAAAATCATTTAGAAAGATGACTAAATTTGGCATCGGAATCATTTTCTTCTATTGTAGGGCAACTTTTTCAAGTTCCAGCCTTTAGATTTCTTACCTGTAACATTAGAACACAGAGCTGCAGCAATAATACATAGAAAATGCTTTAGGGACTGTAATTGGATATAAAAATAAAACTTTCCTTGTTATACTATGTTTAACTTTTTGATATTTAAATATCATTTCTAAAGTACTGTTTAGAATATTATGTAAAGATTCGTTATTAGAAATATATCATTATCATAAAACAATCTTTCTAGCTACCTCTTAAAATATTTTTCTAGTTTTTGTGGATTTCAGTTTTGATATCTACCAACCAGAGATAGAATAATATTGTTTTACCTGTAGGGTTTTTTTTGGATGGGTAAGCACTGCTGGGATTGAACGTAGAGGCTCCCACCTGCTAGGCATCTGCTTTGCCACAGAGTTATGCCCTCAACCTCATGGCTAATTTCTATTTGATTAGTTGAATTTGTTTCAGTTAAAGGGAAATTTAGGTGAGAATAAAAACCTAACAAAGTCATGCATTTTCAATTTCTATTAATTACTTTTTTCCCTAAACAAACAGAATTCTAATTCTTACAGTTCTAGAGGTTACATTTCCATGATTAGGGCCGGAACAGACTCATTGTCTAATTCACAGATGGAAACTTCTTGCTGCATCCTCACATGGTTGGGGGAAGGAGTATAGTTTATAAAAGCTGTCTGGTTTATCTTGACCCAAGTGCTTTGAATGTTGAAAATGTGACAAGAACTGCTCCACATGCTAACGGTACAGTCATGGATAGGCAATGATTCCTACGCTGAACTTGATAGAGGAGACAAACATACAACAAATTGCAGCAGACACTAAGACAAGAAAGACTTCTTACAGGGCTGGGAAGGTGGCTCAGTGGTAGAGCGCTTGCCTTGCATGCCTGAGGCCCTGGGTTCGATTCCTCAGCACCACATAAGCAAAAAGAAAAAAGCCGGAAGTGGCGCTGTGGCTCAAGTGGTAGAGCGCTAGCTTTGAGCTGAAGAGCTGAGGGACAGCGCCCAGGCCCAGAGTTCAGGCCCCAGGACTGGAACCCCCCCCCCAAAAAAGAAAGACTACTTACAATTAATTCATGCAAATACAACAAGAAAGGAATACAATAGAAATGGAGTCATGGGGAAAGATCTTCTCATGTAGCCTAATGACCAGTTGATAAATACAGGTTAGCTTGTTTACTTGCTCTCTGCAAAGTGTCATCTTGCTGTGAGCTTATCCATGCAAGGCCCAGCATCCATACACTATGGAGTCACAGGTGGGAAAATTAGGAGAGGGCATTTGCAAAGAAACTACAGATTTGGCATTAGCTGATACATTAACAACCTTACCTGCCCAGTCTTCACTAAATATGTTTTATGTCAACTAACTCTATACAATTAATTTATGCATAAATGGTCAGAGTTTATAAAGAGTGAATGTAACTGAATCATTTTTTTTTGTCTAGACATTGTAGAGTGTTTCTGGTTTGGATTGATTAGGATATAATAAGTCATATATTTCCTAATAATTTTAACCATATGTTCTAGATGACCATTCTGGTGAGACAAGGGATTTAACAAACTAAAGAAATAATTCCTGAAAATATCCCCTCACAAGAATTTAGAAGATAGGATATTTTCTCCTAATTTCTACTAAAAAAAATTATGGGAAAACAGTGTTAATAGTGTGGACCTTACTTAGCATAGCTCTTTATACAGTAAAATGTTAATCACTTACTTTGGTATGTGAATGAAAATAGGTACTGACAAAAAAAAAATCTTAGTTCACTACAAATATAAACAATGAAAAGCAGCATGTGCAGAGATTAAATGCAATCGCCCATGTAAGCAAAAATTACTCTTTCTTATCATGTTATGACTTTAGGAGAAGAAAAAATGTTTTGATGTAAAAATCTGTCAGCTATCATGTAATTTAATATGTAGTGACATATACTGCTAAAAGGTATATATTAACATTAAAGACCCAAACTCCAATGATTAATATCACAGCGATGACAGAAGGAGAGTGCCTAATTTTAATCCACTGTTTATCTATGGGGGTAATTTATAGATCACTCGGCATGTTTTAATAGTAGACATAAAAAGATGTCCTCTAATACCCACTTGCTTTCAAGATCTGACATTTGCAATTACAAATATAAAGAAATAGCCAGGGTTGCCTTCACTGGATATGTATACAAATAGCTATTCAGCCCATGCACAGTTTATAAAAGTGATCTATTAATAACAAAACTGCTCCTAAGACCCAGGGTCTCTTAATATTCTAGTTGAATATCATGGGGGTTGACTCAAAACGAGGCCAGAAACACAAAGAGTGGTCAACGCATTGATTTGCCTGCCAAATATAGTTTTACCATCATAAATCTCAGGCTGACAACCGCACAAAGCTTTCTTCACCCAAACACTGCCAAGTAAGGGCGTCTATTCACTGATTGGCTGATAGTCTCCATGACAACTGATGCCACAATTAGACAAGTACAATCCCACTTTCAAATATGCACACAATTCATTAATTCAGCAGGACTTGGTTGACGACATATTATGAGGGAATATTTAATACTATTTGGAGGCTGATCTATTTGCCTCTTATCTAGAGTAAAAAAAAATGATAAGTAGCGATGAAAACAACTGTTTAATTAGACTAAAGTAAGTTTGACAAGCAACTCTGTGAATTTAAGTGATTTTTTAAAAATAATTTCATAGGTGTCTCTTTTTGTATACTCAACGGATATTGAGTTAATCTTCAAGTTATTTTCGTGTGGGCCCTTTTTCAAAAGGAAAAAAATGTGCGTCCAATTTTCTACATATGAAATAAGATAGTAACAAACACCTCTCTGGCACTTAAGAGACCCCAGTGAAAATTTTCAAAGGAGTCATTTATTGATCCTTTGTCTACACAGAAACCTCATTTACCAAATATGCTTCCCACACAACACTGGACACTTGGATTCAGAATCTAAGTCCTAACAATATAAGCTCTAATAAGGAGTTGAGGACAAATAAAACAGTGTTTATCAACTTTTTCAAGTTTAGCTTGCTAACTTGATTAACCAAACAACTGCAGCACCGATGTTTCTAAATGACCGGTATTTTGAAAGAGTCAGGATAGCAAAGTAGCATGTTTAGTACACTTGATCTCATATTACTATCGATGTAGATACACATGAGTCATATAAATCAATGCACATACTGATGTGCATTTAAAATATAATAAATAAAAGAAGAGATATTAAATATTTATAGTTGTTTATCCCCTGGTCTTGGTAGTGAGATTGTGATTTTTTTTGTTTTCTTTCCCCCATATTTTGTTTACAGTGAGGATGGCATAATTTCTTCATTAAAGAGAGGTGGTACATTATATTTGATAAAAATGAATGAAAGGCAAAAGAAATTCTCCCAGCTATGAGAAAGCAACAGAAAATCTGAGATGTAGTTATCTTTAATTTCTTGTTGTGAAGCATTACCACAAAGTCAGAAAATTGGAATAAATAAATACTTATTTTACATAGAAATATCAAATGCACTATCAATAAAATTTTAATATTTGTGTAATAGAAATTAAAGGGAACTTTGTGGAATTAAATATTCAATTTTGTTTCATTTAAATCATACCTTGTATTTTGTTGTGTAGAAAGCATCTTGTATATAATAGAAATACTTAATATTAGAAAAATCATACATGAATAAGTGAAACAAATTTATTTGTCATTTTGTACCTTCATACTCATTGTTAGGAACCAAAAGAGATGAAGAATAAGAGTGTCTGTATTCAAGGTCATTGCAACTTAATGGGGAAGCAATATGTAAATATGAAAAATTATAGTAACATGGTACAGAGAATACAGATGAAGGTTGTGTAGAAGTTCAGAATAATCAGTGTTTACCTACTTATATCATATTTACATCACCACCTTTGGTAAAGTTTAAAGACTATATTATCCGAGCCATGTATAGACTGAATATCGACTTTAAAAAATAACTACCAGAATTTAATTTGTGCATCAAAGACAAAGCGAAGGAGTCATTTGAGAAAGAAAGTAGGACAACAATAAGGAACTCAACGATTCCTGTTAAATGGACCCAGTTTAGAAACAGCCCCGGAACATAAAATATTTTATCTCATCCTTTGAGTACAACCCAGAAGCTCATTTAAAAATGTTGGCTCAGCCTTTAATGAGGTTGTATAAATTAACACCCGTATTTACTATGACTTTCTCATGTGTCTTCCCAAGAATATCTAACATCAATTCCACCCTGGCTGGAGGCCTCTTATCCCATCACAAATCATTACGGTTGCTCTACAGTATGCGGAGAAATATTTTCCATATATGTTTGCCTAATCCAGGCTCTACCTAATAGTTGGCCTTGTAATGTAGGATTTATGGAAAGAATCAGTCCATATGAAAGTGAGGGATTTTGAAGCTTACATGCAAATGACATCTTCTGAAATGACAAGTTTGATTTCTCCATAGGCAACTGGTGATGAGCCTGACATCAATGGCTTATGGCGTCTAAAATAGATACGTTATCTTTTGTCTCACAAAAAATTATATCTATAATCCTGGGGGGAAATAAAACCATCTTCCTGCTTTGGACCCAATTCTCCCCAGAAGGCAGAATATGAGCTAAGAGGCTGAATGAAGAAGAGTTTTCTCAGGGAGAAGTGGAGGTGAGTGGACTGGAACAGAGGAGAAAAAGATGTTCAGAGGGTGTGGTTCCTAAACTGGTCACCACCCCAGTTGCCTGAGCCTAACTCCATTGAGATCTTCTGTGGGATCACAGCCCACCTGGCAGAAGCTGTGCCCCGGGCCAGAAAAGAACAGGACCTGTCCACAGCACCTGCATGCTAGTGAGCCAGAGTGGTCCCTGGGCTATTAACTATTACCTCTGTTGTAATTCCTGATTTTGGAGTGGGATTTTTTCCTGATGACATCTCATACCCCGCTTACACAAACCCCAGAGTTGAAGGAGCGAGGCAAAGTCATAGCTTATGACTGCTGCCCCAGCCACAGCAGTAGATTGGTCTCAGATGTGAGGTGTGTGTGTGTATGTGTGTGTGTGTGTGTGTGTGTGTGTGTGTGTGTGTGTGTGTGCTGGGGGGTGTTTAAGAAGCACATGTATTTCATGGACTGCTGAGGTGGGAAATAGAATCGGGCTTCCAGTGGCTTTTTAATGTGTTTTATGAGGAACAGTACTTGTGACACAGCCAAGAAAAAACAGGCAAGCAAAATCATCGTCTTGATTCTTGCAGACTGGCCTTTGATATTCTGAGCTGCTCTGGTATTTTCCTTGTCACGAGAGCGAATTCATTTCATCTCCAAATTTACTGTTGGTATGAGCTATCTAGTTTGACTTGGCCTTTAGATACTTTTAACACAGTAGTCACCAATTTACTTTCTAGTATAGGAATTGTGTGTCCGTTTGTGTGGTTGGTCTAGCTACTCATTCCCTCCCTCTCTCTCTCTCTTCTTCCTTCCCTGCTTATTGAAGAACTAGAAGCTGACTCACAGTCTGTTATTTTCAAGTCATATGTATACAGATAGACCAATAAATACATGAGTTTTACTAGTTTTATTATTTTAAATCTTTTCATGCTCACTCCTAATTCTTCTTGGAATCTTGTACAGGAAACAACTTTCAGCTCCTTTGGCTATTTTCCGTTTTAATTTACTTCTATGATTCTAAAACACATACTCATGCTTTGCTTCATGATCAACCACTCCAATCTGTCTCTTAGTTACTGTTGATAAATTCTCTAGCATTCTGGTTCTGCTGTGACCCATATATTTCTCTCTCAATGTTTTTATATTCCTTTTTTGACCCCAGGAATCTGAGATAAAATGTACTTTAATGTAGTTCTTCTATATGCTGAACAGTTAATAGACTCTTTTAATTTGGAATCTCAGCGTCTTTACTTCTGCAAAGAATATTTGGGTATTGAAATTAGTGAAAGGATCCTTCAAGTACTTAAGATAATTACAATGAAAAGAACTTTTAAAAGCCAGGTGCTAGTGGTTCACACCTATAATCCTAGCTACTCAAGAGGCTGAGATCTGAAGATCTCAGTTTGAAGCCAGCTGGGGCAGGAAAGTTTGTGAGACTCTTATCTCCAATTAAACAGCAGAAAACTGGAAGTGGAGATGTGGTTGAAAGCCACAGCACTAGCCTTGAGCAAAAACATTCAGGGACAGTGTTGAGGTCCTGTCTTCAATCCCCATGACCAGAAGAAAAAAAAAGCACCTCTAAATTATCCTTCTGATAGTCTAACTTTATATCTTTTGGCATCCATTTCTAAGGAATTCTCTCAGTCCAGTCATTTAGTTCTATTAAGATTTTTATCTTTTCTACCTTCCTTTAAACAGTTAAGAGCTCTATTTCCTATTATCTAATTTGTTTCTTCAACATTCAATCTTAACCTCTGAAGATACGGATAGAATTTTCCTTTTTAAGTTTTCTATCTCAGGTCCCAAGACTTTACTTCTTTTCTATTCATATCTTTTAGGTTATTTCTTTTCATGGAGGCTTTGCTAGGATATAACTAATGGAAAGCTTCTTGGGGAGGAGTAGCGTCTGCAATTAAGTTTCCTGGGAGGGCTCAACCACCGTATTGACAAGCTTTGGCTTTTGAATAAGTCCAACCCATTAGAGAAGAATCTCTCAATTTCTAGGTGGTAAGGTATACAACAGGTTGCCCACTGAGCAGTTTCTGTTGGCTACAGGGACGAAGACTGCTTACAAAGAGCAGTCTTCAACATTCATGTGTATACACAGATATACCCCTGTTTAATGTCTCTGTTCTTAATACCAAGGCTAACCTCCATACTGAAAAATAATCTCTTGGTACAGTTCCTCTTTGGGGTGTCTACATGTTATATAGGTTTGGACACTAGTAGTGAATGCTAGCCATAGAAAATAAACAATCAAAACAACAGCAACCACCAAATCTTCTCTTTTCATGTTGCTAGACAACAAGAGCATGATACTTAACTAGCTGGAGCTTTTGGAGTTTTCATTCTGTGCCAGTAACAGCATGTGAAGACGCTTGGGTCACATTTATGACCAAGCTAGGCAAGACTTACCAGTGCTTTCGTATGAATATTTTCTCTAGTTCTTGCTGTAGTGCCGTTTGAGGAATACAGAGTTATATTTTCATTCTGAGACTGGCCCTCTGACCCTACTATTGTTTTGGTGAGCTTTTAAGATGCTGGCCATAAATCCAATTTTTGCCTAAAAATATCAGCATCTGCTTCTGCCGCTTACAACCAAGACTGCTAACTGATACAATTGCCCTCTCTAAATGGCATGATGTACTCTAAGAGGCCAAAGTTCCATGTGGTTATTATGTGTCTTCTAAGTAGTTACATTTCACCAAAAATACAAGCATCACTCATTGGTTTCAGAAATTGTATGTTGCCTGTGCAAATTTTGCAAGCAATAGAAATGAACAAAATTAATAAGCCATCTTAGAAATGGCATTTGTTAGAATCTGTGTAAGTTATCTGCACTTAGGAAGACCAGGATAAAGGATTTCCAATCCAAAATTTTTTTCTAAAACCAAAACTCAATTGTTACCCAAGCTCTTATTTTTATAAATGTCTTCCTTAAGTCAGCAATTTAGAATGGGTTACTTTTTTTTTTTTAGTAATTAGCAATCACTTTTGTTCAATAATGCAGGAGAAAAGAGCCTTTACCTCTAAGAATACACCCCATACTCGACTTAATTAGCTCATGGCTCTTGAAAAATAGTGCTTTAAAATATTGCTGTCTTCTGTACTAAGTATTTTTTTTGTCACTTAGTATTTAAGGGAGTGCTGGAATTTAACATTTTTCTGAGTCCATATGAGTCAGAAAAATAGTGCTCCTGCCCCTTTCCAGTGCTCTTTTTCTCTTTCTCTTACTGAAACATGTATTCTAGTTCAGACCTGGAAAGTCTTCAATGTCATATAGGACATGGCAGTAGCCTGTTTGCCCATTCTTCAGTACAGAGAGAAAGAGAAGCATTGCAGAGTCACCCTTTTTCCTTTGGACTTCATACAATCTTTAGTTTTTCTTGAAAGTCCCCGAATCTAAAGCAATATAACATGACAAAAATAAATAAATAAATAAATGAAAGTTCTCTTCCTGCATGATAACTGGGCTCCTTAACTAATTTTTGTCTCATCCATACTTGTCTTATTTTCTTTTAAGGGAACTAAGATTTCAGTGAGATAATTATGCATGTGACAGCATTTTATCCATTGAAAACCACACTTTTTATGAGGCTGATACTCAAACAGGCATAGACAACATTGTCTGTGTAAGTCCACCCTTACCAGTAGCAATTCAGCGACTCTCACAAAAGCCAATGCTGACATGGAAAAATATTCATCCTCACCAAGAATTGAAGACATGGACTCTCAAGCACCAAGGAGATATCTTCTTTCACTTATTCAAAGAAATGTAACAAGGTTACCCAGTGGCAATGAGTCTGGGTTGAAATTGGGACTCTTTCAATACAGGTAAGATGGTAATAATAGTTTTGGCAATTGGATACTATGCTATTGAGTTACTGAACAATCATGCCTTTCCTCTATGTAATTCATTAACCAGCTATCACTGCAAATACCTTGCAAAGAGAATTATTTGTAATAGCAAAATATGAAAACCAACTAAATGGCCAGAAATAACCGAATGACTCAGTAACTTTATTGTGTGGACACATTGGATATCCAGACAGTGGTACCATTAAACTAGGCAGAGGAAATGGCTCTGATACATGGCATATATGCAAATAAATGGAAATTAATGGTATATCATGTTCATGTATAATCCTATTCCAAGCATTTTAAATATTACCTCACCTAGAGCTAATAGAGTGAGAAAAATATGAAGAGGGAGGTGTTAGGGTGTTGGCAAAGTATGGGAACTTTATTTCCTGTTTGGTTGTATCTTTCTGACTTTTCTATGTCAAGTGTGTATTTTTGTCATCAGAAATTTAGAAACAGTCATCAGGATAATGGTATGTAACCAGGGTAAAATAATATTGCTTCAAATCTTAAATCATGGACTTACTTAAGAAACACAATGATAGTTTAAGGACTCTGAAATGTAGTGGCAAGCTAGTGGCTTCCATCATGTTGGCTCCATTCCTGACTGTCCATTACTGTACGCACTCAGACAGCATACAGAATTTCTATGTTGGCACTAGGCTTTGTGACAGTCCAGAGAATCGTACTTTCATGGAAGTCTTGGGAAATGTTGTACTTCATTTAAGAGAAACTCTGGAAAAGATCCTAGTTTATACATCTTTGCATCTAATTTATATTGCAGAGGACACAATCTCACAGCGAACAGCTCCCTAAGCTCTCAGCGTTTGTGCCCCCCCTTGGGAAGAGGCCTACCAAAGAGACATAGGTGTTTTTAAGAGATAACACCATTATGGTTCAATCCCTTGATGGGAAGTTGTTCCTTCTAGTTCTACTATATCATTCCTCCAGGGAACAACACCAGTTGGCTAGTACAATTGACATAATGTTACAGGCAAAAAGAAAAGAGAAAGACAGAGACAGAAAGCAAGGTGGCCCAGGATTAAAAAAAAAGCCTTTTAGTAGTTGTGACATATGCAAACTAAGACGCCAGAATAAATTCTTCATCATATTCATTGTTTGATATTCACACAATTTTACTAAATTCAGTGCTGTGTGTTTTATTTTTCTACTTTAGGTTTAAAGCAGAGCAGAAATGTGTCAGCACGTCTTCCAAAAATATAAAGATTGCATTTAGATTATATTATGGCCTATTTTGTAGGAAATACACATTCAAAAAAAACAGTGGCACATTTATTATGCTATGGATCTCTCTAAGAAATCAGTTTAAATGAAAGTTTTAAGAACCCTATTAAGTGAAATCAAAATTTTGTGCCTAGTGTTACTAATGAATAGCAGCTTTATATCAAATGTAACATTGAAAAGGGTTCGCTTCAGCAAATGGACCAGAAGATGCCTCTTCCTCTTCTTTCTCTTCCTCCTATTCCTCTCTCCCTTCACTCTTCCTCTCTCTTTGTCTTTTTCTCTTTTTTCCCTCACTCACTTGCTTTCTCTCCTCTCCTCTTTCCTTTCTTCCTCTCACTCTCTTTCTCTCTCTTCTTTCTCTCTTCTCTCTTTTTCTTCTCTCCTTTTCTTTCTTTCTCTCCTCTTTTCTTCACTCTCTCCCACTCTGTGCTTTTCTTTCTTTTTTCCCTCCCTTCTTCTATCCCTTGCTCCCTTCCTTTCTTCCTGAGACAGAGTCTTACTATGAAGTCCAAGTTAGCCTCAACTTTGCAATTCTGCTGCCTCAAACTCCAGAGTTGCTGGTGCTTTCTTTTCTAGGCTCAAATGTTTCCACACCATTTTTAGTCATCTAAGGTGCTCAAAGGGCAGGTTTAGCTTCTTGGCTGTAAAAGATCAATGGCTAATGAAGGGATGAGAAGGGGTCAAAGTGAGAACGTTGGGTTGGCCAGTAGTGGAAAAAAAGTAGTTCCATTTGGGGTGGACAAGGATAGGTTGTTAGAAGCGAGATTAAGTGAAGAAATTCCAATAGGACAACGCCATTGAATTTATGAGAATTGAGTGAGGAACACATGATATAAAATAGTCAGGTAGGGATTGGAGGCATGGGGTTAGAGGGATGGGGTGGGGGATGATGGAAGAGGTAGTATTGATCGAGACGCACTGTAGTGAGAAACTGACATGGAAACCCCTTTGTACAACTACTTAAGGATAACAATAAAAATAAATAAACTACAACAAATGGGATCAATAAATCATCTGGTCTTAGTTTTAGGGAAGTTGAACAAACACAAAAGGTTTGAATTGGATATCCAAATGTTAGCAGTCTACTTAGTAGACACTGAAAAATGATGAAACTTTCCTTAGTGACCTTAGAAGGCCTTCATAGACTACTTTATACACTACACTTCAGAAATGTCTTCATACACCACTGCATTAAGTTTTATTCCAAAGGTTTAAAGTAGGGGTGCAGTGAATTGTGAGCCACAGTTTGGAATTTCTGTCCTAAAGACAGAAGGGGCTCTTTGACTATCAATTAGGTCATTAGAAATTACATAACTGCTCTACAGAAGAGTATATAATGCAAAGGTGACAGATAAAAGCCAATTGCAACATAAAACATATATAACAGTTCTATCTCACATGAACCAGTGGTTCACACCCATAACCCTAGCTACTGAGGAGGCTGAGATCTGAGGATTTTGGCTAACGCTAGCCTAGACAGACAACTTTGAGAGAACTTTACCTCTCCAAATGTAAAAAAACTGGAAGTGGAAGTGTAGCCTTGTATAAAAACCTAACAAAGAGAGACAGACAGACAGAGACAGAGAGAGTGAGACAGAGACAGACAGAGACAGAGAGGAGAGGGGGACAGGCTCTGAGTTCAAACCCTAGTACAAGCACACACACATACAAAATAAGAAACCTGTGAGTGTGTGTCTTATAGGAAATACAAAGCAAACTATTTACACAGGTTTGCAATGAGAGTGCATAATTCATTTGAATAATGTGTGTTGCTTGTTTTTTCCCAGCACGTATCACATGACATTAAATCCTAAGATGCAGTTTTTCTATAGCTCTCAAAACTTAGATTAGTCTCACAATTGTAATTCATAGTGATATATAAAACAATGCAGTATTATATAATCAATGCACGTTAGATTCACTGAAAGATGATTTTTAATAAGTTAGAAGCAAACACTTAGGAAATTTGTGCAACTCCAATTTTTTGACACCTAATACCTATGGAAATGAGTCTGTTACTTCCATTTCTTAGATTTATTCTTACTCATAAAAATATTTTTAAAAATTCAGACAGAAATGGAAAACTCAGTTACTGACTGGAGGCATGGCTTAAATGATACAGTTCCTGCCTAGAAAGGGGAAGGCTCTGAGTTCAATCCCTGGTACTCGAAAACAAAGCATAAAACAAACAAACAAACAGTTACTTTCTTGTCCAACTCAATACCATGATGGCCTGTTTATCTACGTTGTTAAGGATCTGAATTAATTCATTTTCCACTTTAATAGTTGAGGTGTTAAACATCAACGACCAAGGAACAGATGTTGGGTTACTTAAAATTTCTTATTTTTAAAGATATTATGGCCTAAATTATGAATAACTAACTTTTCCTAGCCTAAATTGCTTCAAACAAAGCAGAAAGCTCTTTATTGCAGGTTGCAGATCAGGGCATAATGTGCTCCATATGGCTAATTGTATTATGTGACTGGGCAGTTCTATTCAGCATGAGCAGAAGCATCCATAGTGTCTAAGGTATGCAATATTGTTAGATGAAATTATAAATTTATTCCTATGAAATTTTATAATGGACAATTTCTTTTTTTTCCTCCTATGTGAAAAAAATAGCATGACCATAAAATTAATCTAATGAAAGTATAGACTTTCTTTTTTCTTTATTACTAAGTACTTTGTGTATGTCATTGATGTCAAAAGAAAACAATAAACTTGCAACCAGGTAGACTGTACAAAGTATCACAACAGTGCATATTGAAATACAACCTACCCACATCTAGTGATGTGATATACTTTTGTTATGCTGTAGACCATGAAATTATAGAATCTCCCATAGTTCTGACATATTATTCCTCCTCTTAAATCATTATAATCACCAGACCCATCATATGCCTCAATCTCTAAATGATAATGGAACAGAATCACAGTATAATCAAGGAAGCTCTCAAGATTCATTTTCAGAAAAATATGATGCTCACCCTCACTAAGTAGAATTCTTCATTAATTAATAGTGTCACTGATGGTATTATGTTACCCATCACCAAGTTTCTGAAAATCTTACTTTATGGCACCATAAAAATCAGAATCTGTGGAAAGTACTATATGAATAAATAGTCATATTATAGTCAAATATATAAAGAGTGGTCTGAAGAGACTCTTTAAGAATCTCTCCATCATCCTTATCTTCTGTGAACTGAACGCATGGGCTGACTTCTGCCCTCCAGCCCTTCTTCCAATGGTGCCATGGAGAGGCTCAGTGGAGAAACATGTATACTAGCCTCCACCAGAGGCAAATGGGATCAGCATCACTCTCCCCTTCCCCTGTACATCCAGGACAATCACCGTGGTATAGGCTGTCAATCAGCTCATCCCTCCACCGGAGTTGAATGCCAGCGAGACAATGTCATATGGTGCATCTCAATTGAGTGGTTCCTGACATCAGCAGGCATGCAAGTCTGTATTTTAGGTATTGCAAATTCATGTATATGTGTGTATGTGTATATGTGTATATGTATAGATGAATAAAGACAGCATAAGCACAAAGTAAAAGTCTTATCAAGAATAATTCACTCCATCCCATATTATTTGTCTCATTTATAGGAACAATCCTCAATCATGTGTACAGTTTTGACTGGAATACATAGAGATGCACATACATACATGTCAGCTATTACTTATCTTCATGTTCATAAAATCATCAACTTTCAAAGTCAATGTAAAGAAGTCTTTTTTCACGCTAGTGGTTATCAACAACTCTATGTTACTTCACCAACTTCCAAAGGATCCTCTTCAGAGTCTATTTCAATGATACGCTATTGTAAATGGTGCTCTAATGTACCTTACAAAATATTTCCCTTCATTTCTATTTCTGTTCCTTCTATTTCTAAGTTATTTCTTTTCATTTCTATCTTGTATTTACCAGTCCTCGATCCCCTTACACGCTTATACATTCTCTTCATTCTCCCAATTTGCTAGGGCTCGCTTATTCACACGAAATTCAGAGGCTTGTTTGTTTTTTTAAATTGGTTATCGGTGTTCTTTTTTGGGGCTGGTGATGAAAGCAGAGCCTCATTTTGTGCTAGGCAGGTGCTTTCTCGGTGAGCCACATACCAACTCACCTGTTTCTGAATACTAGATTTTCTACATATGTGTGTGACTCTTAATTAGAGTAGGAATGGCCAGAGCTTACCTGACATGCAAAAATGCTCTACATTGCACAGACGAACATGGTTGGTGCCAACTTTTACTACAAAAATAGCTTGTGAGATGATCTGATGGTGCCAACCCAGAGCCATAACCTAGAACAAATTAATTCCTTAATTAAAAAGAAAATAACTCTGCCTCTCAATCAATAGTATCAAAGACAATATAAATGTAACCGGCTGAATCCACACAATACCATCCTATGCAGTGCTATCAGACTGTAATCATTACTACTACTGTGTGTGTGTGTGTGTGTGTGTGTGTGTGTGTGTGTGTGTGTGTGTGTGTTAATCACATACTTTCACCCATAGTTATTTACTTCTATCCTAATTTTTGGTCTAGAACATGATATTCATTTACTATAGTCTGACCTGACTTCAACTCTACCACCCATGGCTACTAAAGTACATGTTTTCTACTTTATTAGATACAAAAGGAGAAAAAGGTTTAAAAAGTGAAAGTTGCAAATAATAAACAAAAGGCAAATGGTGATTGCGTTTTTAACAGATTTACTGAGATGGAATCCCCATGCAGAAAGTTAATCCTTCTTCTTATTATACCTCCAATGACGTTGTATAGGTCGGGAACTTTATTGGAATTCTCATCACTTAATATGTACTTGTTGATAGCCTACTACGTGGCAGACTTTGTCCTGGATACTGAGGCAAATGCTGTAAGTCAGTTTCCCAGCTTCAGGATCATTGACATTTGGGACTGAAGAGTTCTTCATTGGGGAAGCCTGCTCTGTATATTATATACGCTGAACTCCACCCTTTCTGTCTCCCTGCTAGGTGCCAGCAGCCTCTTTCACTCTACTTGTGACAAACAACTTTTTCTCCAGACAATCCCAAGTGTCTGGATATCAAAATAATTCCTCTTGAAAATGATTGCTCTCAACCATGCAGTCAATTGCCACCTTGTCTTGAGGGGCCCTTGCTTATGATCACATTTTCCAAATCGACTCTGATATAATCTTATACCACATGAATCATTGCCACCACCACAGTGCTAAATGCAGCCTTGCACCTAGTCCTACTTAAATATGTGTTGGCTCAAATGATGCACAGCTTTTATAGCCAGTTCTTTATCAGTGGTTCAAATTATTGCTTTTAGTGAACATGCAAAGCATATGTGTTAAGCAATGTACTCAAAGCCCATGGTACTCTCAGATGTAAAAAAAAAAAGAAAAAGAAAAAGTACCTTTCTTGATGTGTATCGTTTGTGCTTTGTCCTATACCAGTGAGTTAACTTATCAACTTAACTTTTAAATGTATGTATGAAGATGTGATCTATGGAGCTTCCCTACCTAACATTCATGTGAAAGAAACAACAAATGATTCAACAATTCAACAAATAAAAGCTACTTTGCCAGGATAAATTTTCTTGTCCATATGGTGGATGGCACTGATTGATGTCTGCCTGCTGGTACTGTTTAGACAGCTTAAAATTTAAGGCCACTTTGTGGCCTCTGTAATGCCATTTCTGGTTCTAAATTCCTGAACGGATGATGTGTTGCTGACATGGCTGGTCTTCAGAGCTCTCTACTGGTTACTGGTCACAATTCACACTAATCTTTCTTTTTCTGGCTGTGGTCAAGTTAGTAGAATGTGACCAGAAATGCTTGTATGTCCTTCTTTCTCTCAAGACTGAATGACCAAAGTCAAGAAGGAAAATTCCCTTTAAACTGTGGCCAAAGGAAGCTACATTATTCATTATTGGCTAGTTAGAAATGTCCCTGGTGGTATTTTGTACAAATGTTCACGCAATCAGATAATCGCATACCCAGGGCCCAGGATTCCCACTTGACATACTTGATAATAATTCCTATCTGGAAATTACACAAGAACTATAATGAGACACCATTGCCTAACAGCTACTCTCCTAAACGATTGCATTTGCGAGGTGTAAATCAATAAATGGTGATTAATGAGATTACATTTCATTTGTGTTAATTCAGTGGTACTCAATAAACTTCTGTTGCTTATACAGTTAATGGAGAAATAGCCATAAAATATATTTCTTTTTCTCTTTTAACCTTTTCTTTTGTTATTTGTCCAATTGTCTGGTTGTCTAGAGCCCTTATTTTTTTTTTTTGCATTTTGAAGAGGCAAAGTGTCATGATTATTAAAAGGTAGCCATGTGTAATACTGAGGTTATACTGTAATCCTTTTCAAGTGGACAAAAGCATTAGACATATGAATGCTTAGCTTTATTGAGCATTTGCTATGTGCCAGATACCCTAGCAAAGAGCTTTACATGAATTATGATTTGTAAATTTCCAAACAACCATAGAAGAACACATGAAAGTCTTTCAACTGCACTAGTCATTAATGAAAAAAATTAAAGCCACCAGGCAGTATCCTGGACTAGCAGAATGGCTAAAAGAATAAAAGACATAATAACCATTGTTGATGATAATATAAAACAACAGAGACTCTCATGTACTTCTTGTGGGAGCGTAAATTCATATAGGCACATAGGAAATCTGTTTGGTAGCTATACTAAAGCAGAATGTACACATACCTATCACTTATAAGTTCCTTTGTTAGAGACATAATGTAAATTTGTACATAAATTGCCTAAATACATGGACAAAAATACTTAAGGCGAAATATTTTAAATAGTCTTTACCTAGAAACTACAGAAATGTCTATCAATAACAACAGACAATAAATTGTGCAACATTCTCAAAAGGAAACACTACAGAATCATTTTATTGGATAAACTTGGTCTATACATCATCAAAGATGGATTTCCTAAACACTATATTGAGAAAAAAGCCAGACACAAGACTCCATATTCCATGGGAAAAAAAATAGTCAAATCTAATCAGTGATGTACATCTTGAGCATGGTAAACATTGGTAGGATCATGAAAGGGTAGGAGGAGAAATGACATGATGTTGTTTCTTGATCTGGGTTCTATGTACATCAGTGTGTTCATTTTGTTAATAAAACAAAAAACAAAATCAACTCATTGCCAGGCAATGGTGGCTCACACCTGTAATCCTAGTGACTCAGGAAGCTGAGATCTGAGGATCACAGTTTACAGCTAGCTCTGGCAGGAAAGTGAGACTCCTATCTCCAATTAACCACCAGAAAACCATAGGTGGCACTGTGGCTCAAAGTGGTAGAGTGCTAACCTTGAGCAAAAGAGCTCAGGGCAGCACTCCGGCCCTGAGTTCAAGTCCCATGACTGACAAAAAACAAAATCCTCAGTAAGTTATGTATTTGTGTACTATGCACTCTTCTAATTATATTATACTTCTGTAAAAACATTTCCTAAGCCTTTTTATGTGTATCAAACACTATTGTTTACTGAAATTCATAAATGCAAATACAGAGAATTGATAAAGTTAAGACATCTTGCTTGAGCACAAATGAAGATTTGAATCTTGGCAGTTTCTCCACAAATTCCTAAATTGACCCCTCTGGATTATGGACAAAACAAACTTAGTTTTTCTCTTGTCTTCAATACCCATTCCTTGTCTGTGATTACCCAAAGTTGAAAGTGTGTCCAGTAGTAAGCAGGTTTACCAGGGACTTCCCTAGCCTTGACTGCCAATAGTCCCATGTGAAGCCTGGGTTGACTTCCAATAGTCCCACAAGGTGAGACCCCGGAAGGTCTGACACCACAGTGGTAGCCCCAGCATCCCCAACTATTGCAAGCCATTGTGTTTGCCGATGGTAAATGGCAGGCCACCTTCCAGAATGCATCTCCCTTCAGGTTTGATCCCAACGGAAGAATATTGAAGCTGGAGTACTGCCCATAAACATAGTTGAATATCCTAAACTACAATATAAAGAAGATAAATAAGAGCTAGCTTGTGTTTGTCATGAGATCTGCACAATGGAAAATGAGTCGCTTGATGAGGAGACTCCAGAAACAACAACAACAACACAGAAGGGAGGAGGAAAATAAGGCATGTCCCTCCATACTCTCCTGGAGGGAGCTGCCACGGGCATTTAAATTAGAACCAGTGTGATGTTTCTTTAAATAAATGATAAAAATGGTGCGATGCTCTGCTATTCTCACAGTGTAGCCACGGGTGTTGGTGCTTGTCTACAGCATGCATAAGGTGCTTTTAAAATGTAGCTTAGGGGGTCTACCCTCTGTGAACCCCATCTGAAGTAGGTCCCATGAATCTGAATGTATTTAATAATCTAACTTTGATGCAGATTGATGGTTGGGGACATACTGGCTTTGTAAGGTGCCATGTGAAATAAAATGTCTTCTTTGGGTCATACCACTTGTTACAGGCCCTTGAGGGAAAAGGGCAAAAGACAAACAGAATGACAGAGGGAGTTAATTTATTTCTCCTGCAACTCTTTTTCAGGTTAAATTTTAATCTAGTTTTAAATTGCTTTATAAATATGACTCTGATTAAAATATAAGAAATATCAAGAATGAAAGAAAGAAGAAAATAAGTCTAAGCGTTGCAAGGTATGCAAACCAAATTCATTTCTTAAGTACACTGTCACACATACATAAACACAATTTGTTAAGCCCTCCCTCCAGGCTTTCTAAAAAATTTAGTCTGATGACTCTCCTGGATTTAATTGAAGAACTAATTTTAAATGAATTTTGATACAGTCTAGGATTTGGGAAAAAATGTTAGCAAGAGCAATGGCTTAGAATTTCAAAGTATAACATAAGCAAACATACTATTCTATTGCACTCATATAGTAGTAGAAAATATCACTGTTACGCCAATGTACTGTTAGTGGTTGCTACATAGTTATTTCTATAGCCTAGAAAATCAATATCTAACTGAAAGTTAATTCTTCTGTATAACTTAAACATTTTTAATGTGCTTGTAGAACAATTTCTCTTCCAAGCTAAATTTACTGACTACTTAGATATACTCATCAGTTGTTTTTCTGTAAGTAAATTTAAGTCCAACTATTAATATATTTGTTAATGGCGTCTAATTTTACGTAATCAGGGAATGTGCCACCCTTTTACAAATCATCTAGAGGAAACCCTAGAAACATCTGTTCACAGATAACAACATGGGCAGTGTGAGAACAGATATTAAAATCTTGAGAATTTCTCCCACGGGGCTGAGACTTTAACTTCCTCAAAGAGTAGATTGTAAACTCCTATTTCTGAAGAGGATTGAAATAGATGGCTGTAAAAAATCACTCTTGTGTTTAGACCAAGCTAAGTGCATTGCAAATGTCATATTTCAATAGATACCAGAACACAACAAAATTCTAGATTAGAATGCACAGAGAAAAGTGAGAGGTGAGTTGCTGAGGAGAGGGCAGATTTCTTTTCCCCTGGGATATTTATTGTACTAGGCAGTAGGTTGCAATCCCAGTACAAGAAGGTCAGTGTAGAAGACACTACCCTGCATCTCACACAGAGAATCTGAATATGCAGAAGTGACAGCCCAGCCCAAGTCTAGTCCAATCCCTGATTGTCATGTAGCCAATTGGAACCATCATAAACACCAGAAAGAAGAGCTGTCTCATGTGGATTTCAACATCATTTGAAGTCTTTCCATTTTTATTCACATATGGTCAGAACTGATTGTATGCAAAAAGGAGAATGGCTCAATAAACAACAACTAAGAGGACATAAACAACATAGAAGCAAACCCATAGATAATCTCCATATTATACTGAATTAATCAACCAAGCCTAAAGTAGCTATGATTAGTGTACTCAAAGAGGTACAGAAAAATATGGACACATTAGGAAAGGAAAAATCTAAAACACAAAAAAAGATCATATCTGACTTTATAAATGGTGATTCAAATGAACAGCTTAGCCCTCAAAATGTAATATCTGAAAATTTGAATTTGGATGGGTTTAATAGTAAACTGTTCACAGCAGAAGACAGGATTAGAAAACTGGAGACAGTTCCATTAAAGATACCATAAATCAAAATACATTAAGAAAAAAAAATCTGGACAATATAGAAAAGAGCAGAGATGTAAGAGGGCCTAAAGTTCTGACACACCGTGGAACCAAAATCTCACAAGGAAACATGGAAGAAACAATCAATGGACACCAACTGCAATGGTTTGGATGACAAAGAAGGTCACCCAAAGTCCTCCATGTAAAAGATTTGGTCTCCAGTGTAGGAATGTGGGAGGTGATAGAGTCTTTAGAAGGTGGAGCCTAGGGCTAGGCTCTTAGGTCACTGAGGAATGTGTGTGTGTGTTTGTGTATGTGTGTGTGTGTGTGTGTGTGTGTGTGTGTGTGTGTGTGTGTGTGTGTGTGTGTGTGTGTGTGTGTGTGTGTGTGTGTGATTATTTCATGTTCACCTTCTTGGCAGTTCTAATGGGACCCCTTCAGTACTCACAGAGGGATGAAGTGCAGTAAGAAGGCTTAGCCCTGCCTTGCTTCTGTTGGAGAGGGAGCCTCAGGAGATGCCACCATCACAGAGACCAAGACGGTAAGGCCTGATACATTTTGATTTCAGCCGCCCGCTCCCCCCCATCCTGTGAGTTCAACTTTTGTTTTTCATAAAGATAGTTACCTCAGGCACTTCAAAACAAGGCTCATAAATCTACCATCTCCCATAATCTAGATGTGGACACAGTCCTAAAAACTATTTGAAATGGAACTCTAACACAGCATGACAGTCTGAGGGTAGCTCTGTATCTTGTTTCATTGTTGGAGGACAAGTACTGACTAAAGAAATGCTTAGTAAATCCGTGTTGAGGTACTGAAAGAAATGCTTAGTAAATCTGTGTTGAAGAACGGAGAGAAATGCTTAGTAAATCTGTGTTGAAGTGATTATTTCTTCCCATCTTCACCACTGTTTTGGCAACTGTTGCCGTAGAAATTTTGCAACATGATTAAACCTGTAAGTCAATTACCTCCTAGAATTATGGGATGTTCTTATGATCAGGAACCTTAGGAATCCTAGGGTTTAGTTTTCATTGAGCTTTTATGACTCCCAGTGCTTTGGTTTAGTTCCATGGCAGAGGGCCCCCCCTGGGAGAGAAAGGCCATGCAGGTGGATTGTGGGTACCCATTCCTGCATTATGGTTACTCTGTTACTATGTATCTGTTCTATTGTTTGTACAAAGGAAACAAGTGTCCTCCAGACAAAAGTATGATTTGTAGAAGCATGAATCAGTCCCCTTATACTAGAGGCGATGTAATGGAGTTCTGTAGACATAATGTGACATCTCAAGGTTATATAGCTAATTAAATGGCAGACCAGAGTCCAGACTAAATGTCTCTAAGTTCAGGTGTGTGGCCCATGCCAATATAGAGCATACTTCTTGTTCTCATCTAAGAGTTTATGCAGAAATGAGATAGTTCATCAACATCATCACTGAGATTGTGGTATTCCCCTGTTCCCCCCTCATTTGCTATAAACTTGCTTTTCATTGCAAACTAGATATCATTGAAAGTTACTTACAAATTTTCAGATAGTTAATATAGCTGGTACTTATTTTCATGTCTTAAAAGAAATGCCTATTTTTTTTAAATAAAGAGGCTTGATAAATACTTGGACTGAAAAACTTGTTCAAAATGATCTTAGCCCTGTGTACACAGAATTTCTTCTCCTGGGAGGTGATAAATTTTCTTAGATATACATCTAGTGACAGTCTGCACATATTGCAGCATATAAATGTTATATTTTTACTTTGATTTTTATCCAGGTAGAAATATGCTCTAACATAATACTGTAGCTTGGTGTTTTCATTTAACACTATCAATAGTCATAATGGCTTATTTAAACTCACAGAACCATTTCCTTTTGTTACTGGCTGCATAGTATTCCACTGTAAGAATATAGTGAAATATATTTACCTTTGTTCCTATTAATGGGCATTGAGTTTGATTTAATATAACAAGCAGAGCTGGCAGGATTAGCATTGCCCACATGTGAAGTCATTGAAACAAAATGATGTCCACTTAGTTTTACAGAAATTGCCAAATTGTTCTTGCCATAATTCCACCCAAGTAATGAGTATAATAATTTGTATTGAACTATTGCTAACAAAGTTGCTTTAAAGGTTGCTATAAACCTTGTATTTTTTTTAAATTTTATTTTATTTGTGAACATACTGTACAGAGGGGTTACAATTACATGGGCAGGATAATGCATACATTTCTTACCAAGCATTGCAGCCTCCTCCTTTTGTTTACCCTTCACGTCCCTTCCCAGCCTCCCCCCTCCCCCCCAATCCCAATCCTTCTCCTTCCCCCCCATTCCCCCCCCCCCACCCCCGGCACCGACGTTGTAAAGTTCGTTTTGGACATGACAACTTGTACTTCTCATTGTTGCAACAGGTCCACCTGTATCCTTAAACAACTGGATAAACCTTGTATTTTGACCAATGTGCTAAGTAAAAATGGGAACACAGCAATTTGCATTTTTCTTAAAATAACAACATAACAAGAACATTTTTTCAAGTATAAGTGCCAATTGCATTTCCTTTTCTTTTGTTCATTTTCTTATTATATTGTAGATATTTTTCTTATTAATTTGTACATGTAATGCAGCTTTTACAAATAGCCCTTTACATTTTCATGTGTATGTGTTTGATGTTTTATGCCATTCTATCTCACATTTAGAAGAGCAAACTTTGTGCATTAGATGAATGAAGAAATCATTTTTAAAAAATCTGCAATTAGGAAAATGGCTACTGGAGTTCAAAAAAGAGAGGATAGTCACCATGAGTAACTGGAGTCCCCCAACAGTAAACCTAACACCCCATCAATACGCTATGCATGTTTTATTTGCCTATTTATTCCCTAATTCAATAAAAATTACATGTTTCTATGGCAACATAAAAAAAAGCACAGATACCTGGCTCTACGCAGAGGTATGGCATTTCACTTTCTTAATGAAACACACACATCACAGGGGCTTAAGCCTGGTATTTGGTCATAACTTTTGCAAAGTGGAATTTGTTACCCCGTGATCTGTTAGTGACTTTGGGTATTTGTTCTGATTTAGCCAAAGGGTTGCAAGCTTCGCATGAAAAAAGGAGAGCCTATAAAAGCACAAATCAGAGCAAGTAACATCTCTGTCTTCTTAAAAGTATGAAGGTATTCTTTGACACTTTTAAAAATAGCATCGAGGGGTAAGGCCTACCTGTGGGTAACATAAGATTCCTTTGAAAACACGAAGGGATTGATGATTCGTTTTCTATTGTAAAGGAGACCAGAAGGCCAACTTCATGAGACATAAAAACCCCTCTCTTGTGTTTTTAGAATCCATTCCAAGGGGACAAAAAATTCCACCCCAAGATTTCTTGGCACCCACCAGAGGTGCAAACATTACCTAGTGATGTCTGCACAGTGTCAGAGAGGTGGAGAAATCCTTCAAATCTGTTAAATGTAGAATAAAGAGGAGAATAACTTGAATTAAATTCCTGTCCCTACTTGAAATAGACTCTGACTGTGCCTCTGTAGCTAGCCCTGATTTTTGCATGAAAATATTCCTTTTGTCCCTATCTGGTGCGAGTCTTCAAAAAGGAATAGGGTTTAAAAAGCAGGAAATAATGTGAGATTTTAAGCAAACAGTTCAATATTCTTTTAGAATGCTCTCTGTATTCAAAAGCACTTTGATTTATATCTTTAGGAGTCTTTGAAACTGTACCTCTTTTAAAAGAACATCCCTGATTTTGGGGCCTTTGTTCCTTTATGAGCTTTGTGCCTGATTTCTAATAGAGAGACCCAAGGAGCATGTTGCTAAAGGAAGGAAAATAATTTTTTTAACAACGCCTGGCAAACTGTGTTAAATATGCTTTTGAAAATTAAGTTTAATATAAAGTTCAGTATAACCATCACCAATGGAAGTATTGTCTGTGCTAAATAACTCTTCCGATAAAAATACCCTTTGTTTTCCTGTAATGTAATTAAAAGCAAGCCCCAAAGAGCAGCCGTAAATCAAGATGCACAAAAGCAGACAAAAATATTATAATTAATATTTAACATAAGTTTTGATTGCTTTTCAGAGTATTAAAAATATCAATTAGAATATATATTCAAAGTTTTCTCCTTTTTCCCATTACTGTACCAGGGACTATTTTTAATTCTGGATCCTCCAAACCAAATAATACATAGTCTCTAATTAAATAAAAGACTGCAATTGAATTGCGAGTTTCTGCTGATGTCACACGTAATGAGAACACACAGTTCGAGCTGTGCATGAATGGCAGCCGAGCCCTGAGAATGAATTACAATGTTAGCATTCAATCAGGGCCTAGGTATTGTTATTTGTAATAGATGTAAAATGATTATTATTATTTTTTAAATACAGACAAAGGGAAGGAAATTTGAATTCAAAAATCTGAGGCTAGGAGGCAAAAAAAAAAGATTAGAAAGTATGCGATTAAAGTGATTACACTGCATTGGAAAATGAAATGTACAAATTTACCAGTGAATAATTGCTTTCTATATTACAGATGGATAAATAGCTAGGTAGAACTGTATCCGTATCTACGTGGGGATAGATTTGTAGAGAAAAACCTCTAAAAGGAATAAGAATTCCAGTTTGTAGACGTTTATTTTTAAATATATATATATATATATATATACACATATATATATTAAAAAGAAACTTTTGGTATAATGAAAGGGTGAGAAGTATGCATTTCACTCATCTAAGGTTCTGCCATGATTTACAGCCCTTTTTGGAATATATCAAAGATTCTTTTCAGGGTGGTATTTTCAGAAGCATATTTAGATCTCTACCTATGATGAATTGAAGTATGTGTGTCCAATATGGCTATTTATTGTTGTTAAGCATTGACCAGGTGCTTGGCTCAAGGTATAGTATGGAAAACATGGGCTTTTTTTTTAAATCCTAAAATGTTTCAACTAAAGCAGGTGATGGATCATGGAGGCGCTCTTCCCTTTCCCCTCTTCCTCCTCCCTGCTTCAGAGAGCCCATTAGTGCTTTAATCCCAGCACTGGAGAACAGCTTTTAGTTCTCCATCTTCCCCTGCCCCCAACATGTTCCAGTCTCTGCTGCTGCCTCTTGCCATGTGGGAATATCAGCCTCTATTCAACATAAGTTGCGTAACTACTATAGAAAGAAGTGTGGGGATGGCATTTAAAGCACCCAGACAGAAAGTCTGGAAGTTTCAGGGGAAACAAGAAGTAATAGCGAGTTTCAAAACAATCTCGGAAAATGCATATAAAGACAGGATGCTGATTGATAATGATGAAGGAAAGGAATCCGAGGAGATAATTGCACAGAAGAATGCCTTCCCATTGCAGCAACAACTTGATCTCCCAGTGGTCATTTTGCTGGCCCTGTGGCCCATGCTACACACAGTCAAGAATTTAAATATAAGCAAAGGTTTCTGAAGGGCCAAATGCTCCATTGGCATTGAGCTGTGTACATCATGCCTTGTATTCTTGAAATTTAATAAGGACAAACATTGTGGACAGTGTGGATTTTAGACTATGCTCTGCTATGTGATCTCAGGTAGTTTTGCTAGCCTCTCTGTGCTTCAGTGCCCACAAAAGGCAAGGTGCTTAGTGCTGAAATGTAGCTAAGTGCTATCACTCTTGCTCATCATGCATGAGGCCCTGGGTTCAATCTTCAGCATTTCAAAATAAAAATAAAAATCCCTGCATCATTTCCATCCTGCTCATTTTATTTCTCTTAATAGTAACCTCTTGGATCACCCAGCATGAAGTTCAAAATCAGGAAAGTAACACCATACATAGCTATGACCAATTACTCGGCTTGAGTGGATTTTCCTCTTCCAGGATCACATATTGCTTTTATCTTTTTCTCATGTATGCCTATCAACTTTATTGAAGCCTTTATGGGACTCATGAATCTGCCTTGTTTATTGTTTAAATCTATTTATTTATTACATTTTAAACCTTTTTTAAAAATTATCCTCCAATAGTCTTATAAAGTGGCTTTAATTCATCATGTCAGTTGGTGAATACAATGCATCTTGATCACCCCTGCCCCATCTCTCCCGACTTACCCCATCCCCTCATTCTTTCTCATTACGACTCCATTCTCCCACCATCCCTCTCTTCATGCCTCTACTCCCCCCTTCCTTTGATCTCCTGACATCTCAAGTTCCAGCTTCCTGGTATTCGTTTTGTCTTATTTTCAGAAAATACTATTCTCAGACACATTTCCCCCAAAAGCCTCGGTTTCATTTGATAGGATATGATATTCGGGAACATATTTCAACTCCTTGTTTCTAGTCAGTAAGCTAGAAAGTATATTTTTACACACATACACACACATCTGTATGTATGTGAATATACATATATAAATGAAAGAATGCGTTGATATAGGCTTAAATATTACATATATATCAAGAAGTCATATCTATAAAGATAGACTACCTCATAAACTCCTACCAATATTTTCAATTCCATCCAAGGATACAAGTTTTCATGCCATCTGTTATATTATTTCTTCCCTGCTGAGAATTTTGGACTCTTGCTTCTTGTCCACCAATGTGGAATGGAAGAAGTAGAAAAATCTATCATTGCTCACTTGTTTTATTAGATGTGTCAATACCACCACCACCAGCTGATGCCTGAAATTGTTAGGACCGGCTGATTCCTCTGCTCCTCAGCTATGTCTTTGGGGTGGTATCTGTCTGCCTTATTGTGTGTTACATGCCTTCATGATACACGTCTGTACATATGGACTATAGCCTTTTCTTGTCTTGCTGTGGTGGAGGTGGTTCGAAACATCTTTTGCTTTAGTGTAGAAAGAGTAGCAGATAGATTTGTGGTTTTGGTTGGTGTGTGCACATCTTTTTGTATTTTGGAGCTTCTGTGTTTGAAACCTTGCCCCTTCCTCTTAATGTAAAGGTTGTCTATAGGGTCTTGGTTTGGCTGACTAGTTATTCAATTATTTCTATGTGGAGACTGAAGAAGATCTAAAACCCAAACTGCTGACATAGCAGTTATTCTCCACCAACCCTACTCTAAATGTTCTTGATTGCTTTGCTTTATTTAATTTTCAGAACAAAATCTATTAACTGGAGGTGTCAAACATTATAAATACTGATCTAATTTTTAAAAAACAATATTTTTAAAAATCCCACAAAACTCAATTGGTACCTGTAATTCTAGCTACTCAGGAGTCTGAGATCTAAGGATCTCTACTGAATCCAACCTGGACAAGAATGTTCACGAAACTCATATCTCCAATTAACTGCCAAAAAGTTGGAAGTGAGGGTATGAATGGTTCAAGTGGTAGAGTACCAGTCTTGAGTGAGAAAGCCAAGTGAGAGCTTGCAGACCTGTGTTCAAACCTCAGGATGGTTACAAAGCACAGACAAAACCCCCAACTGCTGATTGAAAAATTATTTGAACTTAAGCCTATCTAGTTGTGTAGTCTAGCCTCCGCCGCCAGACTGCACTACAATAATTGCACATATGGCGTGAACATTTCCTTATCATCAGGTAGACTAGGGCCGGGGAGCTTCCAAGTCAAGTCAAGCTTTCCAAAGGAATGTTTCAGCACACTCTCCACGTTGCCATAATCTCACCTCATAATAATGACACTGCATATATAATTATACATATAATTATACATGTAGGGTATTTTATTTCGGAACTTTTTTAATCACTAAAGAAATTTCCATTGGATTATTGCTAAAACTCCTTCACGAATGCCTGATGTTAGTTAAAACAGCACTGCATTCAACAAGCCTTTCCTAAATACCAACAGTAGGCAATAAGAAGCAGCCTCATTTGTGGACTGACAACAGGATAAATGATCTGAATTCCTTAGTTGCCTTCTTGATTCTGTCATCAGCCTGGTGAAAGCCTATTGAGGCATATGATTATAGTCTCCTTCAACACTGGGCTAATTCACTCCTGCAAAGTCAAGCTCTGCTCTCTAATGTCCTGCTGCAACATTGAGACAATACTTGGAGTAAATAGGATAAGAGGCACATAATGGATTGTGCATTGATGACTTAAAGGAGTCAGACATAAGAAGGGGTAGAAAACAAATTCCAATGACAATAAAGGGATTGTCTCATTCCTTTCTAAAAGAAAAAGAAAAAGAACTGATTTATTTACAAAACGTTTTTTGTAGCCAAGCATTTAAACAATAAAATGATTATTTTTTAATTTTCTTGATCAGGATCTGAGAAAAGTTTTATGTATAAGGAACTTCATGGAAAAATACAGCCTCCTCCCCCCACCCCGCCCACTTTCCACATCTAATATATGGTTTGGCAATAGGAAATTTAAGAAAATTGAGGAGGAAAACCAGCTTTGGATACTTGTCTCTATCTGGCTGTCTATCTATCTACCACCTATCCGTCCATCATCCATCTAACCGCAATCTATTATCTATCTACCTATCTATCATCTACCTACCTACCTATTTGTTCTATCAATCAATATTTTACTTCCTTGGAGCTGAGAATTGATGTAAGTGTTAATAAAACTAGAAGGTTAGAGAGCAATGGGAATTCTCATGCATTTGGCTGCAAAGTTTTGCATTTTTTATGGAGTTACTCTGTAGATGCGTAATGAAAATCTGTTTTCCCCTGATTCTCAGAAACATCTCTTTGGAGTCTGTTTAGAATCAAATTTAAAATGATTATTCTAAGTTCTATCACTCAAAATCTGTTTATGCCAATTTGTAAAGACTAAGGAGACACATTTATCTCTCTAGATTTTTTTTTTCAGTGACCGAAAACCTTTATCGCACAGGTCATGTTCGATGTATATGGCAACAGTAAAAAAAAAAAAAAGGAGGAAAAAAAAAATCAACTGACACAAAGTCATAGAGGAAGCAGAGGGGCCAAAATGAAGTGGGCTTTGCTTTGGAAGTTGGTCCTTGGTTAACCAGTTATCCTTGACTTTCTCCTTCATAGTGAGCTAACGTTCCCAGAGTGAATTCTGCCTAATAGAAGTTTCAAAGTGTTTATATATGAAATGCACGAGGAGGGAAAAAAAAAACAGTAATAGAATCACTTCAGTTCATGAACAGGGCCAACCATGTTAATTCATTATAATTTGTGGCTAATTATGTGTGGATGACACTGGATAACAGTAATTATTTCAGATCCGAATCACAGCATCTTCAACCTGCAAGACAGGCAAGGAGAAGAGAACCTATGCTAAGATTTCTGGCTAGTTCAGCCCAATTTTCAGCATTTCAAAGTTGAGAAGCTACTAGGAAAAATGCTCTGGGGAAGGTGAAGGAATGACATCTCCTCTGTGGAAAAGGCCACTCCCATCTCCCTGAACATCTTCTGTTTATGTCTTACTTTTATCTACTTTCAAAGTACTTATAGCTTTGTTGTTGTTGTTTTGCCAGTTGAAGGGATTGAACTCAGGGTCTGGGTGCTGTCCCTGAGCCTCTCTATGCTTAAGGCTATCACTCTACCACTTGAGCCACAATGCCACTTCTGATTTTTGAGTGGTTAGTTAGAGATAGGAGTCTCACAGGGACTTTTCTCCTTGGGCTGGCTTTGAATCTTGATCCTCAGATCTCAGCTTCCTGAGTAGCTAGGATTATAGGCATAAGTCACTGTTGCCTGGCAGTACTTATAACTTAACCACTAAATATTCAAGTTGAACATATCTGGGCACTGTTAACAATCAGTAAAGCCCAATCTTAGTTCTGTAATCACATTGAACTCAGAACTAATGTGTCACATGGAAGAAAACTAGAACAAGAGTAGAGGCCACAGGGAAAGGTAAGTGTTGTGAATCAGGAGCAAAACTCTACTCAGAAAGCAACTGGAAGGAGGTACAGTATGAAGTTTGCAGAAGGATGATTAAAAAAAAAAAAGGCTTAGGTCAAAGAATAAAATTGTCTTCCCTGTTTGTGGCTATTTAAAAAATCATATCTCTACCACTCAGATTTGAGTACATTATTTCTATAAGAAGGTAGAGTATTTTTATAGGAAAAAAATCACACTCTGTTACTAAGGGGCTGTCATTATTCCACACAGGGCAGAGCACATGAACCAGGTTTGATGAGTGTGGTCAATATAACAAAAGGATAATTAAAACCTCAGAGACAGTATAGAACAATCCATTAGAATAGGCAAATCAGTTTCATATCTACCTGAATTGACTGACATGAAAATCTGCTATAAACTAAAACATAAGCTTTCAATAATGACATGACATTGACTTAAAAGTAACTCAACAACACACTGAAAACAAACACCTTTGAAACAATGGTGTTTTTTTCATTTATCTGGAGTTCTGCCTCAGGAGTTTAGATTGATTAACTTTTTTTTTGTTCAATGGGCCAGAGAGTAAATATTATTTGGCCTTGTGAATTTCATGGTCTGTGATACAGTGAATCAAATCTGTTGTTGTAGGGTAACAGTAGCCATCCATATGACTTAAAAATAATAGTGCAACTGCGTTTCAATAAACCTTTATTTACACAAGTGGCTCATGAGTTGTAATTTGTCTCAACTCTGTTTAGATCACCAGTTTAGGATTTTCCTCAATTCACTCTGCTGCGCTGTATAACTGTATGGCTACATTGTACTCGATGAGCTGTACAGCCCTAGAAATAATTCAGAGCTATATGGAAAAGTTTCTGTCCTTAAGGAATCTGTGATATAATAGGAAAATATACCAGTTTGTTCTTAAATTATCATTCAAACTAAATATCTAGCATTCTGAAACTAGGATAAAACAAAATTACCTGGAAGCTTAGAGGTAAAGATTAAATCTACTGAGTCAAGTTTTTCTCCCAATGGCATGGAGAGAATTATTTACTGAACCATACCCCTTAATCCTATGTTATTATATACTGCTAAGAGGCAAGGAGAAGCAACAAACTAACATAACAATTCTAGCACTTCTCACCGTCCTTAGTTTGAAAGGTAAATCTGTTTTGTCCCATTCCGCTCCTGAAGACTTATGAAATTGATCCCAACTTAATGATAGAAATATGGAAGTAAAGCTACGTGAAGATGACTGCCGGAAATACATGCTACCAAAGAAAGGGCAGGGGGATACATATAGAAAGTTTCCCTAGATAGATCATTTTTCAATTTGCTCTTTCTCCTCTGGAACTTCTCATTTTCAGTTCTAGATTGGGAAGGAGATTTCTGGAAACAGACTTCTCTTCTAATAGATATCACTAAATAAGATCATAAACAATGTCTAATCCTTCCTGAAGTGTTCCGTCAGTTACTCCATAAACAGCTGTCTTCAGGCCATACCTACCAGGAACAGTATTTCAAAGCAATAACATCATTTTAAGTGTGATGAGTAACCATTCCAGCAACAACTATAGCAGCCACAGTATCAACCATCCATATTCCCAATAGCCCCAAGGCTAGTATTAAGCACGACAAGTTCAACATCTCTTGAGGGTCAAAGGCTGAAAAGGAATTGTACACCTTCCACTTTTCTTCAAGTTTGCCATTTAGGTAGAGACAACAAGAGAGAAAATGAGGATATATATTTTTGATAGTACATTGCATGGATTTTTAGGGAAAAATATAGCTCTGAGCTATTTTTTTATATAAAGCAGGGTTGCTGCTTTATATAAACATCAATGAAAAGAACAAATCAGAAAAGATGACGACATTGATGTGGAAGGCCACAGTGTGAGGAGGTAAACCATGGCAAACCATTCATGCTATTTTCCCCAACACACTGACTTTCTCGTTAGCCAACAATTTTATTCAGCACTCATTGTGCCTTAATATATTTCATAGAACCATTTGATGTATGAACCATAAGATGTTTACTTAGCAAAGGGTAGATTAAGGATATCACAAATTAAAATACACAGACCTATGGGTGTATAGTTAAGTACACATGCTTATTTTTTATGATTTTCATAGGTGATCATTTTTGTTTTGTTGTCCAAGACCAGGATTTGAACTTGGTATGCTTGCTTTTGTTTATTGGCTGGCACTCCACAACTTAAGCCACGCTGCCAACCCCAAAGGATTGATTATTACAGTGTGTGTGTGTGTGTGTGTGTGTGTGTGTGTGTGTGTGTGTGTGTGCACGTGTGTGTGTGTGTGCTCTTAGCTAAAAAAATGCACAATAATATATTTTAGGAACTAAATTTTTTTATCAAGAGTCATGTGTGGTTACAATGTTAAAAATATCCAACTTATAACTAGAAAAAATAAAAGTTGGAAAGTTTCACCCAAAGAATTATTTCAAATGATTTTTCACATAAAAATATTTAGATGCTGGCACAAAGGCTAAAGTATCAAGAGCCAGGGGAAGGAAAAGTAACAGTTTCAAAAAGAGAACAATAGGCTCAAACTATAAAAAAAATAATAAAAGGACCAATTCAGCTGGTTTAAAAAAAGGAAAAGAAAGCACAATAGAGCACAGTAAGTTCACCTATTATATAATTACAGGTTTTGTATACAAGTGCAGACAGGCAGACAGAATAAAAACCTCCTCTAGGAAATCCAAAAAACTTGGCAGGTCTGACCAGGTGGCATGTGACGCAGGTACCAACAACAACAAAAAAAGCAGCCAGGCGATAACAAGGCTTTGGCCTGAGTTTGAGTTTGGCTTCTCTTTGCTAAACAGTGGTTTTCAGCAAAACTCTAGGAGACAAAGGGGGAATGGAAAAATGCTAGAGAATTAAGCTCAGGTAGAAAGAAAAAAAGATGTTGTCATTCATACTGTTTGCCATGTGATGCTTTCGCTTGCTCTGAGAAGAACAACTTACTTGAGACCCTGCAAGAGGTTTCCAAGACAAGAATTTCATGCAAAAAGTCTCTACAGCTAAGGCCAGAGTTGTGAGGATTCCACAGTCTAGACATGTCTCAACAGTGTCACAGGTTATATGGACTGACAGAATCACACAGATGCACACTCTAGAAATGTGTGTGCAACTTAATTGCTTTCCAAGCACCCCATCTCTAGCCTGTTTCTCACTTGGATTATTGGTGACACCAAAAAAACTCAAAAGACAAGAACATAGTAATCCACTTCTGGATATTTACCTCAAAGCTGCGATTTCATAAGATAGTTGTACACTGGTGTTGATAGTGGCAAGGCTGGCAACCCGGGTACCCACCGATGCTTGAAAGGACAATGTGATATGTACATAGGGTAGAATATTATTAAGCCCTAAAGAGGGAGTTCTGAAACATGCAGTTTGGGTAGGTTTATGTGCTAGAAGCTTCTTCCCCAATGTGGTGTTAGAAAAAGGTGACAGAAGCTTTGAGAAGTAGAGCTAGTAAAAGGGGATCAGGTGGCTGGTTCTTATGAGATCGAGAGTCACTACAAAAAGAGAAATATTGAGCCTTCCTTCCTGCTCTCTGATATCTTTTTTACTTTATAGATTCTCTCTCACACATGAACATCTGTCCTGGTGCCATTGATCATTAAATCCCCAGAGGTGGACCTGTTGGGAATGTTCAATTCTGTATGTTTCCCCCCTTTGAAAATGTGAGTTAAATCTCCTTTCTTCAAAAAGTAGAGTCTCAAGGGTTTTGTGATGGCCATCCACAATGGATGCACACATGATCTAAGATGGATATTATGCTCCATGAAATAAGCCAGTCACAAGAGGACACGTGTCATACAATCCTCCTCATGTTAACTTTCATAGAATAACAACATTCATAAAGACATAGAGTAGGGGGTTGCTCTGTGGGGCAGGACATTCGTGTTTAAAAGCACAGAGTTTCAGTTGTACAGGGTCAAGAGTCCTACGACCAGACAGTAGCACAACTTTGCCACAATTAAAAATATAGTTGAGTATTTGGGGGCATGGAAAGAAGGGGCAGATCAGTAGCAACAGCACTAGCAACGGTTAAGTGTGAATTCCAGCCAGACCAATCCCAGGTGGACCATTCAAATACTGCAGCAAGTGTCATCAGAGCCTTGCCCATAGACCACAGGCCACTTAGAGCTTTCCCCATGTCAACATCAGAGTCACCTGAGAGTACCAGCTCCTCTCGGCTTGATGGATTTTCAGTGAAGCTGCCACACCCAGAACTCACATTTTCTGGACATGGGGAAATGTTGCCAGAAGTGTCAGGTCATTAAATTCTTTCATGAACAGACCATGGAAAATGTCTGGTGGAACCTGTGGTGTAAAAATTCCAACTGTCAAGCCAGGTGCCTGTGGCTCATGCCTGTAATCTTAGCTACTCAGGAGGCTGAGATCTGAGAAGTATGATTCAAAAAATTAGTCCGGGCAGGAAAGTGTGCATGAGACTCTTATCTGAGCAAAAAGCCTGAAATGTAGCTGTTGGTAGTTTTCGCTTTGAGTGAAAAAGCTAAGGAGCAGGGCCCAGGCTCTACATTCAAGTCCCAGTACTGGCAGGCACATGTATACGCACGGGCACACACGCATGTGTGCACACACACACACACAATTACAATGTCTTTGAAAGGGATTGATAACTGTGAGACATGTTTTGTACATTTTCCCAGAGTTTTACAGCAGAAGTATTCTCTGATTTCCTTCGAACCTGTTGGATAATTGGCTTTTCCCTTTCTTTCTTGTGATGGGGAATATTTTATGTGTCAACTTGGCTAAGCAACAACAGGACCTCCATACTTGGCCAAGCATTATCCTATATGTTTCTGTGAACATACAATGTAAATGAGATTAGCCCTAAAATAAATAGACTTTCCACAGAGCAGATTATCCCCCACAGTGAGGGTAGGCCTGATCCAAACAGTTGAAGTCTTTAATAGACAATTATTTCCCTCTCCTGAAGAAGAAAGAATTCTGCCAGAAGTTTGCCTTTGAACTTGAAACACAACACTGGCTTTTCCTGGAGTCTCTGGAGTAGCAGCCTTTCTCGTTGATTTTCGATTTGTATCTCTATGGTTGCAGGAGCCAAATCCTTCAAATCCATCCTTTGATAGATAGAGGTGTCTCTAGAAAACTTACCTTCTTGTACTATGTCTGTATTAGTGTTTCCTGAGCCATGTTCGAAATGAATTGTTTCTGACCTTGTCTCTGAGCAGTGGATCTGTGGACGTGTCCCTAGACATCCTTGGTTGTGATGGAAGGGACTACATGTAGCTGGGTAAAGCCCAAGAGCTCACCAGCGCCCCCTACCTTCAAGTCTTACCCAGCCCAACAGTATTCCAAGATGGGGAAACCCTGATTTTGATTTGGCTTTGGAGAAAAGCCGAACTAATGCAAGAATTAAAATGGAAAAAAAAATGTAGAAGGTGCTGCGTTAGGGATAAATTCTAGAATCCAGGTTATTAAGTCTCTAGAAACAAAGAAATTGAATATTTGCAGACACCAGGCATTAGAAAACCAAGATTATGCCAACTGGGAGGTACTTAGGAGGTGCCTATAAATCGGCTGTGAACTAATTGGAGGGGAAAAAAACCATGTGGATTTACCTCTACTTGGTCAATTGCCACACAGAGAAATCTGGATTAACAAAGGACCTAGTAAGTTGGTTGATGACAGATTCTTCCTGGGTGTTCCAATATTGCACAAACGTGACCCAGCAAACCCCCCGTCTCACAAAGACTAGGATTCAGAGTCATGGCTTAGCCACAGGGCTGATGATTATTTAACATCAATCATTACATTATAGGAAGGTCTTCAGAAAGGCTACTCTTGCCAGAGATGAATATTTAAATTCCTGGCTCCTGGGTACCCTAATCTGGCTCCCTGTGAAGAACCAAGGTAGCTGGTGGCTGCATCCACTCCTTTCTCTTTCCTAGATGTAAGTTCTTGGTTAAGAAGGGAGCCTGTCAGCACTTCTCTGTGTCAGGAGGAGGAAGCTGGGGCCTTCCCCCTCCACCTGACTTGCCAGGAAATCTCTTTCCAGTGTTACCTGTCAAGTCTCTTGTTTCTCCTGAGAGATGTCATTTTCTTCAGTCATCTGGGTAGCGCCGAGTTCTCTGGGTGTGTGAATCTAACAGGCTCTGTAGGGTGTCGCAGTATCTGTTCCCCACTCTCTGTGTGTTGTTCATTTGCAGACAATCCAATTGCAGAAGCCTGCCTTGGCGTCTTTGATCATGGGGTTGGATCCAGGGCACAAAAACAGGGCCAGCAGTTGGTGAGAAAGAAAGTGAGAGTCAAGGCGAAGCCTCCAAGAAAATGTTTCTGGCTGCTTAGCTAATGCTTGGATTGATTTGATGCAGAGACACTCTTGGAAAGGCTTGATTATTAATGTGCCTAATTCTACAGCTTCCATGTAGGAAGCCAGATCATTGGCTCCCGGGACGGGCTCAACGGTCCTTCAGCCTCTTGCCCCATACAATATGTTGACTAGCATGTCCCAGATTAAAGCTCCAATTGTATTTCTGGAAATGCCAGACACGATTGTGGGCCTGTAACAATAGCTCTTATGCCACATGATTCCATTCTAACGTGAGAATAGCACAGAAGAGTATCAGAACCTGTAGTTTCATAGATAATATTTGAAAGGGAAACAGTCAAACATTATATTTAGCTTTGAAAGCTATGAGCCGAGACCCTTGTACTGAAAACCAACTGATTTGAATTCTAATTTTATCTAGGCTAGAAATTGTAGCCTTGAAAGCATTGTTTAACTCTACTAGGCTTTCCTGGGCTCAATTTTAAAATAAGGGAGTGGGCAGGACTCACCCAGTGGTCCTATCAGACCAAAGATTCTATCCTATCTCAGGAAAGTAGGAAAGATCTAAACTTCATGAAACACTGCCTATGGAGAAACAAAACAAAACATGGCAGAAATGTTTTTGTGTCATCGGTTAATTTAGAATTAAATCTATCCATTTCTTGTGCAAAAGACATGAAACTCTTTTTTGAAAAGCCATCAAAGGACACAGAGCTCTATGAAAAAAGGGCTGACATGAATGTGTGTGGGAGGGGGGAGCGTTCTATCTCATCTGATGAAAATATCACTCTGAATAGCTTAAAATGATGCCATTTGAGATTCAGAGAATTGGCAAGTATTGTCTGAACAACAACAAAATGATATATGAAAATCATAAACTGGTCATTGTCTTCATTTGTTCTCCCCAAATGTAGACCTCAAGACTTTGAGACAAATAGTTTCTTGAAGTGGTATCCCTGGGAAGAGGGATAAAGGGAAAAAGGGAGTCAGGGAAGAGAGAGACAATCCAAGGAAGGGTGCAAAGAAGCAGACAACCACCATGGGAACATGTGTATAACCCTTCCAACACAAATTTTCTATCTTTTTCAAGCTGAGTCCCTCAGAGAAGAACTCATCAGATGCATTCCAGGCATACTAGGCCACACAGGTTATCAATTTTTGGAAACTACACAGATCAGTCAAGTTTCCCTCCTTTGTCCCATCTGCTGTTCCAAGGAGGGGTTGTATCACACAAACCCCGGGATACTGATGGGCACTGAGCACAGGGCAGAGTCCACAGGCAAGAGATGTGCAAGGTAAGTAGCAAGTCTGCCTTAGGGAGGACCTACACTAACTCACTAGAACACAGAGAATCGAACAGCTCCTGAATTAAATATGTGACTATATTTTATTTATCAATGTATGCGGAAATAAATTTTGCTGGCACTAACCTGAATCAACAATCCATTTACCCTCAGAGAACTTGAGTTAGTAAAATAACCTTGTTGGGTTTTTGTTCTGTAGGGTGCAAGTGTCAGAAATAATACCTACCACTAGATCAAAGGTTGGCCAGCAACCACTAGTGGGCCAGACCTGACTTGCTGTCTGCTTTGGTAAATAAAGTTTTACTGGATGGTGGCCATACCTATTCATTTATGTATTACAAAGCTACAGCGACAGGCCTGAGAATTTGAGACAGAGACTTTATGCCCAATGAAACCTAAAATATTTACTGCTTTCCTTTACAGATAAAGGATCTATGGCCTAGATAATCTTAAAGATTAATTGGGACGATACTTCTCAGAGAATACAGCCTAATGGCCTAGTGATCATTTCTTATTAAATTTCTTTTCCTTTCTTCCTTCTTTCCTCCCTTCCTTCCTTCCTTCCTTCCTTCCTTCCTTCCTTCCTTCCTTCCTTTCTTCCTTTTCTTTTTTCTTTCTTCCTGTATTTTTTTTTTTTTACTGAACTCAGAACATGTTAAGACTACACACTCTTTGGCAACAAAACAAAACAAAACAAAACAAAAAACTACAAGTTCAAGATCAGGGAAATGGCTTTTATGCATTTAATATACTTTTGAAATCTTCACAGGTTTTCAGCTAATCTGTTAAATGTAGCAGTGTGTTCATAACTTAATTTGTATATTTTAGCTTTTTACCTTAATGCATGTAATTGGCAGGCTCCACATTAACACACAAAGGTGGTTAATGCCACACATTAAAAAAAAGCATATTTAGTTCTTTATTATTTCTGCTAAATAATATAATGCATACATCACAGAACTGAAAGGTCTAAAAAGATGTGTGAAGGTGGATTCATTCATCCCTCAGCTTCTGGCTAGCTTTGCACATCAATTATCCTACAGAAATCGTTGCATTTTATTCATTAAAATCACCAGATAATGGGATTCCACACAATTCCTTGGTCATAGGCACCAGGGTCTCATAATTCTTTTATTGGGGCATTTTTTCTCAGTGGAGCCCAAATTCTTCCTGCTGCTGGGTCTTTTCATCTTATGCTCAAAGGTCGGAGCTGCTTCACCTGCGTTTGCCAAGCATACAGCTACTGAAAAGCACATTGGCTCTTTCTCTGCCTCCCTGAGAAGGAAGGTGCTGGCCAAGTAGCCAGGCCCCACTTGGGCCTTGTAGACAGCTCCCTCCCTGCCAGTGTGGGCCCCATCTGAGCAGGCAAAGGAGGTCAAGACCACTTGGCAGAGGCTGGGCTCCTGAGACAGGGAGTCCTATGGTGTGAAAGGACACATTCTCTCTGTCTTGTATGCATGGACCATTTTTGTCTAACGATAAAGCGAGAAGGTTGTCACTGTTAACTGTATTATAAACAAGGTCACCTTCGACTCTGGGAGACAGTCCTCTCTTTGCAATGTATTGTGACATTTTCTTTTCATAGCAGAAATGCATTTTCTTCAACCTGTTTCTGTGCTAGGGTGAGAAACTCCAATATGCCAGGACAGAAAAATGCTTAAAATGTTGAGAAAAAGGAATTGTTACTGGATGAGAGGTATCATGTACAGCTCTACCAGCAAGAAGTCAGCTTTGTAGACAACATTTGCTAAGAGCAACAGGGTAGGCAAAAAAATACCATCAAATGTGCTTTATCTGTAAAAGCAAGGAGAGCAAAATAATGGGAGAGATGATAGGAGTTTAATATGGTCAAAAGCAAAACAAATGGTGTAGGTTTAATTCTGAATTCCATTGCCTTCATGTGAAAAATGCCTTTTTTTTAAAGGAAAGGTATTAGAAACTCACCTTCATTATTATTATTATTATTATTTGTTGTTGTTGTTTTTCGGTCAGTTGTGGGGCTTGAATTTGAGGCCTGGGTGTTCTTTTTGCTCAAGGCTAATGCCATACCACTTTGAGCCACAGCACCACTTCTGTTTTTTGGTGGCTAATTGGAGATAAGAGTCTCATGGACTTTCCTGCCTGGGATGGCTTTGAACTGTGATCCTCATATCTCAGCCTCCTGTGTAGCTAAGCATGAGCCACTAAGGGCCTGGCTCTTCCTGTTTTAGTCATTATCTATACTGCAGTGCTCAGCATTCCCTTAGATTCCTCAAGAAGAGAAAGGAAGTTCCCATGATCCTGTGACTGACACACTGATCCAAAACCAGCTATACCTGGGCTTCACTGGGTCCTGGCTTCATGGACGTCAGGTATCTGACTTGGGGAGCAGAAACACTCTCCATCTCTCCCTGCAGAATTTTCACCCACCTCTAGAAGTGAAGACAATAAAAGCATTTACGAAGCAAGATGGGTGTTGAAGGCCACACAATTGTAGAAAAGTAGTTGCTGCCCACCTGAGCTGCATCTAATCACTTCTTTTTCTTTAAAAAAAAGTGATTTTATTGTAAAGATACTATATAGAGGGATTACAGTTACATGAGTAAGGTAATGAGTCCATTTCTTTTTCTAATTCACTTCTTCTTTTTTTGGGGGGGGGTCCAGTTGTAGGGCCTGAACTCTGGGCCTGGGCGCTGTCTCTCAGCTCTTCAGCTCAAGGCTACCGCTCTACCACTTGAGCCACAGCGCCACTTCCGACTTTTTTCTTTTTGCTTATGTGGTGCTGAGGAATCGAACCCAGGGCCTCGTGCATGCAAGGCAAGCACTCTACCACTGACCCACCTTCCCAGCCCCTCTAATTCACTTCTAAACAGTGTTGAAAGGAGCCAGCCATTTGGGTGGCATGCAAAAAAAAAATCAGGATGTTTCTTGGGAACTGTGTCATAGAAGCTAAATGTTTTATCGCTCTCTCTTTGCAGATTCATTGTAAAATTGTTACTACATTCCTAGAAAGCTACACTGCAGTTTAAAAGAAGTATTGTGATGATTATTTTATGCCATACATCCTTACCCTCTGCTTAAAAATGAGTTTGTAGCCGGGCACTGGTGGCTCACACCTATAATTCTAGCTACTCAGGAAGCTGAGATCTGAGGATCGCAGTTCAAAGCCAGCCTAGGCAGGGGAGTCTATAAGACTCTTATCTCACCACCAGAAAACCAGAAGTGGAGCTGTGGCTCAAGTGGTAGAGAGCTTGCCTTAAGCTGAAGAGCTCAGGGACAATGCCCAAGCCCAGAGATCAAACCCCATGACCAACCAAAAAAAAAGAGTTTGTATGCGGGTTCCAGAGGCTCATGCCTGTAATCCTGGCTGCTTAGCAGATTGAGATCCAGGGCAGTTTGAACATAGCTTCAGCAGAAAAATAATTTGCTAGATTCTAAATCAGAAGAAAGCAGTATTGGCATGAATCAAGTAGAAAAACGTTATTGGAGCAAGCAAGCTGGGCAAGTGTGTCTCTGAGTTCAAACACTAGTACTAAAAAAAAAAAAAAAAAGAAGTAAACAAAGAAAAAGAAAAAAGTTTAGGTATGTGATTTACCTACAGCAATGCTTAAGTCACTCATCCATTGTAGAAATATTACCCAAAATTTCAATCAGATAGCTTTTATAACTAAGCCATAAACCTTTATTTACAACCCCAAGTAGCTGCAGGAATAGGTTTAAAAATGCTGTAGTTTGATCCAACCAGTATTTTTCTCTTGAGGATAAGTTTCTAATTTTGGAATATCATCTACATTTGCACTGTTTTTCCTAAAGAAGAGTCTAGAATGACTTTTTTTTTAGGTTGGATGGATTCAACTTTCCAATTTGATTAATGAAATATGTTATATGCGCAAAGGCTACTGATTTTTAATTTAGTTCTCCATCACAGCCTTACCAAAGCACCGTGAGAGGCACCTTTAATCATGCTAATTTCAGGCAGGTTCATAATGTCCTGGAGATTTGTATATTTCAAGTTGAATTAATCATCATCTCTTCCCAAGCCCTCCCCTCCTCCCAGGTCCTTTCTCTTCTGCTAATGACAACATCACCCCTCATCCAGACTCCATACCTGTCCATTGCTACCGTGTTTCGTTTTCTGCCCAATATTTAATCAAATAGCACCCACCACCAATCCTACCCTTTGTTGTATTTCTTATATTCACTCTTCCTCTTTGCCTTATTCATTCACCTGCATCATTCCTCTAGCTCTAACCAGATGTCCAGAGACTCTTTTCTGAAGCTTTGAAAACATTTAACTTCTGATTATGCAAAGATTTTGCTTGGTAAAATAATGTGCAACATGAACTGACAGGAAGAATATTGTGCAAATCATTTATATTTAGCTTGAATGTATGTGTGTGTGTGCGCGCATGTGTGCTGGTATGCCAGCAGTGGGGCTTGAACTCAGGGCCCATGATACTCTCTCTGAACTGTTATGCTCAAGGCTGGTGCTCTGCTACTTGAGCCATAGCTCCACTTCTGGCTTTGTGCTGGTCATTTGAAGGACAGGATCTCAGCAGACTTTTCTGTCCTGGCTGGCTTCAGCCCTTGATATTCAGATCTCAGCCACCTGAGTATTTAGGATTATAGGCATAAGTCACTGGTGTTTGGCTTTAGTTTAAATTTATCTAACGAAAGAATGAACTGGGAGAAAATGAGGGAGGTGGTGGCCATGTGCCAGTGGCTCACACCTGTAATCCTAGCTACGCAGGAGGCTGAGATCTGAGGATCATGGTTCAAAGCCAGCCCAGGCAGGAAACTTCCTGACACTCTTATCTCCAATAAACCACTAGAAAACCGAAAGTGGCACTGTGGCTCATGTGGTAGAGCTCTCGCCTTAAGCTGAAGAGCTCAGGGACAGTGCCCAGACCCAGAATTCAAGCCCTACTACTGGCACACCAAAAAAATAAAAATTAAAAAAAAATGAGGGAGGGGGGTGACACTATTCTAAAAGAAATGTATTCATTACCTGACTTATGTAACTGTAACCCCTCTGTATATTACCTTTTCAATAAAATTTAAATTTAAAAAAAAGAAAAGAAAGAAGGAGTTTCTTGATCAAAAGAGAGTTCTCATAGATACTGATGTTGTCAAATATGTAATAAAAAAACAACTTCATGAAATGGGCCAAAGACATTGACACAGGTTTTAAACTTATTTTGTCTTTGATTTCTAAAAGAAATTAGAATCATTCCAATTGTCAAGCAAACTCAAGAGCTCTTTACATGGTCTTTTGTAAGGTAGAATGCTCAAGAACTTTTATTCAAAGGGCACCAGAAGAAGGAGAAGAGCAAGCAAGCCACCGGTGACAGAAATAGAAGTTGTGGAAGGGTTGGTGATCCTTTCAACAACTCATAAGGAAAGCTACATCAGTCATAACCTTAAGCACAGCAGAATATCTCCACATATTCCAATAATCGTCCCTTCTATCTGAATGATTCAGTCAGCAGCTCTGGTAATATCAGCTTGACATATACGAATGGATCTCTGCACCCATATTGTAGCCTCTCTCTGCACTTCAAACCTGAGACTTTGGTGACTGACCTGATCTTACTTTTTCTTATACTCACTTATCTCAAACCGATGCTCAGACAGCTTATTCAGTCTAAATTCCTGAAAACAGGACAAAGAGAGTTTTAATGCTGAAAAGCAAGCCACATTTACAATGTAAAGATAAATTCTACCAACGTTCAATAAATTACATATTGCATACTATAAGAATCACATTATTATTGCCATAATAATATATAACAGTTATTAAAATTACAGCAATAACATAGGCAATTGCTAATGGACTTCAATGTAGCATGCCACTGGGAAATAAAAACTAACTGTATTTTTTTCTGGTACCAAACAAATGCAGCTATAATCTATATAGTAATTTGAAACTAGGTAGTTCTAAGTAGAAGTTGATATCCATATTTATTATACATATATAGGCCTCTGACACATTATTTCCCACTAAAATTAAGTAAAAGGAAAATATCAGACAATTTCTATACATCCAGACTGGTTTAATTATTTTGACTGACTAATCTGCCTAAGTCAAAGTTATTTAGTTTGAAAAGAAAAAGTCAAATGTGCCTCCTCAAAATCGGAGAGGTTATAAAGTCAGTTAAAAATTGAATGGTAAGATTTTTTTTTTCCCTAAAAGATCTAGATTTGAATGATCAAATCAGTCAAGAGTCAAACTAGTTTGCATGCATAGATATAATACCTGAATGGCAGTGTTGAGTCATACCTACTAACAATATCTTATATCTATTAATGTATCTGAAATTGGGACTAGGTCTCTGAGCTGGGTTAAGTGTTTCTATTTCTACTTTAAAACTGAAAACGTTTACAGCAAAGTGGTTCAAATATGGACATGAAAACATGGTGATTTAAAACAACCATGATTTATTCTTTCTTCCACTTCTGTGAGTAGAACAGGATCCCTGAACTGAGAACATTTAAGATGGCCACCTATCCTTCAGCTTCTGTCCTGTAGTCTAGCTTGAGTTTCTAATAGTAAGATAACTGACTTACAATGGCAGTACTTCAGCAAGACAAGCCCCATGTACAGCCATGTCTCCAGCCTAACTGCATAGGAGTTGCTGAAGTTCTGTTGGCCCAAGCAAGCCCAGAGATGATGGGTATGACATTGTGGGGCAGGATTGTGCGGTTGTTTGGGGGGTCACTAGCATACCATTCTACTGCCACAAGGAATTCCATATAGTTGGCCTGTGACAGTAAGATTCAAGCTCGGGCTCCTTCACAATTCACAGAAGCCACATTACAGCATCAGCCTAGGAACCCCTGACAGATGAGTTTGGATAAAAGGGAAATATGATATACATTCACAATGGAATACTATTTAGTCAGAAAGAAGAATGAAATTGTGTCATTTATAGGAAAGCAGAACCCCAGATTCTCATTCTAGGCAAACTGAGCCATACTCAGAAAGACAGAAATCAAATATTTTGTCTGATAATGTGGAATTGAGATCCACAAATAGAAATAAGTAAACAAATAAAAAGACATGGGCCTGAAGGGAGAACTTGTTGGAGAGGGGGAGGGGAGTGGGAAGGATGGAAGAGTGGGACAAGGGAGTGAAAGGATCTAGGTATACATACATGGAAAAGGTCATAATGAAACCTGAGGTTTTGTACAATAATACATAAGCTCCCTTTTCTGGCATTTTGCCAAAAATAAAAAAGCAAAGCAACACCAAACAAACCAACCAAAAAATCCTCAGACCCCTTTAATACAGATTTCATCCTACCTGACCAAGCTAACTCCCCAGCGTCCCAGTTATATTTTTTATCAAGTAATATTAAGAAGACTCATTGTTTTTGCATTCATCACAGTCAAGAACATTATTCTCAGTGGCAAGAGGACTGCTACCTGCAACAATTTTGCAGATGCCGATGAAATGTATTCTCCCTAGTCTTTTGTTGAAGAAGGAGCTCTGAAGCAAACACACAGTTAGCCTTGACAAGCCCTGATCTTCCACAATTGCAAAGGTATCAAGACTGAGAAGTGATATTCTGGTGTATCTTGTGTTACCTTCTATAGGTTGGTTCTTCCTACATGGAACATGGTTTCCCTATATTCAATAGTGGATAACAAAAATCTGAGATACTCGTTCAGGCTCTCATAGTATATGATAAAGCCCAGCTTCCAGTTCCAGAAGGCTCCTGGTCTAGGGGAACTCATGGCTCTTCTCCAGAAACACATCTGCAGAAAGCCCATAAGCATCATCACTTGGCCCTTCTCCACACACAGACTGTTCATAGCTTAGATGGGTGGTACCGTGTGGTTTGTCATTACAAGGGCTGCATTTCTTGCAATATCATATAAAGAACACCTACATCAACAGTTTTCTTGGTCTCAGAAACTATTGCAAACCTTTATAGTTTCAAAAACAATTGAGTATCATGGAGAGCTTTGGCTGTACAAATTGCAGCTATCCATAGTTTCTGCATTGGAAATTAAAATCTAGAATGTTAAGTCACAAGAACATGGCAGCAGCCACCCTGTCACTCATCAGAATGATGATGTGAACAGAGATCCTGTTGCCACTACACATGTCACTGCCCTCAGGAAGAGATGGGGGAGAAGGAATGTGGCTAAGATCTTGTTTATCAGTATAAAAATTGGCTGGACCTAAAGAACCTAGATCTGACCCCCAGCAAAGAAAAAAAAAAGTCCTCACATACATTCAGAGGTTCCTAGTCAGTTTAAAAAACTACTTTTTAAAAACAGTTTTTCCTCAGAAAATGATATATAATGTTGGATAAACATCTTTCAAATTCATTGCTAAGCAGTTAAAAAAATTTACAAAAGCAAAGCATCCACCTAGAGGAGTAAGGCAAAATTGAAGCCTCGGGGTGGGGGTTAGGGGTGGGAAAGGGGCTCTGATCCAACTCTGACAACTAACAGCTGTACAGAGTTAAGGAGTCCGGAAAAGATTAGAGTTGGGCCAAAGGAGTTAATTCAATAGGAGACAAGATCACCACAATCTCCGTTTGCTGCCAAACTGAGATCCTTTGGGATCCTGCACCTCTATAAACAGAGAGGGAATGAAAGACTTGGTACCCAGACAAGGATTTGTAGAAAGTTTCTTTCAATAATGGTTTTTGGATGGAAGAGAATAGAGTTTCCCCTGGGAATCTCCACCCACAGACTTGGCCTCTTAAGGGCTTTCAGATCACAGTTACTATAAAATTCTTGTAGGTCAGTGGATTTTTTTGTTTTGTTCTGTTTTGTTCTGTTTTCAAGTTACCTGGTGAACTAAAGTGCAAGCCTTACCTGGAGGCATATACTTATAGCCTGGACTTCAAAGAATTCCTCTCACCAATGTCATTAAAGATTAAGACATAGTTTTTACAAACTCGGGAAATAAAGAAACAAATTGCTGAATCAAGGAGGAAGAAACCAAAACTTTAAAATGTATGAAAAAAAATGCTTAACATTCCTATAAAAATCAAGGAATATTTGAAAGTATGTCAAAGGAACACTCAGATCGGAAAAAAGAATCATTTTTAAATTAGATGATCAAATAGATTTAGAGGTTATAATATTTGAAAACTCATGCCTAAAGATCATGCATTGATATGAATCATCACCTACTACTGGTAATAGTATCAACCGGTAAAACCACTTTGGAAAACTGCTTGGCAGTATTTGTTGAAGTTGAACCACACATACCCCATGACAAAGCAATTCCTTTAGATATAAACTCAATAAAAATGCTCAACATATGCTCGCCAAAATAAATGTGCAAGAAAATTTATAGCAGCACTATTTATAATGGTTAAAAATATGTGTTCATTTTATGAAAATTCATCTAGCTATAAATGTGGGATTTCTGCATTTTTATGTTGTACTTCAATAAAAATTTATACACACATGTCCCAGGAGTACAAAATTTTTTAACATCTAAAGAAAAGGACAAGCCTTATAAAGTAGAACAAATACCACTGGTTTATTGTACAAGATAGAAAAAAAATCCCAACAACTGAATCAAACTATAAGATAATAGAGAAAATTAATTTTCAAGAAGGAAATATTTTTTAAAAAATAATAATAACAAGAATATGATCCAGAAAACCTAAGAGATCTAAAGTATGAGAAAAGAAGTTGAAAGACATAAAGGAATAAGAGCTAGTGTCAGTCCATCTTGAAATCCCAGAGGGATAGAATGACAAAGCCTGAGAAACAATGCTTCAATCTAGATGAAACTGAAACATGTCCATAACTGAACCTAAGGATAAAGTTGAATTCTAACCCAGATTTCCATGTGGAACAAAATATAGGGATGGAAAATAACACCTTAGAGACACTACAGATTGGAGGAGATAGAAGAGAGAAGCAAGTCCTGCATGGGAGAGTTCAGAAGAAAAACAGAGACAACCTCTAGCAAGAAGAGGAGCCAGCAGACTATAGAACTCTGCATTGATAAGTTATGCAAGGAAATATGATCAGCCTAAATGTAGTCTAAGTTGGAAAAAAAGTTAGCATCAAACTCCATGCAGAACTAAACTCGGTGTTAAATCATAAGGGTGTGATAGGGCAAACGATTGATTTCACTTTGACCCTCTGTATAGAAGATGATAGCAGACTCAGACTTGTGTGACAAAATACCCGAGCAAAACAACTTCAGTGAGGATGAATTTCCTTCTTTTTCTTGATACTGGGTTTTAACTCAGGGCCTCATGACTGCTAGGCAGGTATTCTACCACTTGATCCATAACTGGCCCTTCTTCATCTCTTACTCCACCTGGGCCTCTAGCCTATACACTGCTATTGGCTATTGCCACCTCCATTCAGAGCAGAACTCTCCCTTGGGCAATACTCTCTAGAAATGCCCTCACTGACACACCCAATAGTGTGCCTCCCCAGTCTTCTAGTTAACTCTTCATCCAATCAGATCAACGATCAAGATTTAACCATCACAATGTAAACTTGCAGTCTGGAACATTCCACCATTAATGAAATGTATGTAAAATGGGCCTTAGAGATATTTTCTTAATAGAGATCCAGAAACACAACAAATCAAAGAAATTTGAACAAATGGGATTGCATGAAGTTACAGAGCTTCTGCATGGCAAAGGACATAGCTAGCAAGATCAATAGAAAGCCCATGGATTGGGAGAAGATCTTCACTAGCCATATAATGGACAAGGGTCTCATATCTAAAATATACCTGGAACTCAAAAAATTAAATCCCCCAACAACAAATCCTCAAAGAAACAGCTACCCAATAAACAAGTGGGCTAAAGACTTACAGAGAAACTTCTCTGAAGAAGAAATAAGAATGGCCAATAGATACATGAAGAAATGCTCAACCTCCCTAGCCATAAAGGAAATGCAAATCAAAACAATTTTGATATACAACCTCACTCCAGTTAGAATGGCTATAATCAAGAACTCTAATAACAACAGATGCTGGATGGGATGTGGCCAGAAGAAACTTTTTCAACCACTTTGGTAAGCAGTATGGAAGTTCCTCAAAAGACTCCACATAGAGCTCCCCTATGACCCAGCAATCCCACTTTGGGGCATTTACCCAAATGATCACAAACAAGACCATACTAAAGCTACCAGCACAACTATGTTTATTGCAGCATTATTTACCATAGCTAAGATATGGAACCAACCCAGATGCCCCTCAGTAGATGAATGGATCAAGAAAATGTGGTATATATATATACAATGGAATTCGATGCCTCCATCAGAAAGAATGACATTGTCCCATTTGTTAGGAAATGGAGAGACTTGGAAAAAATTATGTTAAGTGAAGTAAGCCAGGCCCAAAGAAACATAGGTCCCATGGTTGCCCTTATTTGCAATAACTAGTATATGTCTGAGTCAAGCAGAAAAGGTCAGATAAGATAATGTTAAGCGAAAGGAACCCCAAGATAGGGACACAAGTGGTTTTTTCTTTCTTGCTATTGTTTCTAATGCATTTATAAAGTACCACATGATTTTTTTGTTGCTTTGTATGTCCCTCCCCCACGGTATAACCCCTATTTTCACTCTATTTGATGTTGATATAATTTGGGTAGCAGAAGGGAAAAAACAAATTGTTTAAATAGGGATACAGGTTGACCTATTGCAACAATGAGATGTACAAGATGCTATGTCAAAAAACGAACTTTACAATTTAGGGGGGGTGGGGGGGGTAAGGGGAGTGTAGTTGTGGAGATGGGAGAGAAGGGAGGGTAGAAGAAAAACAAAGAAGGAGGCAACAATGCTTGATAAGAAATGTACTCATTAGCTTGCTCATGTAATTGTAACCCTTCTGTATAGTATTTTCACAACAAAAAACTTATTTAAAAAATAAATAAAATGGGCATTATAGACATAATGAATCTTTTCCAAAAGCAGATTTGCTTTTCTAAGTATCAACTTTTGGTCAACAATATAGAAGATGCTCTGGCAATGTATAGAGAAAAGAATGGGAAGTGGGTAGATGGATAGTTTGATAAATAAATTGATACATAGCAGATACATACAAACCCATATTTGTGTGGACTGAATTAGTGGTCTCTTCCCTTTAGGGCCAAATCTGACAAAACATAGAGGTCAAATATTAATATTTTGGATTTCTAGCTACTGTATCTGACTGGTGTTTCTTGGATTTGGGGGAAAAAGGGAAGATGCCTTTGCGCATCCCCAACACAAGGCCTGTGCACTCTACTGAGGTGTCATCCATGTGGACTGAACAAACCAAAGACACCTTCTAGTGGGGAGGCCAAGGGCCTTCCATTTTCTGAGTAAAACATGACCTCAAATGTTGGGCCAGTGGTGAATATTTTTGCCCAAGGCCCAGAAATTATTTATCTTCTCTGGACACTGACAAAAAATAATAATTGTACAGCACTCTTTGAGAAGTATGTCACTGTTTCCTAAGAGAAATGATCTGCTCCTAAGATCTCACTAAAAATCACAGGCAATTGAAAGCCTTGAGAATCCCTGTGGACTATTAGTCACCCTATAAAAGTTAATTTAAAACAAATTAATCCATAAATCTCTACATTGTCTGCAAATACTTACCACTATAAAAAACCTAATTTAAACCCCTTCCCTTCTATTTTAAATTAGGGTTGCACTGCATTTTAAAAAATGTCTTCCAAGTTTAGAACAAATGACCAGTTATTCTATTTCTTATTGATGTCGGTAGAAGTTCTAAGGATAATATTAAGTCCAGTATCACAATCTCTTATGCTCAAAAAAAGAGAGAATGTACAACATTGTATATAGCTCTTAACACATAAACCTGTTTGAGAATTTTAATTTTCAGTGCATCATTTTTTCTCAGATCATTCTTCCTGAAAAATCACTTAATTTAGGATTCCTTAGTTAACTAACTTCATGTTAACTTTGGAGCCTGATTAAGCAAGCTCATATAGATAATACCTCATTCACTTTGGTCAAACTTAGAGAGTAGAAGAAAATAAAATCAAGAGAGGAAATTGGCTGAGGGAGACAGAATTTTTTCCTTCCATCAGGCTCTGTAATATTGGACTCTCAAAAGAGAGGGGGGACCTTCTCACAATGCTAAGTCTGAAAGCGGTAATATGTATCAAGTAGCCCCAATTTCTGCTGATAAACCATATAATCGCTCTAGAAGCACTGCTTTAAGAAGATTTGTGGCACATGGGAAATGACTGGGTTAAAATAATGGTTTTGGTCCTTTCTAGGTAAATGAGATAATAACCAGATACAAGGTCCTTGAACACAGCAATTTATGTCCACCTATCTCAAGGGAAGCCTTCTCCAAGGGATCCCATTCCCATTTCTACTAGTTTTGAACTCTTTGAAATTCAATTTTTTGCATAGAAAATTCTTGCAATTTCTGTCCTTGTATGTTTAAAAAAAATAATGGCTACCTCCCAAGTCAGAAAAGGACTCGGATGCTGATTAAATCAATTAAATCTATGCACCTCCCATCAACGCTATTGTCAACCTCCAATGAGAATAAACAAGAGAGAATTTAGTACATGGAGACATTTCACGCAAAGGTGTTCCATGGCTGTCATTTCGCAGTCTAAAAAAAAAAAAAGCATTTATGGTGCAGCTAATTATCCAGCTCCCTACACTACTATGCTGATGTTAAATGGCACTATTCCATTAGCCGTAATTATTCCATTTGTAATAAATAAGCATTAACCATTTTCAAATGTACACTCACAAATCATCTTTAAAGGATGAGTTTCATGCATTTAAAATCATATATTTCAAAACAGCCCAGATGACAAAAAAATCAGTATGAAGGCCTAGACTCAAATTAGAAGAGCATTTAAAAAATTAAAACGAAATGTATTCAGAAACAGAAATTATGACAGGCTCCTAAACCTCTGAGAAATAGTGCATGCACAAGAGAATCAGGAATCAGAGTTACTACTAGAAGATTCAGAAGAAAAATGGGTAGATATTCAGTTGTCTGAACGCACTCAATTTCTTTTAAAGACCAGGTGTTTTTTTTTTTAGAAAGGTACAAAGTATTCGAGAACAGACTCTGATAGGTAGAGATACCAGATACACCAGCACAGCATTTGCAAAGAGGTCAAATGGCTTTGACCTTCTTTGATCTCTATTCTGGTGAAACATGAAATAAGTCATACTGCCAAGCAAAGTGGGAGGGAGGGAACTGATGGATTTGATCCTACTGGAAGAAGTATGGACTTAGGACTCCCCTACAAGTATTACCAGTAGCGCCTTTTAAGGAGGGAAAGCCGCATCACCTTCAACAAGTCTGAATAAAGCAATTTGCAGAATAATAGAGTGCTATGCACTCTGGCTACCTATGAACTGTGCACCTTTACTATGCAATTTCATTGAAATGTCCAAACAATACAAAAATTGATAAACAGTAGCAGTTTACTAGGAAACTACTGGTGTACAGTGACCCCTCACTTCCCAAGGAGTTGTGTTCCAGGGATCCCTCCCTCCCCGGCGATAGGCAAAAATCCGTGAAGCAGCAGCATTAGATAGTCGTCCCTTGCTATCTGGTGATTCATTTACTGCTCCTCCTCAGATTTTCACCTATCATGGGGGTCTCTGGAATACAACTCCCATGACAGATGATGGATCGCTATGTTTTTGGTTATTTTTTAAACCCATGATAGGGGATGGGAAGGTGGCTCAGTGGCTCAGCTTGCCTTGCATGCATGAGGCCCTGGGTTCGATTCCTAAGCACCACATAAGCAGAAAGAAAAAAGCTGGAAGTGGTGCTGTGGCTCAAGTGGTAGAGCGCTAGACTTGAGGGACAGCGCCCAGGCCCAGAGTTCAGGCCCCATGACTGGACCCCAAAACAAACAAACAAACAAAAAAACCCCATGATATAGTGAAGCTGCAAAAGGTGAACCGCAATATAGTGGTAGGTAACAAAATAAAGGCAAATGTTGGTTTATATCCCACTGACATATTTTCAAAGCATACTTTATCATGATGATGATATGATTGTGTTTTTAAATTAATGTTTTGTTTCTGTGGTACTGAGGAATTGAACTCAGGGCCTCATGCATGCAAGGCAAGCACTCTACTAGTAAGCCACATCCCCAGCCCATATTATTACGTTTTGGCCATGCTGGGGAATTCAGCCCTCTAGCCTTGTTCATGCTAGACAAGCATTCTACCATTAAGCTAGATCCCCAACACATAAACTCTTCTTTAGCAACAAATCTAGGGAGTTGAGCTTTTGTTTGCTGTTAATCTTGTATAGACAAGGCCTATTAATACCTGACTCCAGAGCCTTTTGTATTTTTTTCCTAGACCTGGACTCCCTAACAGTTATTGTGCTATTAATAACAGAGCAGGAATGCTTCATACATGGTAACTGGTTTTTATGAACATTGAATAATTTAACTAACATAAAGCACTACTTAATATACAATATGCAATGTAAATCCCCAACCTTAAAATAAATCTGTTAACAACAAGAAACAATATCGATTTATATGCTCTTATGAAAGAGTGACTCCCTTGTATTGTATTTAAATGGAATACAGTAGAGCTATTCTGTTGAATAGAGTAGCCACCAAGTTGGCTATTTAAATTAGTTAAAAGTGAACAGAATTGAAAAATCCGTCTTTGGGTTGGATTGGACCCATTTCACATGCTCACATAAACTGGTGGGTGAGGTATGGGAATAGCACAGAGGTAGAACAGCACTGTCATTGCATAGGTGCACATCCTGACCCCATCCTCATGCTTGCTGTGATTTGAGTGTCTCATCATCCTCATCTGCAAAACCGGAAATAAAATAACTTTCATATAATGGCTCAGAGCCATTATATGACTTCTTCCAGAAGTCTGATGTCTTCTTATCTACTGTCATGCTTTAAAAGAGGACATGCCTTAATTTTAGAAAAAACTGCACTTCTGCTTAAATTCAGTTCTGAAATTTGTTCCTTATTAGAAAAGTGGCACCATTCAGACCTCTCCCACTTGGAAAAAACAATACTGTACTTAATTCCTCTTTGATCACTATGATTTCCTCTTTGAGCCTTTGTTGGTGGCAAACCAATGGTGGCAAGTGAGAAATTGTCAGGAATCAAATGGCAATGGCAAACCCAGTCCATTTTGTGTTGCTTCCTTAGAAGACAAGAAGGTTCTATTGGTTTAAGAAAAACATGGGTGAGAGTAAATTCATTTCAGGAAAAAAATTAGTCATTGGCTTAATCTGGTATTCAAAATGTGAAATGATAGTGACTCCATGTTCATGACAGCCTAGCCTCCCCTGGTTCACAGAGTCTGAGGTTTGGTTGGGAGAATTGAACTAGCACCAAGCAATCAGCGCGTTTTCTAAGCTCCTAACCCACAACAAAATGGAAGTCATATATAGCCATGTATGTTCACCTTTGAGAAAAATCAAAGACATTTGGTAAACATGTCAGGAATTAAAAAAGAAGAGAAGTAGGTGGGATTTAGATTCCAGACAGAAAATATCCCCAAATTCTGGTTTTATGAATGTAAAAATACATTCAATTGTTATCACCAATGCCTCAGCCTTTTCCCAGTTACCGTATATAATAAACCACTCTTGTGCATTCGTGTCTTAGGTCCACAATACCTATGAAAGAACCTTAGCAAATGACACACACTGGGGCTACAGTTTTCCACCTGTGTTTCCCAGCATTTCCAACACCTGCAAAGCAGAATGGGCGTGTGCTGGCAGAGCCTCCGACTTCGATAAGACAGCCTTGACAGACAGAGCAATTTGATTCCTGACAACTTCTCATTTCCCGCACAGAGATGTGCAGCTCCTCCGAATCTCCCCACATCACCTGCCCTGCAACTCGGAGTCAGGCCAGCCACAATGGAACTGAATGAACACAAGGCAGGACTGGAAAGGGGTTTTGCTGATTGAGAGTTTGCTTAGGGATTCATGAGGATTAAAGAAGAGATCGTCTATTTCATAACTCTCTGGTAATAAATTCTGACACAAATAAAACTTCAAAGAAGAAAAAAGAAACAGAATAATCTTCACAGACCCTAGAATGTACCCAGACATGATTTCTAAGCAAAGTCTAAGGGCTGACCCTTGGACAAATGGGAAAGGCACAGAAGTGTCTTCTTCACCTCTTACCTTTCTCTGCCCTCTCTCCCCACCTCTCCTTGGGAACTAGGAGCTTCCAGAATTCTTGTCAATCCTATTTGATGGCTGAGTGATTGACATTCTCTGAATGAAACTCATTCACTCTCAAGTGTTACCTTGAGCTCTTATTTGCATTTAAACCTTTCTCTTTCTAACTGTGGAATTTGTCAGCTTTTTATTTTTTTCTTAAAAGATTTTCTAAGCAGAGAACAGGAGAGATCTGGGGTAGGATTTATGATTACTTTTCCCCCTTTCATGTCTGAACAAAGTCCAAAAACCAAAAAACGATCAGAGGACCTTCTATGCTTCATTGGGAAAACCAAGATGAATGGAAGGACAAAAGGATGGAGGAATGAACAGAAGTAAGACAGAAGGAGGGCAAAGAAGAAGGAAAGGAAGGAGGAGATGACTGTGGATTTTATTCTACAGTTGAAGATTTTCTGCTGATGTTTAATAGTTAATTGTGGGAGTTGCCAGGGATGAGATAAGGTGTCGCTTTAACATTGATTTGTCCAGGAGATGCCTGGCACCTCTCCTATCATAATTTTGTTTTTTTTTTAATTTTTAGTTTTTGTTGGTATCAGGATTTACACTCAGATTCAAACTTGTTCCGCTTGCTTGTGAGGCTGGCACTCTACCACTTGAATCACACTTCCAGCCCAGTATTTCACTGGCTATTGTTTAGATAGTCTCTTGGATTTTCCTGCCCCTGTTGGCTTTGAAACATGATCCTCTAGATCTCAGGTTCCTGAAGAGTTAGGATTACAGGCATGAACCACCAGTACCCAAGTCAGACCGCAGTTTGAACTCAAACCATCTCAATTCATTCCTCTGCCCCAAATATATGCATGCATTTTGTTCTGAAGCACTTTTAGTGAGCATTTATATATTTGAGTGTCATAAAATGAATCCCTGAACATCATTTTCTCATTCCAACCTCAGTCTCTAATAAAATAAGCAGCCCAAATCTTTCTGTAGCAACACAGAGCACCCTTGAGCCTGTGTGTGGTCATTGTTCCTCATAGAAAACCAGACTGATTTCTTTATAGTTCATCACCCACTGGAGCATCATCCAGACAACATGACCTGCAATTCTCTGTGGAACTGCTCTTACATCCCTTCCTCTGAGTGGATCATTGAGAATCAGCTAGCCATACAGTCTTTGCTGTGAGCCCCATCAGCCTGGAAGACACTTGTTTCTTCCTCTTATTTAAACTTCTTCAAGAGTCCTAGCTTGGTGCAATCTCAGGAGCGTTGGCCTGTCATTAGCAAGGTAGCCCACATGTGAGTCCCCACAAACAAGTGCTGTATGCCCAGCCTCCCAAGTGGCCTTCTTCCTACAGGCAACCAATTCTCATAGACTTGGTGTGCAGTTGCATCATGGGAAGTCCATGAAAGAAGTTATTATGGAACTGCAAAAAAAAAAAATCTCTCCCACTTCCAGTTCTGTGATGGCATTAAAATTGCAAATGTTTTATATCAAGATAATATTAACGATGATGATGATGGCTAAATACTTATCTTTAAACAACAGACTCACAAAGCAAGTCAGCCAAGACTGGCTGAGGGAAAAGCAGATTGGCGGCTCCCACCTCACGCACTCCAGCATGCCATGGCAGGTGGAATGCCTGGCACTGCTGAATGAATCCCCCCACGCCTTTTTTGGGAGATGGAGGGGGTGGGTATTGCCAATTGTGCAAAGTTGAAGTCACTTAAGTTAGACATTCCCACTGCGAATGTAAGCTGTAGACGCCATGGCTGTACCTGGACAGCGGTTCCAGAAGCTCCTGACACCAACACCAGAGACTTCTATGACCAGGAGTTAGTGATCCCCGCTCCTTGTTTACACCGAATCCTAGATGGCCACCCCAAAAATGCACTTTGTTAACTCGAAGGGGAGGGGTTTATATGCAGGGGTATTTGAAAGGTAATACAGGAATTAAATGATCCAAATAAGAATACTCCCAAAGAGCATACATCAGAGGCTCATGCCTGTGATCCTTGCTACTCAAGAGGCTGAGATCTGAGGATCGAGGTTCACAGTCAGCAAAAAGCTAGAAGTGGAGGTATGGCTGCAGTGGTGGAGCACCATCCTTGAGCAAAAATACACACACACACACACACACACACACACACACACACATACACACACACACATACACACACTATGATCCAGACAAGCGTAGAACCCCAGATCTATCATTTATTAATGGGTATTGTTTGATTATTCAATTTCTCTAGGTTCTTTGCTTACAAGGAAATGCACGGAAGGATACCAACCTCTTAAATAGTGCATAGATGCATTCAGTCAGGGTACTTGTTTTGTTGTTGAGTTTGAAGAGACAAATGTATTCTGGTCACTTCAGTGAGGGCCTTTTTGGTGTAAGGGGAAAAGAAAATAGGGTTGTAGGGCCTAATGATATTGAGCAACATAAGCATTACAAGGAATACCTCTAATGTACGTTGGCCAACATTTATGAAACTGGATTGGGCCCCACATTTCCAGATTTCTTAACTTCCTTTCTTTCAGGGGTTAGAAAAACACATGTATTTACATGTGCGATTTCCCAAGGATTTTAGAAACTGGCTGAGCTAGGGAAAGGTCATTCTGGAGTAGGGTTTGGCTCAGGATCACCTCCTTCCATTCCCACCCAACCCCTTGTACACTGGCTTGTCAAATCTCGTGTTACCTCCAGGCTTGGGTCCATGCAGAAAACCAACCCAAAGTGGAGAATCTTTTCCCATGTGTATGACAACAGTGGAGGTGGAATCCTACAATTTCACTGGTGACCTGCATGTTCAGAGCTCATTAGGAACTTATCAGTTAATTAATGCCTGCCCAGGAGAATTTCCCATTTTATGGGCTCAACCAGGCCAGAGGAGAAGTTCCACTTCCAAGATCAAGCCAGTATAGGAATAGTACATTCTACATCAAAAGCAGGTGAGAAAGGTAGAGACATCTGCTTCTATGTGTTCAGCAGGTCCTACATGTGACCTGTGCAGTTCTAGACTGCACATAAGCAAAGAACATAAGAGAAATGTCTATAAACATCTGCATAGAGAACGGGAATGGGAATTGAACTCAGGGTGTGGGTGCTATGCCTTGGCTTTTTCTGCTCAAGGCTGGTGCTCTACTACTTGAGCCATACCTTTCCTTCTGACTTTTTGCTGGTTTAAGGAGATAATAATGTCACAAACTTTTTTTTTGCAGAGCTGGCTTTGAACAATGATCCTCAGATCTTAAGCCTCCTGAATTGCTAAAATTACAGGCTTGAGCTACAGGCTTGAGATTTGTCGAAGTTCTTTTCTTCTCTGGCAATGGGACCAGACAGACTAGGACATAATGTCTCTCAGCCTTGTCTCTCAGATGAAGATACCTACTATGCTGTGCTTCAGAGATAGTCTGAAAGAATAAAAAAGGTAAAGAAAAAAAAATAGAAAGGTACTTAGCATGAGACCCCCAAACATAGTAAGAGCTAGATTAGCTCTTAGGAAGAAATGGCTGAAGTTAACCTCATGAAATTGGTATAATTTAGCTTTTTTAATTGGCAATATTTTCATTATGCTATCTAGCTGGAAGCAAATTAGAAAATAAAGATTTGGGGACTTCTTCTATTATTACATCTTCACTCTGACTTGAATGGCTTCAGCCAGGACAGAGTGTTTGGAGACAGGCTTTCGAAAGGATCTTTCGGGTTTTGAACAAGGAAGCTTTTTGCTTCATAAACTCTTGGGGGTGAAATCTCTCCTCTTAATCTCCAAATGTGACAAAGAGCTATTGATTGAGAGCATATTGTCATTTAAATTACAATTAGGGATGGGTGAAAGGTGGTTATTCAACAATTCAAACCTTTCTTTTAATGCTGTCAAGGACAACTTAACCTTAACCCAAACACACTGCAGAAACTTTGAGAGAGTTTCAATATGTCTAAAATCAATGTGGTTTTCTTAAAGGAAGAGAATCGTGGCTTCGCTGTCAGATGTTGAACTTGGGACGCTGGAATCAGGTGGTGAAAATCTTACAGAAATCTGTGCTCTCAGTCACAAAACACTTGAATCTCCACACGAATCTTGCAGTGAGTTTAAACGTTAAAATGGGATGCATCCATTTAGCAGATCCCTTCCCCTCACAAACCTGAGCACGCTACAAGCTACAACTCTAGGCATTAAAAAAAGTAAGTGCTCTGGGAGTGAAAGTTGCTTTCCACCATCCTTCTGAAGGCAAACATTGCTAAAGAATCTAATGTCTTTTTTTTTCTTTCTTGGCAAAACAATGATACACTTCTAATTAGACTCTATGTATGTTGATGTGACAGTGGACAGAATGGGAACAGGATGTGTAGGTTTCTAGCTATGTTCCATTCTTCACTCTGGCCTTTCGTCACACAAGTACCCTTCATAACACACACAGACACATACACACATGCCCATGTATGTACATACACATGCACAAAGCTCACATACACACACTATCATGTCATTCTTGCGCTGGCAAATCCTGAACTCACAGGCGCAAACACGAGACAATTGCAGTCCTGACTGCTTGCATTGAAGGATTAGAATGTATTTGGGAAAGGCATCTTGTGTGTGTGTGTGTGTGTGTGTGTGTGTGTGTGTGTGTGTGTGTGTGTGTGTGTGTGTGTGTGTGTGTGTGTGTGTGTGTGTGTGTGTGTGTGTGTGTGTGTTGTCTGACTTTTGATCTCAGTCTCTGGGTCTCTGTCTAAGTCTCTTTGTCTCAGTCTCTCTTCTGTCTCCCCTCTGCTTCTAATTCATACACACACCTGTCCTCTCTTTTCTCAGAAATGGCACATGTTTACAAGCATGGCATATTACTGGAAGCTAGAGATGCTTCTTGTCCGCATTCTCACCATTCTAACCACTGTTGTAGCAGCTGTCAGCGGTCAGTACAAGGTAGCCCCGTCCTCTTGTCTGAAAGTCTGTGCGCCTTCAGTCACTTCCTTGGCTTCACACCTTAGTGGTGATGAAGGCAGCATCCTCCTCTGCACACCTGAGTGTGGGTCAGGCAGGTAGAGGGCTGTGCAGTGGGTGGGACTCCACAGGACCACTTGTAAATGAGCCTTCTGAACTATCACCTGGAAGGAGACCTCTCCAGGTAAGCTTTCCTCTGTCCAGCCATGTTTGTCAGGGCCAAGCGAATGGGAACATCCTATTTCACATAAAACCCATGTGAACGGTATCTTTACATAACAAAAATGAGAGAATGAAGAAAGAAGACATCTAGCTTAACAATTAAATAACTTCTCGTCACTGCCCCATTTCCAAGGCCACTCGGGAACCCGAAGGAACCACCACCATAAGAAAGAACTTTATTCTCCCAGATAAACAGGCTGTGGATGTTAAACACAACCTTAATGATTTCTATCCATCTTTTGTGTATGGAGGGGCAGAGGAGTGGGGTTGGGGGAAAGTAAGGGTTTTATCCTGACTAAATCATAGTTGCTAATCAAGTCTATCTGAATGGCAAAGTAGAAATTTAGCCACAGAATAATTTGGAGTATTATTCAGGCAAAAAATATAAGATCTAAATGTTCAGAAAATGAACTCTTCACTAATTCACGGTATTTGGGGGGAAGTAAGATGTTTTACTGCCGCCTTGTGGACAATTTAAACTTTCTGAGGATTTCTTTAAGCCAGTGGTTCATCTATGAATTTTGGTCAATAATAGAGCTAGACACCAAGGAGTAGAGAGTCGAAATGGGACAAATTGAAATATTAATTAATTGCATTTGGTCAACAATCTGTTCTTTCCTTTTTGATCGAAGGAGAATTGTAAGATCTTGAAGTGATTGTGTGGCTTATATTTTGAGAAATTCTTGACACACAGGAACAAGGAAGAAAAAACACTGTTTAATTAAATAGTAGGTGACTAGATGTCAATCAAAACTACAGTGTCCCGTTCTTTAAAAAGAAAAGTCCAAGGATTTCCATACACGCTTGATGAATTTTTTTTTTGCCACTGTACTCCAAGAAAATTTAGCAAATCTGTTAATTATCATAGAATTAAATGCAGCAGCAGAAAAAAAACAGTGATAAGAAACACTGGACATATTCTGGGGTGCGGTCCAGCATTTTTTAACTTCGAATGTTTATTTAAACATAACTCGAGTTTATAAACTTGTTTGCTAGGGAGATTTATTGTGCTTTCTGATTTTGGCTGGATTGGAAGAGTCCAGCTTGACTTCCTGCTACGAACGTGCTTGCCTACCCCACCTTCTGAAATCCTGGCACAAAACAATGTTTTCATTGGATACATTTCTAATCGCAAACAAATGTTCAGGTAGATGCTTCGTTGAAACCCAGCTACTGGTATGGCAACAACAATAACGGAAAAAAATAGCATTTTTAGAATCTGAGCATTCCAGCACCCACACTTCAGACGGGCTGAAACAGCACCAGCAAAGAGAGTTTTTACTTCCTGTTGTTCATCTGTTGGATAAATACTGGAAAAATCTGACCAGTCCATTAAGAAAAAAAGGTGCTTTCACACTTGGAAGTAGAGAATCTTAACTGGAAATGGAAAGAACATATGTAGGTTTTTTTAATTTAAAATGTTTTGAAACAAATCAAGTTTTAAGATAAATGTTCTAAGATGAAGAATATAATTTTCCACGATTTTAGAGCTGCTATTAAGTCGCTGTATTTTTTTTCTATTAGTGTAAGAAACATTTTCAGTGAAACTGCATGAAAATCAGAGAGTATAGCAATCTACACCGACTGTGTGGCCTAAAATTTAAATTAAACTCTTTTTTTTTTTCTGGAACTGGGCTTCAAACTCCAGACCTTACACATGCTTGGCTTGTTTGTTTGAATGGTGCTCTACCACTTAAGATGTGCCTTTAACCTGGCTTTTAGCTGATTATTTTGGAAATGGAATCCTGTAGACTTTTCTACTTAGGCTGACTTTGAACCCTGAGTCTCTAGATCTCAGCATTTTGAGTAACTAGGATGCCGTAAGAGCCGCTGGTACCTGGGTATTAAATCATTTTAATTTGAAGGAAGAGAAATACATATGAAATTGTTATTTAAGTGAAGTACAGATTAATAGGAACCTGTTCTTCATCTGCTACAAAGCATTTACTGATTTTCCTGAGATGACAAAGCTGAAGGGAATATCATTTTCAATATTTCTGTCCCACTTTTATTTATAGCAGAGAAGGTACTATAATCATCAATACATCACTTGATCCTCCATCATTTCAGTGAATCTTCAACAATAAATTCTTTTACAAAGATACTGGTTCATGCCAGGACCCGTAGGAGAATTATCCTCTATTTTTCAGTGTGTATTCTGTGCTACACACTCTGCCTGTATGCTCATTACAGTGTCATCACAATCTGTAGATCGATTGTGTTTTTATCTTTTCACATGAGAGAAAAATGAAGTTTCAGAGAAGTGAACAAGCCACAGTCACACAGCATTTCCATGTCTGTATATGATGTTACATAACTGAACATACCTTTAGTGGACCTACATCTCTCTCTCTCTCTCTCACACACACACATACACACACACACAAATTTTTACCCTCTGTGACTGGCAATAAAGTTTTTTACTTATATTCCAACTCAAAGCCAAACATCATCCAAAAATGTCCTAACAAGTATTAAACAAATGAGAAATCTGTTTATTCGTTCCTAGTCAAGTCATTTAATAAATGTTTATTGAGAACATATTCAAAGCTGAGGGTAGTGCCAGGAACACAGCTAAAGCCATACCCAGCATAATGGCAGGACTTTTGGAGAGCATAATCTAACATCAGATACTGAGCACAAGTGGCGATGGTGTCACTCAAGTGGTAAGGTATCTGTCTAGTACGCATAAGGCCCTAAGTTCAAACCCAAGGTGTATCACAGGGGCGGGGGGGGGGAGGAGAGAGAGAGAGAGAGAGAGAGAGAGAGAGAGAGAGAGAGAGAGAGAGAGAGAGAGAGAGAGAGAGAGAGGAGGGAAGGAGGAAAGAAAGAAAGAAAGAAAGAAAGAAAGAAAGAAAGAAAGAAAGAAAGAAAGAAAGAAAGAAAGAAAGAAAGAAAGAAAGAAAGGAAGGAAGGAAGGAAGGAAGGAAGGAAGGAAGGAAGGAAGGAAGGAAGAAAGGAAGGAAGGAAGGAAGGAAGGGGGCCTACCTGGTTATGATGGAGTACTTCCATTTCTGGGAACTCTTAGAGCCATTTGTCTTTTATCTCAGTGTCCCCTCAGGGACACCACATTTATTGGAAGCCTTGGCCTACAGCATGTGACCTTCCTGCTTAACATAGGCATTGCATGCTTTAGCGTCTACTATTACCACAGATCACATGCGAAGGCCATAGGTGACAGACAACGAAGTGCTTGGTAAGCCAGGGACACTGTGCCAGAGAGGGTTGGCAGAGGCTTAAGCTGTGAGGCTGCAAACATGAGAAGCACAAGAGACCTTCATGTACACAGAAAGAGTGGGGCATTTCTATGAAAGCACAAAGCCAGAGGGCATGAAGGACTGGTGCTCTGTCTTCCAACACATGAATCTGCAAAATCTAAGGACTGTACTCTGTAATGTTTTTTCCTTTGGTCTGTATAGGGCTTGAACTCGGGCCCTGGGTACTGTCCCTGAGCTCTTTTGCTCAAGCTCTAGCGCTCTACAGACTTGAGCCACAGTTCCACTTCTGGTTTTCTGGTAGTTATGGAGAGAAGAGTCTCACAGACTTTCTTATGATGGCTGGCTTTGAACTGTGATCCTCAGATCATGAGTAATTAGGATTACAGGCATGAGCCACCAGTATCCAACTATAAATTCATTTTGTGATGTATTTTTCATGTGTACTCTGTCAGGATAAGTAAATGCAACTGGTTAAGAGAAATGGATGATTTATTTTTGTTTGTTTAAATATCTAGAAATTTGGAGTTCATACCAGCATCAGGTAACGTGTGATCTCACTATCTGTGTGCTCTGTTGCTCTATCCTCTGAGCTCTTCTCCCTTCTGAGGGACCTCCACCTGGCAATAATGTGTGTAGAGCATTCAGTGAGGCCTTAGAGACCCAGCCTTGAACCAAACCCAGAATCCTGGGGCAGACAGAAGCTGTCTGATGCAGACATTCTTGCACAACAGGATTCCTTTAGCCCAAATGATAGGACTATAAGTGAGACCAAGACTGCAGGGCCATTGGCCTATCATCCTCACAGGGTCTCTGAGTCTCACGGGCATAAGGAGTTGATCCCTGGTTGAGTTGGCACCCAACTTCCTTAAAAGGATGAAAATTAAACACAAAACAGGATGAAAGACAGAGTTTATCTTCCTGTTTTTCACCCAAGCAACCCATATTGGAAATTCAGCCATGAATGAGACCATGAAAAAGCATTTCCAAAGAATTTACTCTTCCATTCATATTTGTGTCTCTTGCAAAGTCAGATTTGCTGAGAACCCAGGACATTTCAAGACCAATTCTGGAGCACACAGTTGTAGAATTACTCCAGTTCCTATTTCTTCTCAGTCCTTGCTCTGCTTCTTACCACAGGCTGGAGTGATTCTGATAGGCTGGCAACAGGAAAATTGAGATGAAACACTCATTGTATTTTCCCCTTGTCATTCCCAAAATGTTTGCCTAGCATAGACTTGTAATATCTACAGCTATGGATGGATCATCATTTCTGAGCCAGAATGTTTGAATTATTAGAACCATATTAGACAGTAAGCAAAAACACATGCCCAGTCAAGAAATTTGTTCATGCTTTCCTTGAGGTGAAACAAAAGACAAACCACCAACAGTATCCAGCAACTTTGCCTTGTCTCTATCCTATTAAGAACCTATTCCTGAGAGAGTATTGGGCTTTTAAAAGCTATTTGCAAATGTACAGTGACTTTGGTGCTTTTTGTTTGGCATGAAATATTTCATAAAGCTGTTGGTGAGCAGAGGAAGTAAGGAGTATGTGCAAGATCTCTTTGTCCCTCTTAAATGCTCACAAGTGACAAAAAATATGAAGGAACATCATGAATTGTATTTTTCATTTAGCGATGGATGTTTTTTTTCTCTATTTTTAGCTTGTGCAAAAGTCAAAATTAATGATGCTCCTTGGTGAGTTGGGATTATAGAGTTGGGATTATATGTGTTCATTTCTAATACAAGTACATGAATCTAATCTTATCCAAGGACCATAAATTAAGCACATTGAAAGCTACCTTCCTTCCATCATTCTATTTGATGGTGCTTTTTGGTGTACCAATATAGGGGCTTGAACTCAAGGCTAAGGATGCTCTCCCTTAGCTTAAGCTGGTGCTCTACCACTTGAACCAGAGATCCATTTCCAGCATTTTGCTAGTAAATTGAAGATATGAGTCTCACAGACATTTTTGCCTGGACTGGCTTTGAGTTCTGATCATCAGATCTCAGCCTCCAGAGTAGCTAGGATCACAGGTATGAGCCACTGGCACCCAGCTTTATTTGGTGGTGTTTTAATGCATCTACCTAGAGAAAGGCACTATGTTTGTGGTACTTTAGTTGGGACATCTGTGCATTTATCCAATATTTGTTGCAACCAGTTTTATATATGCTAAGCACTGGCCTCATAGATGTGAAAAAAAATCAACATTCTCTACCTTCACACTCTCTAGAAAATGCTGAAGAGTCATTAATTCCAGGTTTGAGAAACATTTCAAAAGACAGGCGGATAGTTTGCAAAGAATTTTGGAGAACAAGGAGTATAGGGAAATGGTTACACAAGGTGTCCCGAAGAACCAGAACTTAAGTTGAGCTCAAGGAGGTGAGTAGGGATTATTATTTGGGCTAAGCAGGAGGTAAGGCAAGAACCTGGAAGTCTCTGAGTTGACAGAGTAGGATGCAAAAACCATGAGCGGAAGGTCTTCATGCTACAAACAGAACCTGGTGGATTTTGAAACGAAAGCCACATACAAGTATTTCGCCAGTACTTGGAGAGGACAGGGAGTGTCTGCTGCACTTTTACTTTAAAAGAAAATTAGAGCAGGGGACCAGTGGCTCACATCTGTAATCCTAGCTACTCAGGATTTGAGGATTTGAGGATTGTAGTTTGAAGCCAGCCCAGGCAGGAAAGTCCATGAGATTCTTATTTCCAAGGGACCACCAAAAAAAGCCAGACATAGAGTTGTGGCTCAAGTGGTAGAGTGCTAACCTTGTGCAAAAAAAAATGCTTAGGGACTGCACCTAGGCCCTGAGTTCAAGCCCAGGACTGGCACAAAAGAAAGAGAGAGAGAGAGAGAGAGAGAGAGAGAGAGAGAGAGAGAGAGAGAGAGAGAGAGAGAGAGAGAGAGAGAGAGAGAGAGAGAGAGAGAGAGAGAGAGAGAGAAATGGAGAGAAATGGAGAGAAATGGAGAGAAATGGAGAGAAATGGAGAGAAGAGAGAGAAAGAAAGAAAAAGAAAAAGCAAGAGAACAAGAAAGGAAGGAAAAGAAGGAAGGGAGGAAGGAAGTGAGAGAAAGGAAAAGGGAGGGAGGGAGGGAGAGAGGAAGGAAGGAAAGAAGGAAGGAAGGAAGGGGAGGAAGGAAGAAAGAAAAGAAAGAATCTATTAGGAATTGAGGTATACATGTTCTTTTGGAAACAGAACAAAAGCCTGCAGGTCACCAAACCCATTTCTAGGCTTTACAATTAGTTCCACTAAATTGTCTTACTTTAATTATGTTCTTCCATTCTATCTCTACTCCCGTGAGATTTCTGTCTGTCACATGATGCTCAAAATTATTGAATGACTGACTTTCTACTTTCACCTTCTGAGAAGTCTGCCACAGACCATATGTAATTATGAGCTCTTCTATGCTCCCAGCAAGGTTTTGTCCAGAAGAATAGAAATGTTCCTCTTAATTCAACAGTTTTATTCTTTATTAACAGACAATCACAATTACTGGACCTTATTATAAAGGAAAAATAGAAATTCTGTTTTCTGTTGAATCAGCTTCCAGGATGCAATTCCCTTTTTGTTTTGGCTGCTAGGCATCACTGAGCTAGGCTAGATTCAATGTCATCATCAATGGCACTTAATATGCATTTGATGATCTAGCAACCATAGAGTACATTCAGTTTTCCCCTCAACCTTTGCTCACACTTTTTTGTTCTAATGTACATATTTCCATGAGCCATCCCAAATATTTTCTTAACCATGTTGGAGATACCCATAAATTATCTTTTCATTACCTTTAAGTTTTCCCAACATTAAACTCCTTCTTATCGTGCCTCTTCTTGGGTATAAAAAAGTGTATGTTAAATAATACTTTAAAATCATGTAACCTACTGTATGTTTGATATGCTCTAATGTCTCAAAAGGATTTCTAGCAATAACGTTTCTCCCTAAAATAGTCTGTGATTTCAGCCACCTGCTGGTTCTAGCTGCTCAGAAGGCTGAGATTTGAGGATCACAGTTTGAAACCAGCCTGGGCAGGAAAGTTTGTGATACTCTTACCTCTAATGAACCACCAAGGAGACAGAAGTGAAGCTGTGGGTCATGTGGCAGAGTGCCAACCTTAAGTGAAAAAAGTAAGCGACAGTATCTGAGTCCCTGAGTTCAAGCCCCAGTATGGGCATACATACACAAACACTCTACTACTACTACTATTACTACTATTACTACTACACATTCTGCTTTCAAGGAGCCAATGAAACAATGAAGGCCTGACTGTGGCCTTTGTCTTCTCTAAATATGATCTAAATATGCCGAGTATTTGAGTGGATTTTGCAGCAACCAGATGAGGAGGAGAGGAATTAAAGGTAGTAGGCCACCCTGGAGAACATCGCCCACTATGGCTGTCCATTAGCTGTGGGTCAACTCTGCCTCAATAGGAAGAGAAAGGCCAAGGGAAACTTAGCCTCCATTATGGCCACGGGTTTTCCTTACAATCATCCCCTGGGTGCTGCATCTGGAAAGCAAATGCTTTTGTCCTATGGTCATTACATCCGGCAAGGAGAGAGAGAGGCCATCATTCATTCATCTGTTCTGTCAACAGCCGATGGCTCTTTTAAAGAGATAATATTCAATTAATTTCTTTCTTTCTCTCTCTCTCTTTTTGAAACATGAAACATTTTAGTGGCTTAAAAGGGTTTAGTCAGTTTCTGGACACAGTAACTACGGTATCAGCCATGTTCCCTCATCTAATGTCTTGAAGTGTTCAACAATGACTTTAAAATAAGTAGCTTTTTGGAAGTTATATCTTTGAAGTTTCATTAATTAGTCATATCATTGGGAATGTATGGCTAAAAGTAAATTACAGTGTTTAAAATATCTACTCTTTCAGTGTGAAAAATGAAAGGATCCTGCTACCTTGTCTTTATACTAATGAAGATATTATTAATTGGTTTAGCAAAAACATAGATCTAACCATAATGTGCAACAGTTATTAAAGATAATTAACTACAGATCATTGGTTTGAAACATCTAGTCCAAAATGATTTCTGAAGGGCACATTATTCTACGAGATAAAATAATTAAATTTCTAACTGCTGCATGAGACAACTGTGTCATATCTGGGGTTTTAATTTCTTTTGTTCTATTCTCAGGGTACTCTGACTGTTTTAGGTTGTGTAAAAAGCTACTCGTGTTTCACAGTGAGCACACAAAAATTATGATTGAAAGGAAAGGATTATCATAACACTAGACCTAAAAAAAAGAGCCCATGTAAATTCACCTATTTTTTTTTAATCGGGAGAAGAGTATGGTAAATCAAGTAAAAAAAACTAAATAATTTGTTCTAGTACAATACCTTTTTAACACAAGCCTCTGAGAGTCCATTTTCAAAAGGGGGGGGGGAATAGTGTCTCCCATTTGCAAAATAAATAAGGAAAAATGTTTAAGCATGGACAAATGCCAGGTACTCATGCATTAATGAATAATGTAATCACATCCACAGGCATAAAATTAAACAATAGTAGTAAAAGCAAGAGTTGAGAACGATGTTTATTAAAAGCTATCCTAGATTGCTAAAAATGGTTTTGCTTAGTGTTTACAACCTGAAGCGGCTCAGTGCAATTAAAATGAACTGAGAACAAGTACAACTCATCGTGGTTTTAGGAACTGTTGACAAAGTTTCAAACATAATATTTAACACGAACTGGTGAGCATGTTTTAGAGCCTATATTCATGTTGATGTCAGATGTTCAAATTTTATCTGATGACCAAAAACGTACTTTGCGTAAAAACCAACAGTGAAAAATAATATCGAGGGGCTCTAAGAAGCAATTAAATTTGATATTATCTCTAAATTTGTGGGAAGCAGGGGAAAGGCTATGTGTTTGGGAATACCAGTGCAGGGCTCAGGCATAAATTTTTATCTTTAGAAATATTAGTAATATCTTGCTTTAATCCAGTAAGTGTGGACTTGGTAAGATAGGAGTTTTTTTTTTTCTTTTTCTTTTTCCCATACAAAGAATGGGATTTCCTTCTAGTACTGCAGGTTAGAATGGCTGAATGACAAGGTGGGAAATGTCTGTTAATCCACTGCCCCCTCGCCACACTCAGGAAGAACAAAACCAATGTGTTCCAGGACTTTTCCTTCTTGTCTTACACAAAATGAAATGTAGAAGTTCCTCTCAGAAAATGTAAAGCCTGTAGGGAAAACCGTGTGTAGAGACTAAAAGCAAATGAGATCCTTACCAGGTCCTTATCATAGATCCATGGTTTTGAAAACATGCACTGCGGCTGGCTAGTTCCCTAAAAGCGAAACACAAAATGTCCCTTGCAGCTGTGGGGACTAGGACACGCTGCCCATCCTTTTATAGAGCCACAGTGAGAAAGAGTGCTTTCTCAGAGCCCCGTCAAAGGCTCTGAAAAGTCCAGCAATCTTCACCCAGCTGTTACTTGTATTTTTCATGAAACACTGAGTATAAGGAAATTCGTGTTCCTTAAAACACATGAAGTGTGTTTTAAGCTAAGGGTGGCTTGATTTCAGGACCCTCAAAGTCCCTTTCTGCACTCCTTGAATGTCATCAATGATCCCTCCTTCCCACCCACTGAAATCACTATGTGTGTCTGTGCACGCACCTGTGTGCACGGGCATGCATCCTGGCACACCAATACTGGAGCTTGAACTGAGGAGCTGGGTGCTGTCCCTAACAGTTCAGCACTTGAGTCACACCTCCAGTGACAGCCTTTTGCTGACTAATTGGCGATAAGAGTGTCTGATTTGTTCGGGCTGAGCTGGCTTTGAACCATGATCCTCAGATCTCAGTCTGCTGAGTAATTAGGTGGTATATGAGCCACGAACTCTGGGCTTGCACTCACTCTTAAGGCTTTGGTTAGAGAGCTTCACCTTAGTATTTGAGTCCCCAAAGTCCCCTCTGTGCTTTGGCTTCTAAGTGTTGTCATGATTGTCCAAGGAAACACTTAAGAAAGGGAATTTGGTGCTGTACAGTACGGGTGGGAAAATGAGTAGTTCTATTCTCACAGATAACCGGTGTGGGGTGGGAGGGGGAGAGAACCTTTCAATGAGACTGACCCAAGTGGTTTGCCTTAGGTCATATAGTGAGTAAGGCAAATTTGAAGTTATGCCCCGTGACCCCCAGCTTTTCCTCTTGATCTGTGTTCTCTTTTGAGATTTTTGCACATGTCTGGAGGAAAGGGCGCCAAATGTGACTCCAAGGCCCAAACTAGTAGCTGGCAGCTGCAGGCCACATACAGATGTTTTGATTTATCTGCCCAGCATTTCATTAAAAGAAAAAGAAAGAAAGAGACACAATTGGTTGCCATCATCTCAAAGTCAGAAGACTTCACACAGTAATTCAAATTCTGCCTTCTCCTAAGACAGCAAAGAATCTTGTAGCATCCATCTTACAGCCTGGAGTGGTTAAAGCTACCAGTTTAACAAAGGGCAGTCCCTGGACCGCTCTCTGAGCAAGTCTCCACCCATCTGTAATGCTCTTTGACAGGAACAAGAGCCAGCTGCCATGTAGCCATGTTGTTGGTGAATTACTTTTGTGTGTGTACTGGTACAGAGGCTTCATTTCAGGGCCGAGGTACTGCTGCCCTTTAGCTTTTTAACTCAAGGCTGGCACTTTAACACTTGAGCCTCAGCTGCACCTCCAGCCTTTTGCTGGCAACTGGTGGGGATGGGGGTAGGTAAGACCCTCATGGACTTCCCTGCCTTGGCTGGCTAAAAACCACAAACCCACTCTGATCTCAGCCTCCTGAGTAAGTAGCTGCCAGCTCTGGGAATTGTTGGGTGAATTCAATTGGGAAGTTTGTATTTGTTCAATCCTGGATCTCAGCAATCTTGTAGAGTGTTTTCTCTCTGAACCACTTCTGTGATAACGGGGAAGTGTTTGAAGCTAGTGGCCAGAATGTCCTTTTTCAATCATTCATGGCAACATGACTGCAGGTAACACTCAAAGAGGAATCCAAAGGCCACAGCCCCTGCCCTGGGTCATGGGTTATTCTCATTCCAACCCTGCTGACCTGCTCCCAGTCCTTACCACCACCCAGAAGGCAACCTTGTGACTTGGTAGCCTACACGATGATGTGGTTGGAAGACTATCTTAATTCTCCTGCTGAGCCCTCCCGACCCCCTAGGAAAGACTTCCCAAATGATTAGGGTTAAAAACAAAGAAAGAAAGAAAGAAAGAACGTTTCAGTGATTCATGTCATTCAGCAAATGGAGATGTTTTCTCTACTGGTTTTTTGATCCCACTATAGCCTCAGGATTGTCTGTGAGCAAAAATAGAACTTTCCTGGGGCAAGAGACAGGTTGTAGGGGGGAAGGCGGCTGCCACGAGCACATTCCTCAACAACAGAGAGTAGCCAGACACCATCCACAGCCCCACCAGGCATGTGAGGGCAGCTGTGTCCCGAGCCCGGGCGTCTCCTGTCTCCTCCTGCTCTGTGTCCTGCTCTGTCTGTGGCTGAGCCACAGGGAGGTCACAGATGCGTTGGAATCAGACGGAGAGGAGGAGCCATCTGCTCTAACTTGCTAGTTATTGTTGGCTCTGTCCCTGCAGCTTTGGGCTGGGTCTTTTAACAGTTCATTTCACAGAGGAGGAGTGGGTGGATTTGGAGTAGGAGCCCTTAGTATGGGTGATGTTTTCTTTCTTAATAACTTTTCTCTTTTCTAACTCTGCTCTTAAAAAAAAAATCTTCTTTCTCAAAGCCACCCCCTCTCCTTTCTGCCTAAATCTCAGCTCCCATTTTTCCTTCCTTTCTTCACAAGGATGTGTCCCCCCCTCCGCCCCCCAATGCTTCCTGACTCAGCTCCTCCCAGATCTCATTCCAAGATCTTTTTTACCAACAACTCTAGCTTACTCATTTTCAACACGCTTGGTACACAGTGTCTTCTGGGTATTCTGGTTGCATTTGGACGACAACCCTAAAATCCTGGGTTCTTCTCAACCTCCCCCCCAAACCACAACTGTGTCTTGTTCACCAAGGTTTCCTACAGGATTTTCTAATTGGCCCCTGGGCATTATTTGACAATTTTCTTTTGTGGGTTAGAGGCTGGGAGGGCTGCAAGGGCTGCTGGAATCTTTTAGTTTTTAGTCATCATAATTTGTCTCTTGAAATTTGTACTGTAGTCTTAGCTTTCCCTCCCTCTCTTTCTCTCCCCTTCCCCCCCCCCCCCCGCTCCTTTTCTCCCCCCTTTTGTCTGTCTCTTCTTTTTTTGTGTGGTACGGAGGTTTGAACTCACGGACTCACACTTCCTGGGCAGATGCTCCACTGCTTAGCCAGACCCCTGATTGTTTTGAGTTAGGTTATTTTTCAGGAAGTATTTTGCATTTCCCTCTCCCCACCACCACCAGGACCAGCTTCAAGCTACAATCCTCAGACATACACTTTCGGCCATAACTGGGATGTTGGTTGTATGCCACTGTGCCCCTATTTCTATCAGTTCAGATGGAGTCTTGGAAACGATTTTTGCCCAGGCTGGTTTTGAACCATGGTACTCCTGTTCTTCAACCTTCTGTGTGGCTAGGATTATAATGTGTGGCTCTTCTCTCTAAAAGCTATGTTCCTATTTCTTGTGTCAGGCTGCCTCACCTCCAGTACTATGGTGAGCTGGTATCGCACAATGCCAACCTGTTCTAGAGATTGCCTTTCTAACTGCATCTCTAGATATGTACAGAAAGACACATTTCAACTTCTTGTTCAGTGACATAAGTGTACCTCTCCCCTGTTTCCTCAGTACTAATTAACAGTTTTCCTTTAAAATCTAAGAAGTAAGGGTGACCAAGAAAGGGGCTTGAAATGAGCTTCACAGGTGTCTATTTTTTGCCAGTCGTGTCCTATGGGAAAAGTTAGGAATGATGCTGGAAAAACAAACAACAAGTGGAATTACCTTCTGAGAGAAAATTGATATAGCCCAAACCAGAAAGAAGGTAAAAAAAGAAAAGAAAAATGCTGAGTATAGCAGCTCCACACCTAGCTACTTGGGAGGTAGAGATAGGGTGGCTCACAGTTTAAGAAAAACCCTGGCAAGAAGTTAGCAAGATCCTATCTCAACCTACAAACTAAGCCTGAGAATACACATCTGCAATCCCAGCCAAGGGGAGGCATAGGTAGAAAGATTATGGGTTCAACATTAGCCAGGCAAGAATTTGAGACTGTATTACAAAAATAGGTACAGAAAAAAATGACTGGAGGTGTGGCTCATGTAGAAATGCCTGCCTAGCAAGCATGAGGCTCTGAGTTCAAACCCCAGTACCATCCACTCTAAAAACACTCATTATGATCTAGGCCTCCTCCCTTCTTCGCTAGAGTTGGGTCCCACTTCCCTCCAAGGCAGCCTTAGGGCAACTTCTCCACGCCAGAGGCTTAGGCAGGCAAAGGTACCTGAAGGTCAGGACCAAAGGATGGAATCTCTCTGGCATTCTCATGCACTCTAGGGCAAGATTCCCTGTCTTCACTTCTAAACAGTCAATGGACAGAAACCAGGTCTGTGCTTCTGCTCAACAACTACTGCCTAAAGGACCTGTTTCCTCCACAAACAAGCAGCTGGCACAGCCATGTGAATAGCTAGAGCAGGAATCCCTGTGCTTTGGACATTGGGCAGGCTTTCAAAGAAGGACCAGCCTTCAGAGACTCAAATTCAAATCCCACCACTGTCTAACCAACTCTCAGGGCAGTCAGTGAGATTTCCCTTTCTGTCTACAGGCAAACCTTCTGGATGTCTGGGGAAGGGAGCTGTAAGGAATTGATGACCGCCTGCCTGAGTGGTAGGCTCAAAGACACTGGTGGCAATAGATGTCATCGGTGGAAGCTGGGTCTTGCTTGGAAGGTGTGGTGGAACTTGGGACAAATTTGAGACGTTCTGGAACTATCAAATGGCCGCTGTTGTGTTCTGCTCCAACAAGTTTTGGCATTGAAAAAAAAATGCAAACCAGGTTTTGCCAGATTTTCCGGGAAGCTGGAAATCCGGACTTTTATGTGAAACCTCCCAATTTTTAGTTTTTTTGGCAATTAATTCCAACTTAAAGCCTGATCTCAGCCAAAGAAAACACATCTGCAGGCCACATAAGCCCCAGGAACCTTCCACTGCAAACTCTGATATATGTGAACGTTTCTGAAAGAGAATCCGCCTCATTATAACATATTCTGTCAATATTCACTTCATGTTTTCCCGATGATTTCCAACGCAGGGAAAGAAAAATAACCGCTTCAGAAATAACGTTCGAACGTTATCCGATGGCTGGGTGTTCAGAGTCAGATTTAAGTCATCTATTAACATATTTCGTCTGAGCCAGGCTTATGTTAAATCGCTTAACTTGGGGGAAGAGTTGGTGCTCTGAAAGATTTAATTGGGTCCTCAGACTCGGTAGCAGAAGTTAAATGTTTGTTAGGAGAGACATACATTTTCAAGACAGCAAAGACACTGGCAAGCCACACGGAGGAAACTTTTGTGTTTCATGTTTCCTCATCTAAGAACGTGAAGCAAAAAATTGTACACACCAACCGTGGATGTTTAGACACAGGTATACATTATACTTATACATTAAATGACAGGGGCTGTACTGACATTTAGGTATACCTCGTAAATGGTTAACCCAAGCTAGTTCATATATGCATTCTCTCACTTATTAAATTTTTGTGGTAAGAACACTTACAGTCTACTCCTTAGGAATTTTCAAATATACACTACCTTTTTAAGTATATATTATTAACTACCATCGTCACCATGTGTAATGGTATCCTTTCTCTCTCAGGGAAGTTTTGCACCCTTTGCCTACCTCTCGGCTGCTTCCTCCCATCCTCCAATAACCATGGGAAAGACTGTCATTTATTTCTTATGTTAGCCTGAGTTCTTGGGCCTTCCAGAGAAGGTAATTCTTGCCTGGAGTCTTTTTTTCCACTCTTTTCTTCAGCAATTGTTGAGCCCGGTCTGGTTTTTCACAGTTCCATCTTCTTGTCGCTCATTCCTTAAGCAGTTTAACTTACTTTTTAACCAGTCCATGCCAACAAAACAGGTTGCTTAATTGGTTTGACCTTTCACAGTATTTTTTAATTTTTCAATTTTAGTTTCATAGTTCCATCTGGCCCTTTAAAACGACATCTGGTTAACTGTACTTAACCAGCTGATCACTGTACAGTTATTTTTAAATGTAATGTATGCTTAAACAGATGTTATTTTTATAGATGTGGATCAAACTCCACTTGTGTACGTGCAATGTCTGCATAACTCTCTCTGCAATTCAAATGTTGACACCCAAAATTACAAGCCAGAATGCTTATGAACTGCACTGTTACGGTACGGTACTTTTGTGCTGTGTGTTAGGTAAACATCAATTCAGTTCTTTTTTTTTTTTTAACCCCCCTTCTCTTTTCATTGCACATAAATAAAACATTAGCATTTAGTTTATAAAGTGATGAACATTTTGCTGTGTTGGATTTAGCTTTATAAATACAACCGCTGTCAGCAAGAAAGAAGGATTTATTGAATAAATAATAAGAAAGCTAAGGGAAAATGAAAATATATATATTATGCAAAACATGGTGTCTGTCAACAGGTCATAGAGAGGCTCTCAACATGGCTGTGGGAGACAATTCCATCTGTGGAAAGCTATGGGGATTCAGTCTAGATTCCCCCTCACAGGGTATATTCTAGATCTAATCCAGGAAGCCAGCTCCCATAAATCAATTTATTTGTAAAACTCTACAAATAATCATGCTTCATTGTCTAGGTATCATTTACATGTCTTCCTACCAACAAAATGGAAAACAGAGAGAAAATTGATTTAAAAAAATAATAAAGAGGAATCCTAGAAGGGACACCTAACCCTGAGGTTTTATTTTAACATATATGTTTTTTTAATAGAAAAAGAAATGAAAAGAATGCAGCAAGCCATTTCTTTATGGACCAAAGGGGTTTCCCGCATGGCAGTGTGGAGTTTCTCTGCTTTAGGACACATCTCACTTGTACCAGCTGTGCGATTGTTTCCCCTTCCCTCCTCCCCCCCCCCACCCTCCCCCTCCACCTAGCTCTCACCCCAGAATCTGACAGTGGATACTTTGCATACGACCCTGGGTTGCATCAGACTTGAGACAAAGAAAGTGGCGACAGTTGAAAATATTTTACCGGAGAACTTTAAAAGTCTCATTCTCAAGGTTAAAAATTGCTGTTATACATAATACCTCAGTAATTGATAGACATTCCCCCTCTCCAGAGTCCATTTTCTGTGAAAAACACCACCTAACATCTGTTCATAAACAGTCCTTCTGTGAGCATACTGACACAGACCCTGAGCTTCTCCAGGCTCAATTCCCTAGCCATGGGCAGATGGTGCGATGTGTTTGTACAGCTGAGGCCTGGGCAGGAGAAGCCCAGCCGGATCTCCAGGTAAGACTGGAGGCAAACCCCGGCTGCTGCTCCCCAGCCCTACCCCAGATCATTCAAGGAAGCGCTTTCTGACACAAAGACAAATTGTTTCCCACCAACTTGTGTGATCCGGCCAGAAAAATCACCTTCGGCAATCAGCATTGTAACTCTACAGAGATAAGGACATTGCTAGGCGTTTAAAAAAAAAAAAAAAAAAGATTCCATGAAGCGTATTAATGAAAAACTAATTAGGTTACTGAGGTATTTAGGAAACTAAATATGACTGTGATCATTCAGTTGCCTTTTAAGATTATTATTTTTCTGTCGCCTCTGTGCTTTAAAGTGTGAGGTGTAACTGGAATTAATTATTGCAACTAAAAGCAAGAAGTTTAGGGTGAAGGGTTGAAATAATTAATGTCCAATGGCTCAAAAAGGACCACGAGAGGGAAGATGTTCTCGTAAGAATGTATTTCCTTCCTATCTTCCTTTCCTTTCTTCTGTTGCACATGAAATGAACTGGCAAAGCTATGAAAAAATTATGTTTTTAACCCAACATTTATTTTAGAGAAACACTTGGAGAGACTTTGAAAGCCTGATGAACTTTCCTCACTTTTTAAGCATGGTTTCCCGACTAATCACCAGGGTCCTGGCTCTCTGCTAGTCTCTAAAGCTTTTCTTGTTCTTTCTTGGAAAGTCAGCAGATTCTCTGTGTATATGTGTGCATGCATGTGGTTATGAAGGCTTCAACTCAGGGTCTGGGTGCTTTCCCTAACATTTTTTGCCCAAGACTGGTACTCAACTACTTGATCAGATCCATTTGTAGTGTTTTTTGGATTTATTTTATTTTGGTGGTGGTGGTTAACTGAAGATAATAGTCTCGTGGACTTTTTCTGCCAGGGCTGACTTTGAATTGTCAGATGTCAGCCTCCTGAGTAACTATACAGACTGATAGGAATGAGCCACTGGCACCCAGTGAAAGTAGGCAAATTCTAAGGTCAGGCATAGCCTGCTTTTTAGGACCTGAGCAAAGAGCGACACAAAGTAAAAGCAGGATCCTGGAGGCATTGGAAGGGTTTAGGGGCCATGAAGATTGTCATATGCAACCATATCCTAGATTTACTTGTACCTGCCTTTGTTATGTAGCTGACACACATACAAAACTCATAATCAGACAAATATATCTATGGTGTCCCAAAGTAATATAAATTGTTAGTTTCCACAAATGTCATAGACAAGTCCTTGCATTTAACCCACCTGGCTTCAAAATGCTACCTAAGGCTTTAGGGTATTTTTCTTCTTCCCCCTACCTCTCAACTCCATTTTAAGTAGAGATATCTGGATGGTCTTTCGAAGATGATTTATTGCACCTGTGAACCCTCTCCTCAAGGGCAATCTTCACAGTGGTTTATCTGTCCCTTGGTAAGATACAGTACCTTGGTAAGGTACAGTGACTTGACTAAGTTGACTAAGTTACTTGACTAAGTTGAGGGAGGTACATGAGCCAGAGAAAATGCTGCATCTGAGCACCTGAAAGGATACTCCACCTGCAAGGTGGAGGTAGGTAGCCCTGTCACTTGCTCAGATAAGTCCTCTCCGACAGGGACATCTGTAGTGAGACCTGAAAACGCAAGTGGGAGGTAACCCACACTTGGGTCAAGCATGGAAAGACACTGGTAGAATGTGCTGTACTCAGATATACTCAATGCACTCAGATATACTCAAGAGGCTTGCTTTGAAAGGTACATCATTTATGTCTTTGGAATAATAGGACATAAGCTAATTGAATAAAATCTTACCAGCTACCTTCCTTAGTGCTTTGGGAAATGGGGCCCCAACTCCTTTGTAAATGTGGAAGGCTTTAGTCAGAGGCATGGTGGCCGAGGATAGCTCAAAATCCATTCTCAATTTATATGGAGTCGGAGCTTATCTCTATATTGTGTAAAGTCGGTGATAAATAAATAAATACAAACCCAACAATGCATCATTATTACAGAATCCCTGTCATTGTGTTCCCATTAAATTTCTAATCACTACAAGGCAATGTCAAATGATCAGGCAAGAGTTGTCAGCAGGCATGGCTGGCTGCTTATAACTCTGTGTGTGTGTGTGTGTGTGTGTGTGTGTGTGTGTGTGTGTGTGTGTGTGCGTGTGTGTAATAATAAAACTATTTTGGCTTAGTCTCAAGGTCATAAAAACAACTAGACCTAAGTTGATCCAAACCACTGATTTTTTTTGAGTTTGTAGCAATTACTTTCCACGAAGAAGATGCCCACCCAAATGGAAGAAAGTTGGAAGAGCAAAAAATATTTTGCCTTAATGTTGCCAAGAATTATTTTCCTTCATTGGCTTCAGCAAATCAAGCATTTTACCCTTAAAAATATAAACAATACTGTCCTGAAGCCATGATTTATCTACTGTGGAGAATATCTTTGAATAAGACTGACTTCAAGAATATATATATATATATATATATATATATATATACATAGTTTAAAATCCATTATCAATCTATATATATATATATATATATATAGTTTGTATGTGTGTGTGTGTGTGTGTGTGTGTGTGTGTGTGTGTGTGTGTGTGTGTGTGTGAGATCCTGAGTGAAATAACAAACTCCATAAAAAAGCACTTGATAAAAAACATCCAGGGTAACAAATATGAGAAACGATGAACCTTATACCTCCATTAAAAATGAGGCATTGATCATGAAATGAATATTTCCAGTGCCTGGTATTTCAAAGTCTATCACAAATAACTATTGCCTTCCAGACATGTATAATTGATCTTACTTGTATCAACAGTAAGTTCCTTTTCAGATTTTTTTCCACATTAACTTCTTTTTACATGGTATTATTTTCCTTAAATGGCATTTGCTCTGACAACTAAGCTGAATGTACTATATAATTATCGTGTCTTCAGTTTCTTTTTCTACAGTTCTTTTTAATTACAAAATAATACCCTTTGGAAGAGTGCATCTTTGATATCTTAACCATGGTTGGGTCAATATAACAGTGTGTGCTCATTATCAATATATTTTAATTATTTCATTCTTTCTAATGCCCTGTTTTTGATTTCCATGAACTGCCAGGTAATTATGTCTGCATCAGAATAAATAATTAACATTCTCTGGAACAGAACTGTCGTCCTTTCCTTTTTTTTTCTTTTCTTTTTTTGCCACAGCAACATGATAAATCAAGAAGCATTTATGTGTGTTGTCTGAATGCGGGCCTTTCTTGGGATGAGAGTAAGTTAATGGTGAGTCAAGCTTGGCTTTTGGTAATACTGAGAATTACCTAGGGCCAGTGTTTCTGGTCTGCTTGCTCTGGCAATGCTGCCTTCTTCATTACAGTGTTAAATTCTCTCTGTTCTTCCTTATGCCCTAGTGCATTCCCTAAAACCAGGGTAGAGTCTGTTGAAGCTACACAAATGAAATACTATTATGTTACTTGCCCATCTAGAACACATCGTCCCTGAATGGTAAAACAAATAATTGTATTTTCTATTCTGTACTTTAAGCCTGAGTAAAAAAAAAAGAATAGTTTCTAATTTATATATATATATATATATTAATAATTAATGCTATGGACCTTCAGAATCTTTATTGTATTAAAGTCATACTAATTAAGCCTTTAATGAATCACATAGTAAAATATATTGAGCACCTACTAAACACAAGGAAAAGCCAGCTTGGAGGAGGGGCTTCAGTAACAGCCTTTAAGCAACATAATTTATAACTTCAGTATCAAGTTCTCTCTCTCTAACCATGTGCAAATATCATGAGGTCCATCTACCACATGCTTCTGGTCCAAGTGTCTATATTTCTTTTTCTGTGATCAAGAAAATGCTGTTGCCATCTGCCCTCCTTGGAATATTTGATGTTTTAGGAAGAAGAGAATAAAGAAAGGAGAAGGAGGAGGAGGAAGAAAAGGGAGAAACTGCAGGGAGTTTAATGATTTCATACTTGGTGTTATAAAAAAAGTATTTCAGTTTTCAGAGAAGATTTTATGCTAGAATGCAGGAAAATTCCAACATGACACATTGTTTCTGTTTCCTTCATACTTTAGATTGTTCAAATATAATTTTTCAAGTACTGATATTTAAGGCAACACAGGAAAAATTTAAATTCATTGTTTAATTTCTTTCATTTTTACTTTTCTCTAAGGGCCTACAGAAAAGATTGTAACAAATAGAAACCATAAAGAATGACTACGATTTCTAACAGCTTAATGAAATAAGCAGATCTACAGGTTTAAGATATATAATGAGCCCGTAAGAGGTATCATTTTCAAAGATCAAGCAACAACGTACTGATCTTTGCACACTAAAAAACAAAAACAAAAACATTTCTTCATTTCTTTTGAAATGAAGACCACTAAAGAAAATCAGATGTTTTTAATAGAAGGTCTACCTAAGTATTGCTAATAGGATTTTAATTTAAAAAAAATCTTCCATTAAAAATGAATCTGTGCACAATAATTAATATTTAAGACAACACAGCATTGTTTCTTATAGATGTCCCAAATCCTCTGGTTCAAGTCACTGTTGATCTTGTGAAAAGACCTTCCGAGCAGGCCAGCATAGTATTAAATTTTAGAGGGCCCATGTATGAATGATGGGCATCTATAACAAAATACAGGATGTAGAGCTAAATGCTCATAGAGTCGAATAAAATGTGTGAGAAAGATCATGAAGACAAAGAATGGTTGCCCAGATAAAGTTCCAGCCTTGTCGCTTTAGAACAAGGTGGCTTAGCAGTGCTCAGGGAAGACCACCCCCTTCCCCACTAACTGCTGTCTGTTGGATTCGAGTCCAGTATTAAAGCTCAGATGAACTGAAGCTCTCTACTTCTTGGGTCACTGCTCCTTACTGTGTTTTACTCACTCTATTTTTGACTCCAATTGTAAGACTGAATTTCACTCTTGCTTGGAAGTACATATTTCAGGAACTATCAAAGACCTAATGACATGAACTAAATAAATATTTTAAAAGCAGAAAAGAAAAATCCTTGAACTGATAAAGCAAAAAAGCAAACCTGTTTTTCACTTGTGTGTGAGTATGGATACAGAGAATGTCCTTTCTTGAGAAGTATTCTAAAACCATAACGAGATGGAACTTACTACCACCTCCTGGGAGGGAAATATTTGAGAGTTCTGCCTTCAGAGAGCTATAGGAATCCATGTAGTCAGCATAAGCATTTTAAGTAAGCCAGGAAGCATAGACACTCGCTATACTGAATTACCTCATTATTTCTACTTTTTTTGTGTGCCAGTATTGGGTGTTCAGGGCTGGCTTTTCACTGAGAGCCTCAGACTTCAGCCTGAGGACCTAGGATTAGAAGCAAGAGTTACTAGCATCCAGCCTAGGTTTTTAGCAATTTTTGAAATTCTAAAATATGTTGCTGCTGAAAGTGAATTAAAAGTTTGAGATATGAAACGTCATAATGAATACTTTGTCACACTTTAAGAAAGCTGGAAATATGTATATTTATAATTTATTATATTGTCAATAAATTAATAGCATCAAAATTGGGAGGCTACAAAAAAAGCAACGTGTTCTTGTATTTCCCGGTATTTTTGAACAATTTGTGATAGAGAAAGTATACAGAAAAGTTCTTTTCCGGACATGAGAAATGCAATGTCAAATGTATAGTTTTCTAAAAATTTACCCCTCCAAATTTTCCTGTATTTATTTTCACCTGTTACTGAATTTTAATATTTGCTTTGTTTAAAAATGTGCCCTGATTTCAACTATCTTAGTTTCCTTATTCAATAAATGTTAATAATCTCAGGAAAACTCTTCTTTTCTGAGATTCAGCTGTGCATCTATAAACCATCTATAGACCATGATTGATAATAAATAACGATGCTATGGTATCTCATTCGGGTCTCCTTTACTATGTTTATTAATTCTCATATTTCCACTAACTAACCCATTGTTAATGTGCAGATTTTAATGTGTGCTCTAGTTTTGTGAATGCCTCCTTTTTCATTGAAAAGAAATATGATTCCTTAAATGAATGGTTGTTTCTTTATTAGGTAAAGGAGCTAAGGATAATAAGTTTATGTATATGAATCATAAAACATTGTGCAATGGCAAAGAAACAACCATAATTTGTCAAAAGAAGAAGGTAACATAATGAAAGATTTGAGAATACCGCCACATTGAAGCCAGTTTTCTGACTTATGTGGGTTTTATCTCGTGGCTTTTCTTGTCTCACTGCGGTATTAAATATATTACATTAAGCAGTTGAAATCAGATTGAATACAATTCATTCTGGTCCACTTACTGAAACATGCCAATCGGATGTTTTCCAATTTTTTCACATAATATTTCTCTCGTCCTTTGGGGTCATGTGGTAATTTCTGTAGGGAAAATAGTCTAACCATCATGAAACTGATCAAAGTATCGCTACGAATACTGCCTTAGGACAAATGATTTGAACCCTGCCATTATCAAAACATCTGCAAATGTTCTCTTTCATGTTTGTGTCAATGAGTGAGCATATGCTGATTGAATGCCTTTCCCCTCCTGCACACCTGACATCCACCTGACGTGGGTAATTGAATTCAAGAAAAAACAATTGGCAAGTGACATGAACTTTCAGGAATTTAGGCATTCAATACCCAAATATTCAAATCCTCAAAGCCAGAGAACATTTTGCAAGGTCTTAACGATGAACCCACTTTGCAATTTTTAGTTAAGAAGCTGGTCCCTACATTTTTATGATATATACAGAATGCTTTCCTATCTTTTTCAGAATTAGGTATAGTAGTACATGTGCCTCACCATAAGATACCACTGAGGCTCATTTGCTGGCAACTTAAAAATCATTTCAACCTGATTTGTGTCATGTATTGACAAAAATTCATGTTTTATAGACACATGTTTTTGTTTTTAAAGGAGTTTCATATGGTATTTTGCTAAGTGAACACTTAAGTAAAACACTTAATTGACACATTTGCTTGAACAATAACACTTCCTTTTTTGGGTGTTTATGTGCAAAAATACATGTACATATATATATGTATATATATATATATATATATATGTGTGAGAAATTAACCTTAAAATAGAATGTAATGGGAAAAGTACAATTGGTTAATCTCTGTCATCTGTTGTTTATTTGAATTTATTGTCCTGAGCAAAGCCATGAATGAAATTTCCCACATACATTTTAGTTTCTGTAAATAAGTTGATTGGTCTCAACCCCCTTCACATGTAAAGAAAATTGCCTTAAAGAAATATAGATGGAAATGACAGTTTCTTCCTGAACATCTTGACACAGAGCTAGGCATACTAATACAATTCTCAACCTACTACATAATAATAAATATATGTAATTAGTAGTTGACAGGAATGGTTGCCTCTTGTCACTGTCAGTGACTCGATTTTGACCATAGCATTGATTTGTCTGAGGAGCTGGGTTGGACAGGAGCCCTAGTCCTTTCTTCCAATGGAAGTCTATCTCCTAGCCAAAAGAAAAATAAACACCTGTCATAACACAGTTAGTTATATTAGTTTGTTTTTTTTGCCATTAACAGTTTTATTAGCAAAGCTGGGTGTGATAGCACATACCTGTAATCCTGGCACACAATTGGGAGAAGCAGGAGGATTGTGGGTTTAAATCTAGGCTAAATTATAGAGCAAATTCAAGGCAGTATGAACTAGACTACAAGACCTTGTTTGATAAAAAAAAAATAACAACAAAACAGAACACAAAACAAGACTTCATTAGAACTCTAAAATACCCTTAATCTAAATGGAATTTGTTCCAGACCTTTGGTTATTACAGTCCACACATACACTGCGAGTACCAGGAACTCTTTCTGTATTTAGAGATACTTAGCCTGGCAACGTAACATTCTAGGTAATCTAGTGGCAACCTCAATTCTAGGTTTTCAGCTCCTGTGGCTTGACTTTCATCGATTTATTACTGTTTTTATTTTTCCTATATCAAGTTTCTTATTAAATTATAAATGAAAGTATATGTTGATGGCAGTATTCTAAACACATTACTTGGAATAATAGAAGTATTTATTTCTTTTAAACTCTAAATGGCATACTTTGGACTAGTTAAATGTTCTCCAACAATATAACAAAAAATAAATCATCCTGAAGAACCCCTCCAAGTCCTAAAAAATATAAGCAGGTCTATACTCAATATTAATTCATGGAAAATTCTTTTCTGCACTGTTTGTGAGAGAGTAGGTTCAAATATTTTACTATTGTTTATCCTTCAATAACTAATCACCCTTCTTGGTCTTTCAAAAGTCCCTGGCATTTTACTAGTTTACACACTGATTGAATGCTTTGCCTAGGGTTTCGTTTGGCACCAAGCCAACTACTGTGATAATCGGCTCTAAGATTTATTCCAGTGGAGAACTCTTATAAACAGGATTCATGAGACCCGGCATTCGGAGTGAATACTGATACTCTTTTGGAGATGGCAGAAAACTTCTTTTTCTTCAATGAGCATTAATTCCAGTCTTTAGACTCTTCCACTACATGTGTGCTTTGATGTGAGGCAAAAATTAAAAAAAAGAGCACAAGCTCATTAGATTTGATGATTTGATATTTGTATTAATCATCATTAGCTAGTTTAGTAAGTTGAAATGATTTAATTTCACAAAGGCAAATATAGAAAAAAATCACAGAGAATATTTTAAAAGCTCCACCTTTATGGAAATTAAGGAATTAACTACTATACATGATCTGACACATTTACTGCAATAGGGTATATTATTATACTTCTTGATAGGAGGAGCCAAGTACAAAGGAAGCCAAAAAATTCAAAGAGTAACAGCGGGCAGGTAAGTGCATTGAGCTGGAAAAGAGTAATAAGGAGAAGTGAAGTGCATAGAAAACAAGACACATAATAAGTTCTGAAAAAAAGACACAAAAGCAGAGAAAAATGGAACTTATATTTTAGAGAATGTTGAGAAGAAAGGGCCACAGAACATTAGCCTTCAACAGGGAAAAATAGATCTTAGAGTTGTTTGATTACAAAGGCATAAACATAAAGACATTATCCAAGGGAATTTAGAGACATATAAAGATAAATGGTTGGGTAGATTTGGGGATTTTTTTTAAGCTTTGAGGAAGAAGATGGTATAAAATTTTAGGGATAAAGCTCTGGGAAAGCCAGGTTCCAGTGGCTCACATCTGTAATCTTTGCTACTCGGGAGGCAGAGCTGACAGTCATGGTTCGAAGCCAGCCTGTGCAGGAAAGTCTGCAAGACTCTAATTAAACAGCAAGAAGAAAGACATGGAGTTGTGGCTCTAGTGACAGAAGACCAGCAGTGCCCAGATCCTGAGTTCAAGCCCCAGTACCGGCAAACACATACATACATACATACATAAAATGCATAAATACATAATTCATAAGAAGAAAAGGCTCATACCTGTAATCATGAGGCTGAGATGTGAGGATTGTGGTTCAAAGCCAGCTCAGGCTGAAAGGTTCCCATGAAATTCTCATCTCTATTTAACCACTCAAAAACTAGAAATAGAGTTGTGACTTAAAGTGGTAGAGTGCTAGCTTTGAGCAAAAGAGCTCAGGGACAGCACCCAGTCATTGAGTTCAAGTCCTACCACCAACCACAAATAAATAAGTACATAAATAAAGAGGCTGTTCATAGCTTTCATCTTTCTGGTGGTGCTTAGGAAGTCTTCCACAGTCATTCAGCATCTGCCTACAACTTCTCATGAAACCCAGAACCCAGAACCCCATTACTCATGCTCCAAGAGCCCCCTTTATGGAGGCTTTTTAGCATGCATCACCACTTAGAATTATTTAGCTCTGTCATCATGTGACTGTGGTTTCCCCAAGGAAACCCTAACTCTGAAATTTTAGCAAACCATCTTTATCCTCAGAGGTCAAGTTTTTCTAGCGAGTTTGGTGGACAGCAAGCCATTGAAACTATTTTTTGATCTAAGTGCTTGGTGGCTCATACCTGTAATCCTAGCTATGCAAGAAGCCGAGATCTGAGGACTGAGGTTCAAAGCCAGCCTGGGCAGGAATGTCTGTCAGACTCCTATCTCCAATTAACAATAATAATAAGAATAAAGCCAGAAGTGGAACTTTGACTCAAGTGGTAGAGTACTGACCTTGAATAAAACATGCTAATGGACAGCACCCAGGCCCTGAGTTCAAGATCCAGGACTGGCATCAAAAAACATGGTTTTTGAATGTAAAAATAAACCATGAAGCCAGGCCCTGATGGCTCACACCTGTAATCCTAGTTACTCAGGAGGCTAAGATGTGAGAATTGTGGTTTGAAGCCAACCCTGGGCAAGAAAGTCTATGAGAGAGACACTTACCTCCAATTAACCACCTCCCAAACCAGAAATGGAACTGTGGTTTCAAAGTGATAGAGCACTAGCCTTGAGCAGAAAAGCTCAGGGATGGTGCCCAGGATGTGAGTTCAAGCCCCACAACAAAAAAATAAAATAAAAATAAACCATAAATGAATACATGACTGAGCGAATGAACTAATACTACCTGGCTCCATGTGCTTGCCTGGAGTTAAAAAGTAGGAAACTAGTAAAAGAAAGCATAGCTCTAGTATTAGAAGGACTCTTATTGAAGGACTTATGAATATCTGCCAGAGGGGGAAAAAAAGGGAAAACTTAGGAAGTAGTGCTATGGGAATTGAACACACTGGAATGAGAACACAAGGCTTGGGTAGAATGAAGGAAATAAATGAGAAATTATATGTGAAATATAATTAGCTACAAAAAGAGGCGTCTGATAAAACATGTTGCAACACATGTTTTGAATATGAAAATATCAAAAGTCAGCTATAAACACTAACATTAGAAATAAGTGAAATCATAAATTCTTATATTTTGGGCTTTCTCCAAGAGTAAATTTTCTTTTTCCTACTCAAACTTCTAATGAAATAACTCTTGTTTACTGAGTGTGTATTAGGTGCCGGCTGCTCTTCTTCTTACACATATTCTATTAGTCCCCTCAGTTATCAGGTTGACATTATTGTTGGTGTCTGCTCTAGTTGCTCACTGCTTTCATACTCTTTAACACCTTCTGTTACCACGTCTTCCTCCCTGACCCATGCAAGGCTCAATTATTGAAAGGTTGGTCCCCCAGTAGGTGCAGCTATTTTTGGAGGTTTTGGAAACATTAGGAGGTAGGGCATAGCTGAAGGAAGTAGTCTACTGAGAGGGGCTGGTCCTTAAGGATATCCTGTCTCGTGTATTCTTCCTGTCTCTCTTCACTTCCTGTCTGCCATGAAGCCAGCAGCCTCGGCCACATTTCCACTGCCATGTTGTTCTGTCTCATCTTGGGCCCAGAGACTGTGGACTGAATTCTCTTCAACCATGAGCTAAATCAGTCTTTCCCTAGTAAATTGCTTACATCAAGTGTTTTGTCACAGCAATGCTAAATCTCATTTAATACAACCCCTACACCACATCCCATCTTCAACTTCTCTGGAACCTTTTTTGGGAATGTTGCTAAATATTGCCACGTTGTCCATTCTCCCTCGCCCTCATCTAATCAGTCTTCAGAGCAAGAGTGCCTATGTATGGATCTGACGTACTGTGGACATATTAGATGGCTGCCCTGAAAGACAAAAGAGATCTGGGTCTATGCCACTCTGCTGGCCAGGCCCATCCTCAGCAGTGAACTACAGTTGCTAAAAGCAGAAGCTTGACTGGAAACAGGCCTACCTGGTAGCTTCCTCTCCATCTAGCCCTTTAAGCCATTCCTTCACCTCTATAGTATTCTACATTCAGAACACCCAGCGGGAAAGTTGGGAAGTGGACAGGGCCACACACAAATGCCAGGAGAGGAGGTGTGGTTCAAGTGGCAGAGTGCCAGCCTTGAGTGTAAAGCTATGAGAGACCTTGAAGTCCTGATTGCAAGTCCCAGCACTGACACACAACATAAATAAAAGCATGAAAAGTACTTCAGGAAGTAGGGCAAACAGAACCCTGACATCTATGCTTTCCTGGATTGTTGTTTTGTTTTTGTTTTTCCTTTTTAGGGCTTGCACTCAGTGACTTGAACTCTTGTTCAGTTTTCTTGCTCATCACTGGTGCTCAAGCATTAGCTTGAACCTCACCTTCAGCCCAGCATTTTGCTGGTGAATTGGAGACAAGTCTTGTGAATTTCTTTGCTCAGACTGAACAGTGATGCACCAGGTCTTAGCTTCCTGAGGGCATCAGGAGTGCAGCACTGGTGCCCTGCCCCAGATCCCTTTTGAAAATGAAGGCAATTGCAGTCTCATCCATATAGCTCTATACTGTCTTAGTTCAGGTTCTGCCTGCTTGTGGGTAGTCAATGAGATGCATCACAGCCTCTGTGTAACACATGAACCAAGGTATTCATGATGTACGCCTCCTGAAATGAAGCTAGAAGCACAGAAGGAATCCTGGGAGGAGAAGAAACTAAAGAAAGCGTAGACAGCCGGATGTCGAGGTGTCTGTGTGGAAGAACAGCAATGAGAAACTTTTAGACATCTCCATTTTGAGTTATTATGAATGGTGAGGCAGTATAGACTTAGCCTTCTACCAAAACCAAAAATACTAAAACAAAATTTACAACATCTTGGATACCTGGTTCACCCATTAGGTAGTCATGAATTATTGCAAGAGCATTCTAAGTGAACGTAGAAAACCCACCGAGACTGTGGGCAGATGCTGACCTGACTTGCATAGGTAGGTGAATGTGAAAGGCTGACTTTGAACATTTCACTGGATGTTTTGAAACCCTGAGCCCACTGAGGTGGGAAAGCTAGGAAGATGGCCTCCCTGCATACCATCGGGACCTGGCAGGTCTTCAGCCTCTAGATTGAGGAGAACAAAAGGTAGGTTTGCTCCATCTTCCCAAATCCAAGGGCTGTGGGGAGCCGACTTGCTGGTAAGCAGAGCAGTGACATAAAAGATAGCTTTGAGGAATTATGGGCACAAATTGGCCTGGCAAGGACATTCACTACCAAGGTGTAACATCTGATAGTCCTCAAAAAAAAAAATCTTCCTGCTTTTAAATCCCCAGGCTTAAGACTATCTTTGTTTTGTTTTGGTAGCAGAACAGCCACGTTCTAGCCAGGTGCCAGTGGCTCATGCAGGTAATCCCAGCTACTCAGGAGGCTGAGATCTGAGGATCGCGGTTCAAAGCCACCCTGGGCAAGAAAGTCTGTGAGACTCTTATCTCCAAAAAACCACCAGAAAACCAGAAGTGGCGCTGTAGCTCAAGTGGTAGAGTGCTAGCTTTGAGCTGAAGAGCTGAGGGACAGCGCCCAGGCTCAGAGTTCAAGCCCCATGACCAGCAAAAAACAAAAATGAAACAAAACAAAAAAAAAACCACATTCTAATTCTCTTAAAGTGGTATCAAGTACATTCATCAAGATTCAGATACCAAAACAATTCAGTCACAAGGTATTTTTTTAAAAGAATTTTTAAAGCTCACAAAGTGAATTGGTTTCTAAAACACCAGGGAAACAGTAATATAGTTTGGAAAGTTAATAAGGAACAGTTGAGACACCTTTGTCAAAATGCCTGCACTCGCTGACGTCAACTTCCTGATATTGCAAGAGCTGTCAGAGAAGAGGCAAAGGAATTGAGTATGCATTCTTTTTAATTCTCTGAGATTCTATATGATCTTTTTCAAAATATTATTATTCCTGAATACTATGTTTTTATACTGAATTCCAGACCAGTTTTAATATTGTTTTTAGGTGAAAGTATGAGCTGGTTTGTGGTAGTCAGCTTTTGCAGACACAGGTCTGGAATGTGCAGTAGAAGAGGAGAAACATTACTTACAGATTTCATGTGGTCCACTCAAGGATGTACAGGAGGACTTAGGAGAGGGGGATACCTGCTATCTAAGGCCTAGAGCAGCTGACTAATTTTAATACAAAGTCTGGGCATTCAGGTCACTATTAAAGATTTCTTTTCTTTATAGATATTAAGCATGTGGCATAAAAAATAGAAATGAAATTTAAGAGACAGGTAAGTAATAATTTAGGATGCTCTGACTCACATTTAAGAATTCTCTCCAAAACATGATCCCTGACCCCTTTCCTGTTAATTGTAGACCAAAAAGTCAAATCATTTGGCCCTTATCTACAGAATGCTAACTATCTACATAATCAAATGTCATAATGGCTGTGTCCAGCTATAAACCCACCCCAAATAGGAAGTTAGTTAAGAATTAAAGACATTTCATTGAGGACTTAATTTTTTATCATCATATTAATATAGAAATGTTCCTGTGATCTGATTAAAAACTGGGGGAAAACAGGATATTTGACTGCTTACTTACAAAGAAATGATCAATTAGTCGTATCTGGCCAAAAATCATGTAACATTTCATATTCAAAACTTGAGAAACATAAAACATTCAACCAAAAATTAAGCAGACATTGTTTGATTAACATAGTAAGCTATTATCTGAAATTCATACACCATATCCTCCCTTGTATCCTGCTTATATTCTTAAACTGAATTTCCCCCACAAACATAAGTATATACCAGAGCACAAAATGTAATAGTCTCATTGAATGGATGAGATATGAAAGTCTTTGAACATTTAAAAATATCCTTTGTTTTCCCAAGTAACATTTCACATTTTTTAAATATGGAAGAATAAAATTTGATTTGTACTCAGTTATACTGATTAATAAAAATTCTGTTTTTAATCTGAGAATATTATTCTGGGGTCTGTTTAATGTGACTGAAAAGTCACAGATTGCCATATATAACCTTAAGTAAAACTTAAAATGCTCATTCCTGTGAGCTTTATTTTATATTCTGAATGCAAATAAGTGTATTCTATTATGAAATGCTCTCCTTTTAAAAGGACTCGCAAGCACAAACAGATGGATTAATTACATTAGAAACCTGACATGTTAAGTAAAAAAGTTAAAGAAGCCAAACTTATGCAAATAGAAAATTTATCATTTAATACCCAATTGAATCTAAATGAATTCTTTTTTTACTGTCATCAGGTTTCAAAACATTTCAGACATAGGATAAGAGGCAATTTATCTGGCATCACTGAAATCTGAGAAAATAATTTTCCCTTTCTTTTACATTTTTGAGAAGAATCAACTCCCATTTGTAGACTAATAATAATACTACAACTTCAGGGAAGAGATTCTCTTAGACAGTAGGTAGGTCACTGTAAGGAAGATACAGACCATTCATTTCTCTAACTCAGAGTTTTCTTTTGGCAGGCCGTATTGTTCTTATCTTACATTGCTGGGAAAATAGCAATTACAGAATAACAGAAGGTTCACTTTTCTCCAGAGTGCTTTCACAGGCAGAGTCACCAATTAAAAATATTGCCAGATTTCAAATGATATCATAGAACACAAGAAAATTTTTCTTCCTAATTTTTGAAGGAAGCAACATAGCTATTCTAAGTTGCAAATGTATTATGTTTCCTTGTTTCTTACTTTGTGTGTGTGTGTGCAAACACTATTTCTGTAACAATCTATGTCAGAATATATAATATAGTGACTATAACTTTAGGGACCTACACCAGAATATGTACTGTAACAATTCGTCAAGAGAAATAGACCCAGGGCCAGCCTGCCTCAGCATATATCCAGCTCCCAGCAAAGTAGCTAGGGGACTTTTGGGGGAAATTATTCCTTCTGAGCCTGCTTTCCAATCAGTAACATAAGGTGATAATCAATAATATTTAGTTCAAAGAAATACAAGAATTAAACTAAACCACACACAAAAAGCATTCAGATGTACACTGTAAATGAAGAGTTCAGATGCAAAGCATTCAGATGATCATTTTTCAATCCAAACTGCCAAACAGAAAAAAAAGATAAGCACCAAAGTCTAGGTGGTGATAAAATTATTGTGTTTGGATAGATTTCCTTTTGGGAGTACTTTTTAAGAATTCTTTTCATTTCTCCCTTTATCCTACATTCTACTTGCCAATCCTTCACTTCCAAACCATCCTATTTAGATAAAAATGGGTCAAATATTTTGCCTTCTCTTAAACAAAAAAACAAAAACAAACCTAATGTCACTTTTTCTCTATCATAGCAGAAGGAGAACAGGCGAGAAAAAGCAGGGCACACAGAAAATCTTCAGAGTAGTAACAATTTATAGATGTTTTCTTTAGAAAGGTTCTTTGGTGATTTTAATTCAGACACTAGTCCCTTAATTCGGAGACCCACTATCATATACAGACTCAAGTCATCCCTCATCTCTCCCCAGATCCCAAAACATAGCTAATTCATTAAAACATAATAAAGTCAACAATTTAGCAGGGGGCTAGAAAAATGGAACTACTTGAATGCTTAAATCTAGAATTGCAAGTCTTAAAGAAAACCAGTTGAAAGGAAATGGGGAGAGTTATTTAAACACACTTGTCAATAAGGGTTTCACATTTGCATATGCAAATCCAAAACCCATCACGTACATGCCAAATGTGAAGACTTCTTTTTATTTGTAATAACAACAGTAATTATCATGGCTGCAGTCTACCATGTGTCAGGCATTCTGAAAAGCCCTCTATGTGCTATATCTTTAATTCATATAGCTCTACGAAGCAATAACTTATTCAACCTTAAGACAGAGTCACACATCAAGAGTGACATGAGAGAATTCAGATTTCTTTAGGAGCAAAAAGGCCTCCATTTGAGGGATTTTTTTTTCCAGGAGATATTTTTTTTGCCCCACCTGCAGCCCAAATGAGAGAATTGGACTTCTTGTTACTTTAATTTTATTCTTCAGATGTCAACCATGTCTTTGGACATAAAAGAGAATGAACTTTTGAAATAATTTTCCAAGGATTTCCGATCTCTTCCACTTGGCCTGAAACTTTCAAGTCATCAGATTTGAATTAATACGTCAAATTCTTAAATCAGATGTAAAAGCTATGGAAGACTTTAAGAGCTTTCAAGATCACGTTGTGAGAGTAGATAAGTTTGCAAGTGAAGTGACAGACGTTAGATTTTCATTCTAGGATTCAAGTTATTTCAACTTAGCAGAGGTGGTTAATCACAAGTTTGTGGGTGGAAAGCAGAGGGAAATATTGAACCCATTTAGTGGTAGGAACATATGGACTGGATGAGAAATTAATGAAGGTGTCTCTCTTCTTATTCCTTTCCTCATTATTATATATCAAGCAACAGCTCTGCCCTGCCAAGTTCTCATTCTACACTGAATTTAGAACTCTTATGGGCACATGCTTTCAGCAGAGAGATTCCCTTACCATAATATTAGTGATTTCAGGCAGCTTATTTGAATGTCAGTGGAAATTTAGGATGCCTCCACAATATATGGATTTCCCCAAGTAGAAATATGGTTCTAATATAACTGCTTGCAAATATGAGCGTTGTCCTCTCTTGGGCTATATTTATTTTTGAAAAATGAAAATGGTAGTTTTATTATAGGAAGAACACGTATGGAAATCTTTCATTTAAAAGGCATTGGTAAATCTTGCCTAATTGCTTCAGCATGGAAGTTAGCATTGAATTCTTCCTTGTGAACTCATTTATTGAAATAGATGGCTAGGGAAAGACTCATTAAAAGGTTTTGGATATCTACTATGGTTTGGAGAATTACTAGTGGTAGGCATATGAGGAGATGCTGTGAGGACAGACTTAGCTCAAGAAAACAGTCGAAGACAGGAAGAATTCCATTCATGGGGGGAAAAGTCAGAAGCTAAGAAACAATGAGTGGAAAACATTTGTGTTTGAGGGAAGAAAGAGGTATGAATGTGATACTTCCCTGAGCATGTGTGATAAGGCTCAGTGTGGAAAGATCTCAATATTACCTGCAAAAAACTAGCTGAGAGGCAAACTGGTGTCAGAAGGACAGACCTTTGTATTCTGATTGTCTAGGCAGTTTTATTGTTACCAAATAAGACACCTAGGAAACTAAAGAATTCATTATTTTGGGGAAAAATCCATTGAATAAAGCAAAGCTTTGTCAGAGTAAGAAATGCATAAATGTAGACAGAAGAGATGGAGAAACAAAACCCACTCATAAGCCTACTTTCTGAGAAAAGGAGCATCAGAAATTTTGTACAATTTCTGAGTGGACTGTGTATATGTGGTTGTGCTTCTACATATCTATAGAAAGCATGGATGGAAACAGAAACGTGATCATATTTATCTGACTTCTGTAAACATATCAAGAATATGATTCCCTGAGATTCTTACTTTGTAAAAGGATGCCCATAGGCAAACCTTTAAGCCTATAGGTGAAGCAAATAAGAACTCAAACTATGGACTCAATTTTGGACCAACTTGGGTGTTGAGCCAACAAAGACATTGAGGGTATTGAAATGACAGAAAATTTAGTGGGAGAAAACCTGAATCTGTTATTATTCAAGGAAAGGAATGCTGGAAAGAGCCAAAAATATATTAACACGTAGTAGATCTTGACAAAAATACAAAGACAGCAAGGGTACAATGTGCTACGGAATCTCAAAGGAGTATGATAGGCATATTTCTGAATTTTCTTTTTCTTTTTTTTTTTGGGTCCGGTAGTGGGGCCTGAACTCTGGGCCTGGGCGCTGTCCCTCAGCTCTTCAGCTCAAGGCTAGCGCTCTACCACTTGAGCCACAGCGCCACCTCCGGCTTTTTTCTTTTTTGCTTATGTGGTGCTGAGGAATGGAACCCAGGGCCTCAGGCATGCAAGGCAAGCGCTCTACCACTGAGCCACCTTCCCAGCCCCTATTTCTGAATTTTCTGATCCATTCAAATAAGCAATCATTGCTTCAGTCTCTAAGAGATATGACAAGTACTAAATACATGCACAGGTCTGATCTGGCCTTAAATTCTGCATCCGCAGGCCCAATGTCCTTCATTATAAAATGGATTTAACAGAATGTCATGAAGTCCAGTGAGTTTATAAAGGGTGCACAGAGTTCAGGATGTGAGCTAGGCATTCATAAATCCACAGGTGATTATAACGGTAGTTGTGAAACTCTGCAATTATAATCTCTGGCTCAACTCTTCTGCTTATTTGCAATTCTCTAATAAAATGCGTCAAGCAGAATTGCCTTTCTTAAGGATAAGGACTATAATTTAGTTACAGTTGTATGCTCAGTTCTTTTCGTAGCTGACTTATAATGGGTGAGGAAAAAATAAAATAAACATGCAAAGAAAGTCCTGCCCTGTATCCACCCTGACCTCCAGCCTTAGTTCATTTTAGCAGATACCTGCTAAGTCCTTTGGTTAGATTTTTGAAATCTGAGTTTGCCAGATTTGGCCTCTGTTGTCAGTAATGAGAGAAGACCAAGTGGAAAAGTGCGTCAGAGGCCCCCAGGAAGGGGAGATGTTACTCTTCACTGGGGAAGATGCTCTGAGGGAAGTTATTTTAGCCAGTCAGTTAGCAGGGAATGTTTTCACATAATGGTAATCTTTCCTTTTAGTACATGACCTTAGTGGTGGGAATGAATAATGAAAGCTGATATAAAGGCTCAATCGTGATTAAGGATAGAGAGTTTAGATTTAGTAACTGGGTAAACAATCTTGCTTTATCCTGTACCAACATAGTCTTCTGTGGCAAATCCTAAAACCTCTCAAGCCTTAATTTCCAGTGAATCGGACTGAAAAGTACAGTAACTCTAACCTCAAAGGGTTATTGTACAGGTGTTCTGTACTTGGAACTTTACTAGGAACACTTACAGAATTCATCAAATGATAGGAATCATAATGGAAATGATACTTGTGAGCCCTAGTACTGGCAGAAAATGCCTTATCCAGAGTTATGAAAGAATGAAGACAGTATAAAAAAGTCATTATATACCTTCTCACATAGTGAAGGTAAGCAATAGTAACAAGAGACATACTTAGAAGAAAATACAAAATGAAGATCCAACAACATGAATATAAAAATCTGGTACAGGAAAATAGCTAGAAGAATGTAGAATCTCCTTCAAATGTGCTATATGACTATAGATAGATAGATAGATAGATAGATAGATAGATAGATAGATAGATAGATAGATAGGATGTATAGATATAGCTATGTATATATGTATATTTAGAGAGAAAACGATGGGGATTAAGATGTGCAATTATAGATTCAAATATATTTGTTCGAGTATATTCAAATATATATGAACAAATTAGTACCTGAAATTCTATGGTGGCAAGTTAGAAATTCTGGAGAAGTTGGGAAAGCACCTGACACAACACACATGAGTCATATTTCTCTTGGGGACAAGGAGAGCCTGAGTACTCTGTACTCTGTGAGAGGGAGCTGGTCAGAAGCCTGCTGCCACACTTCCCCATTCTGGATACCTTCAAAGCCCAGTTTATCTCACTTTTGAAAATAGACATACTCTGACCAAATAATGAAATGTAACATGAAATTCTCTTAAATGATTTTTACATTCATATCCAAACCTGGTACTGACAGCACAAACCGAAGCTAAGCCTCAATATTAACTCACATTTAAAGCAAACTGCTAAATAAAATGTGAACTACATCATCAGGCAGCAAATTAAAAAATAATACATATGATTAAATGAGTGATTCAGAATCAGCCACAAATAAGAAAAAGGATTCTATCATTGTATTCATAAATTCTGAGTACAGACCAAATCATTCCTAAGAAGATTTTAAATCAAATACCAGTAGAAATACCTATTAGTAAAGGTGAAAGCATGTAAGGCTATGACATTCAGTCTTGTCTATGTTTCTTTGCTATTTTACAAAGTTTGCATTTAACTAGTGCGGCCAGAAGAAGCTACAGTGGGTGAAGGCCCTAATAAGCTTCCTGGAGAGCTGACAGACAGCTTCTGGAACATTTAGTTAACAAATCATTACTTGGTGTTTGTAAGACTTCTACCTGAACCCAAACAGACAGGGTAACTGTCTTGAAAGAACAAAGCCATCAATTGTAAAACAAACCCAAGAAAGGCAGCTAGGATCAGCAGGGAGGGGAAATAAAATAATTTATTCAAATTGTATACTTGAGTAATAAGGATGTGGGTTTTTTTCCCCCTTGAAAAATTAACATAAATTTGGAATCCTTTCCCCCCCAAGCCATGAAAAAATAGAAACAATGATCTCATTGCTTTCTTTTAAATTAAAGACAAAATTTAAAACAAAGATAGAAAAGATTAGTACATTGTTTACCAAACAGATGACCATTTGTAGAATCTAGTTTTCTGTGAAATCAAGCTGATGTGGGGTTTTAGTTAAGGAAAAGAGAAAGTTTTAACATAATTCTGCCCCGTGATTTCTTAACTTTTGCAATATTCAAGGGTCTTAAATCTTTATCTTTTAATTACCAAAGCCATAAACAAGCTTAGGAGAGAAAGGCAGGGCCAAGCCAAATGCAGAAGAGAGGAGGGGTAGAGGGAGATAGGTCAAAGAGCAAAATTAACTATTATTTTTCAAAGGCCATTCCAAGCATTGAAATTCTGATACCTCATTCTCGTGACAAAAACTGTAATGAGAACAGGAAATGGTACCCCATGAATCTATTGTCCTGACAATGATTTAATGAGAATGGGAAGTGGTGAGAGCATAACTAATTCGCATTATGATCCTGCAGTTGTCATCCAGAAATTCTGCTCAGATGCAGAGGAATGAAGGATGTGGGACATCAGCTGGGGGAGTGCAAAGAATAGCATGAAGATGGTGACATTGTGTGGCCTGAGAGTAATGGTCCTCTGTGTTAGTGATGGAGGGGCAGGGCTGGGAGGGGCCAAGGAAGGGGAGGGCAGTGAGTACATGGAGGTTGCCTGCTAAATGACAAAACAGGGATACATTGACAGGTGGCATGGATTTTGTAGAGGCCGGGTTGGAAAATGTGAGCCACCTGGAATCAGCAGGAGAAAAACCCACAAACAGGTGAAATCTTGCTCATCTGGAGACTTTGTATTTGATTTCCTCTGAAGAGATCTCCAAATTTGGTGAATAGCAATTCATTGTGTGGTCCTGTCTCCTTTTCCTCCCTGAAGACAAAGTTATATGTCCAAATCTTTAATTCAAACAATGTGTTTTATAAGTAGACCTAGGCATGATACAGACCCCAAGCTAACAAAGCCCAGAAACAGTCATCTGTGGAAGGAAGAATCTGTTGGTGGGAACCAGCAGGTTGACCTTGCTCAAGTCAAGGTTACTTGTGATTTGATGGTAGATAATACTTACTTTATTTTAAAAGAGGTTATGGGCCTTTGGGTGCCAGTGCCTCACACCTGTAATCCTAGCTATTCAGGAGGCTGAAATCTGAGGATCCCAATTTGAAGTCAGCTTGGGCAAAAAAGTACTTGAGACTCATATCTCCAATGAATCACAGAAAATTCCAGAAGTAGTTTTGTGGTAGTGCACTAGCCTTGAGCAAAAAGGAGCTTAGGGATATCACCCAGGCCCCAGAGTTCAAACCTAAGGACCAGCAAAGAAAAAAAGAAGAAGAAGAAGAAAGAAGAAAGAAGAAAGAAGAAGAAAGAAGAAGAAAGAAGAAGAAAAAGAAGAAAGAAGAAGAAAGAAGAAGAAAGAAGAAGAAAGAAGAAGAAGAAGAAGGAAGAAGAAGAAGGAAGAAGAAGAAGGAAGAAGAAGAAGGAAGAAGAAGAAGGAAGAAGAAGAAGAAGAAGAAGAAGAAGAAGAAGAAGAAGAAGAAGAAGAAGAAGAAGAAGAAGAAGAAGAAGAAGAAGAAGAAGAAGAAGAAGAAGAAGAAGAAGAAGAAGAAGAAGAAGGAAGAAGAAGAAGAAGAAGAAAGTAGTTATGGTTCAGGTAGCAGCTGAGGTTTTCAACCATTTTTATTTCTTCTAGACTGATGAACATACAAAAGCCAAGTTATTCTCTGCTTATATTTTGGGAAACATGTCACCATACATAGAAATGAAGGCTAATAAATAAGCACAGAATCTAAGATAAGATTGTATAATTAGGCACTGCCTAGTCTGATTTACCTCAAAGTGCTGATTTATCTGAAAGTGCTATCTTTAAAAAATGATCTTGAAATTCATTTTGATTAGTATCATTTTATATGGTCATATGTACACATCTATTGAACTATAGTGATCCTATGTAGGATATACTAGGTGTATACTAATTATTACCAATGAAGGAAACTATGGAGCCTATGTTTTTTTAAGTCTGGCTTATGTCACTTAATATGATTTTTTCCAAGTTTTTCCATTTCCTTACAATGAGACTATGTTATTCTTCCTGATGGAAGCATAGAATTCCATTATTTATATATACCACATTTTCTTGATTCATCCATTTACTGAGGGGCATCTGGGTTGATTCCATATCTTAGCTATGGTAAATTATGCTTCAATGAACTTAGTTGTGCTGGTAGCTTTAGTGTGGTCTTGATATGGAAATTAGAGGGTTTTTTGTGTTTATTTTTTGGTTTTCTTTTTTAGTGTACTATTTGCAGCTAATTCTTTTTTTTTCATCCCCTCCTCCTCTGTTTTATTCTCTGTGGTCACTGTTTTTGTTTTTTGTTTTTTTTGTTTGTTTGTTTTTTTGGTAGACTTTGTTTTGTACTTATCTGAGTTGGAGTAGTGAAGGGGAACCACAAAAATGGCAAGACATAGGGTGAACCAATGCAACAGTGATACTCACTAGATACTATCTTGGAAGTGAACTTTACAACTTCGCGGGGGAGGGAGTTGGGGGTAGGGAAAGCAGGAGAAAACAAGGTGGGGGTAACATTGTTTGAAAAGAAACATAATCATTACCTTACACAAAAATGAGTTACAAAAATGTACAAAGAAAGTAATTTAGTAATTTAAAAAAAAAGAGCTTTATGAGGTTCATCTTCTGGATGGAGAGGAAAAAAATAACAGGGTGCCAGTTGTTTATAAGTGTAATCCTAGCTACTCCAGGATGAGACCTGGAGGACTGAGTCTGAAGCCAGCTCTGGCAGAAAAGTCTGTGAGAGTGTATCTCCAATTAACCAGTGAAGTGCCAGAATACCAACCATTAGCGAAAAAACCCACTGAGCGCACAATGCCCTGAGTTCAAGACCTGGTATTGGACATATACACAAAATAAATTCTTTTGTAAGGTTGGCACAATATTTAGCATGCTTCAGACGGAGGAATTCTTCCCAGAACAGAAGAAATTGCAAACGTGACAGAAAGACAGAGATCAAATGCAAACCTATTGGAAAAGCAATTATATTTACTAATTATGATGCTAAAGCAACGGAGAAACCGTGTTCCATATTCATTTAGAAAACAACAAGAACAATAAAAAGAAGGATGATAAAGAGTTGTAGTTTGTTCCACTCAGTTTGCTCTTAGCATTCCTTGTTTAAATGGAGTGACAAGAGTATTTTTGAAATTGAACAGTAACTTTAATAAAAATGAGAAGCACCACGATTCTCTCGGCACTAGTCAAAAGCCTTTCAGACGAAGATAAATGATTCCAAGCCATTAGAAAAAAATTACCGCAAACTTATGTGTGCCTAAGCCCCCCTACTTTGCATTTTGATTCATATTTAAAATATTGATTCCATCAAATGGAGGAACATTTAATGTCTGCAAGAAGATGATGGAGAAAAGGGAGTCAAAGGGGAACAATGTAAACACTGGATTTATTTATTTACCCTTAGGTGAGGGGGCCATATTTCACTTATATTGACCATTTATTCAATTCATTTTATTAACTTAATTCTCCTAGCGTACTACTTCATACTCTGATGCAATTTCCAACCAAACAGATCACTGTGTACTTGTTGAATTCATGGCTAAGGATACATAAATTTATAATCTCAGATGATTCATAATTGGGTGGGCTACCTTATTTTACTCCCCTACTGCAGGAGAGGTTTGCCATGAAAGATGATAATGTTCAAAAAAAGAAATGTGAAAGACAGTTTCAAAAGTTGAACTACAGTATAGGGTAATAATGTCTAGTGAAAATGAAATATTTAATGTCCATATTTAGGCTCTTGCTCATTCGTTATGTGGCCACGAGAGAGGTGTCAAATGCTGATGGGAATTTCAATTTGACCTGGCAAAAATGAAGTAAGCATAGTACAGTATTTCACCCATTATGTCCATTTATGCGATGAAAGATTGGCTGCATAATACTTTTTATTCAATCCGATGTCAAGGTCTTAAAAAACAAATTTTGAAAGCACTTAAGAGGTTCTTTTAATGGCTGTATTTAGTAACAAATGACAGATCTCTATTAATGCAAGCACATCTTATATAAAATATTTTAATATGGATTTCAGACGATAGGATATTCTTATTAACAGCAGATGTAAATTGACACATCTCAGCGGTTCTTTTAAACGAAAGATCCATTTAGTCCCATCTTCAAATTATGGATTGAAACAATATTCTATGCCATAATGGTTCCAGAAGCATTGTTAGTGTGATGTATTATTCATGTTTTCAGGTACCATTGTTTCAGTTCATAATAGAAGCTTCACTATTGTGAGTGAAGTTTATAATGAACTGAGGCAAACTCCCTAACTGGAGTATTTTAATAGGTCACCAAGTTGGCATGAGGATATCTAGATATTGTGATCAGATCAGTACTTAACATGTTCAAATTCGAAGAAATAAAAATCTTTTAGTTCTAAAAGAGCAGGAAAAGATCTTGTCTGAGCAATGAGGGTAAAGATCTTCTCCCTCTGAGTGGTTCTGTGCCCTTCACCAGACTTGAGCAGTCTCGAATATAGGCCTCTGGGCATGCTCACAGCCCAGTGGCCCTGAAGACTTGCAGGTGAACAGTTGACCGATTGCCACCGGTGGTGTGTGCTGGAATGGGCACTCACTCAGAAGGCTAAAGAAATGTATAGATAGCACATGAAGGCTGTGTGGAGCCTCTAATTAAGTCTGGGTACTGATATAGTTCACAGGCTGTCCAGTGATCTTGAGAGTCACTTAGCTTTCTCCCAGAGACACTTTATTAATGCCTGCACAACAATACTGTCTTGCAGGAGTTCCGTTTATCTTTTTCTTCAATAAGCTTTGCTCTTTTACTCTATCCTGTGTGTCTGTTCTTCAAGACCATAGAGACAAAGGACCTGATCCAGGAGTATCAACCTGTTATTTCCAATTATGTGTGTGTGTGTGTGTGTGTGTGTGTGTGTGTGTATGTGTAGTTTAAATATGGATTGGTCTTTTTCCATTAGAGATATAGCAAATTCTTAGTTGTAGAAGCTGAATGTTGTAGTTTTGGATCTTGAATGTGCTTCTAACAGCTCACATGCAACGTGGCCTTCAAGTTAACACTATTGAAAGGCGGAGAGCCATGAAGAAATCCAGCTTACCAGAAGTCGTTTGGCCACTTGGGATGGACCCTGAAATTCAGATAGTAGGAGACCCCAACTCCGTCTTTTCTTTTTTGAGTGGTCCCTGGCTCTCAAGTGGGCAGTTTCACTCTATCATATAACAGTGCCACATTGCCCTGCCTTACCACAGCCCTGACCCCCCCTGAACAATGGAGCCAATCAATCATAGACTGGAATTAGGAGGCCAAATAAACCTTATCTCTGTAAATTGGTTGTCTCAGGCCTTTGTCATAGTGACAGAAAACTGACTGATACATTACACATCATAAAACTTGCTTTCCCAAATTTTTCTAGGCAAATAAAATCATCAGATAGGGAGAAGAGATATTTGGAGGTTTGGTTCAAATGCAGATTTTTATTCAATAAATGTGTGATGGGGTGCTGGGATTATAAATTTCTAACTAGCTCCCCTGGAGAGTGGAGCAGATGCTCTGGTCTGTGGAGAACAAAACAACAGGATCATAGTGATATCCACATGACAATCTCTGCTTAAGGCTTTATTACACTGTGCCTTCGTCTCCTAAAACATAGCAACCACTCCACGAGACTGTTACAGGGAGAGACGTAAATGAAAAAATCATGTAAAGGGCTGTTTAGCTTTTTATTGCTTCATAACAAGCCACTCCATCTTCTGTGGCCACTTTTGAAGATTAACTACCATGTTTATTACCCTGTACTTAATACTCAATAAATGTTTGTTGTTTGAAACAGATCCTTCAGTGAGTTCTGGCTTCTGACTAAGACCAGTGAGGGGCTATTACCAAGGCAGACGTAATTATTGGAAAGCTTTTCCTACTTTGATAGTTACTATCTTACAATAACCTAAATTGCTTTTATTTGTGATTCAGAACTGCCTTCCCCCCACCCCCTCCCGAAAGGATATAATCCTTTTCTCTGTCAGTATTGCTAGTATTTCATGATAGGCAGGTGTTTTATTTTCCTTTATACATTGTTTTTCTTTGACTCAAAAACTTTCCCTTGGTGTGAATACCAGAAGGCGTTTCTACCACGGAGCCTGGGCTTGCCTCTAGGAGGAAGAGCAGCAGAAGCTCACAGGCTGTCTAGGTCTCCACCCTCTAGTGACACGCCAGTTTTCAGTGACCATGTTCTCACACATTGCAGAGGTGCTCAGATGTCTGCTTGGTCAGCCAGAGGGTGTCAGTGGGCTAGAACTGCAAAGTAGTAACTTGTTTTATAAGCCACCTTCTACTGCTTCCTTCTCTGTCTGGCTTTCTGGCATCATCTCTCAAGGAAAACAGATTACATGGAAACTGTCACTTTAGGATTAGCTCCTGGGCAGGGGTGAAGTGGTTGGTGGGGAGGGCTGAGATTAAGTAAAAAGTCTCCCTCTCCTCCTAGCCTCTGTCCATCCTTTCCTCTACTCAAGAGGCAAATTAGTTTCTTCACAACTATTCATTTTGTGAATTTCCGACTATACATTCTTATTTCTTGCTTTTTGTTTGTTTTTGGTTTTTGTTGGTCATAGGTCCTGAACTCTGGGCCTGAGCACTGTCCCTCAGCTCTTCAGCTCCATGCTAGTGTTCTACCACTTAAGCCACAGCACCGCTTCCCACTATCTGGTAGTTAATTGGTGATTAGAGTCTCAAGGACTTTCTTGCCTGTACTGGCTTTGAGTTGCTCGGGATCCTCAGATCTCAGCCTCCTGAGTAGCTAGAATTACAGGTGTGAACCACTGGCACCCACTGCATATTCTACTCTGCTTTGTATTTTTTTTTCTGTTGTTGTTCCTGAATTCCAGAACCTACTCTTTTTTTTTACATGGAGGTAGTCTATCCAGGGCATGGAACTCAACAGGTATTTCAATCCTTTTGCCATTTCTTCTGTAGATTAAATACTCTGGTCTTCCCCTGCATCTGATCAAATTACTCACTGTCAAATTCTAATCATTTTTGCTATCTCTTTGTCCCTTAAACCAATTCATTGACACTGTCAACATATTGTTGCCTTATATAATAAACAGTTATCCTGTAAGATTGCTCTCTTTGCTGGGATAAATGTGAAGCTCATAAGCCTTCTTTCATGGCTACATTATAGGCTGATATGAAATCTATAGAGAAAAATCTCATGGTTTTGTGACATGGAACTTTACATCCTATATGTGTAATTAATATTTCTTTTTTGTGGTCCTAGGTTTGAACTCATGAACTCAGGGCTTTCCACTTGGCAGGCAGGTGCTCAAATGAATGAGCTATACTTCTAGCCCTTACCCCCACTTTTGCTCTGGATTTTTGCTGAGACCAGCCTGGTCCAGGATCTTCTTATTTATGTTTCCTGTTTCCTGCTGTCGCCGGCATTTCTGTTGATATAGTCTCATGACATTTTTTTTTTTTTGCTAGGGCTGGTCTGAAAACTGCCAACCCTTTGGATCTCTGCTTCCAGTGTAGTTAGGAAAAATAGCAGGTATAAACCATTGTGCCCAGCTTACAATATTGGCTTTGAAATCATAGGACTAGAATTAGAATTTTCTATTACCTGTCAGTCCTGTGTGCTGTTCCATGCTGACATCACAATCTTTAGCCTCCATCTACTGAGAATTTCCCATATGCTGGGCTTTCTAATATACACTGTATATTTAGCATCATTAGTTTCATCAATACAAGTTCATTATTCCCATTTACAGATGGAGAAACTGATGCTCAGAGAAAAGTCAGTTGCCAGGATGAGTCTACCAACCTGTGGTAAAGCTACTACTGCTGTACCTCAGCGGTGACGTGACTAGCCAGAGCACAAGATCACATTTCCAGATTTCTGTCAACTACATGTGACAACTGTCCTGTAATAACTGGCCAAATTGTTAATCATGGCATGAATGGGTTCCCATTGAGACCACTTCTCTGACTAGCAATAGCCACTAATAAAATGCCTTAGATATCATCATTTAAAACTGTTCCTATGGCTATTACCATACCCTACTCACTCTCCCTCTCAAGAATATTACCTGTTGTCGACAGATTATTCTTCCTCTATCAGATAAAGAAATGGAACTAGACTGCAAGATTTGTCATTATAACTTGTTCTGCGGCTTGTAGAAAAGGCTCCCTTTTCCTCAGCTTCCAATTTTACCACTTACAGAGTCAACATAATCTCATTAAACTATCACATCTAGAATCTAAATTCCTCTGCACTATAGAAAACTTTTGTCAGTATTCACTCATTTCTAGCTTTGCAGCTCTCCTCACATAGTCCAGAATTTCCTGTAGATGACTGAGGCAAAACTGTTACAGGCTACCTGGACCAAATCTATGTGTTTTAGGATAGTTCATGCCAAGAAGCCTACCCCCTGGTTCTATGTCTCTTGGCCTTCATATTGGTTCCCTCATGGTGGTTATCTCTACAGCTTTTCTGGTCCAGGAAGAAGAAAATGAGCTGGTACCTGTCAGCTCATAGGAAGCAACATAGCAGTTGCTATTTTCTACTAAAATCTTCTTCCTAAGCATTTTTTGTTAACATCAATTAAACTGTACAAAGTTATGAGTTCTATCATGACATTTCCGAGCTTAAAAAATACCTTTAGAACATTTCAAATAGCCAGATCATTTTAAGATTTGACCTTTCATATATTACCGTGATGTTCCATGTCATTATTTGTTCAATTTCCTCTCTCTTTTTTTCTTTTTTTGTCAGGGACTAACTCATTGCAGGTTATTCGTACCAGATCCATTATTTCTCTTTGATATTGTGTAAGAATTTCACATGCAGGAATCTCCTATTCTTTTGCAATTGTAGTAATCTTAAACTTCTGGTGGTTTAGGTTGAATTTTGGGACAGTTGGGGGGGGTGGGCGACATCTTGTAGATATTACCCACCCCCTTTTACTTATCAAAGCATCACACGCGCGCACACACACACATTTAGACATTCAATACTGATTTAATACTGTGTGATCTAATTATATTGGGACTTGGATGATCTAAATTTGATGTAGTGCAACAGAAAAGACCTACTGAATTCAACTTGAAATAATGTACATCCTCTCAAGATTTAACATTTCGTCAGGGATTGCAGTTCAATGCAGACCCAGGCGATTATAAATTGTATTTATGTTACTTCCACACAGGGTATTCATCGCCTTTGCTACTGTCACTTGAAATTGCATAGATTTTCTATGCATCTTTAGTAACATTGTGCTGGATTAACGTTACAATATTCACTACTATTTCAAAGTCTTTTATTCAGTGTGGTAGCAATTCGCCTACCTTTAGTTATCCTCATATTTGTATCTCTATATTTTTCAAATTATTTCAAAAATCTCTGAAGCATCTGTCTTCTCATTTAGTCTACCAATTTATGCAACTGAAGATTCTCCCTGCCTCTTCTCTCTGTACTCTGTGTCCCTCTAGCCTATTCTCTATCACTCTGGGTCATCAAGCAACTTCACAGCTGTTTGCTCTATATGATGGCTCCCATGTAGAGTGGCGACTTAATGGCTGCTCTCTGCACAGCAATATACATTTGAAGACCAGTTAACTGAAATCTAAATCAGACTAAACTAAGTGTCCTACTCTTGAACTAGTTTAAACTGCAGTGAGACCTGTTGGGAATCTTTAGATTGTCAGAGTAACTAAATGAACACATTTTATCCAAACACTAAAAGTCCCCGTTCAGAGTCATGAAAAAATGGAGTATTCTTGAAAAACTAAAATTAGAACTACTATACTAACCAGCTACCTTTATTTCTGGGTATATAGACACATATATACATAGGAAATAATCTATGAAAGAGATATCTATAGACCCATGGTAGCTATATTCACAATAGTTGATATAAGGAATCAATCAAGGTAGATGGATATATATGTACAATGAATTATTACCCAGCTATAAGAAGAATGAAATCCTGTTTCTGGAGGAGTGAGTTTTAACATTCTACTGTACAGTGGGGTGACTATAGTTTCCAACTGTAAAAGAACTAGACGAGAGCAGATAAAAGTTTCCCAACATAACATATAATTGTTAAAGGAGCTAGAAATGTGAATTATTCTTTTTTTTTTTGGGTCCGGTCGTGGGGCCTGAACTCTGGGCCTGGGCGCTGTCCCTCAGCTCTTCAGCTCAAGGCTAGTGCTCTACCACTTGAGCCACAGCACCACTTCCAGCTTTTTTTCTTTTGCTTATGTGGTGCTGAGGAATCGAACCCAGGGCCTCAGGCATGCAAGGCAAGCACTCTACCACTGAGCCACCTTCCCAGCCCCATGTGAATTATTCTTATTTGACCATTACATCTTTCATACACACACTGAATTATCATATTCCAACCCATAAGTACATACAGTTAAATGCTGTAAAAATATGCCAGTGATGTTTTCTACCCAATAAGTATGTACAATAAACATTTAAAAAATATGGCAGTGATGTTAAGGGTGAAGAGAAAGCTATTCAAAACCCAACTATAATTACCCATAACTCCCTTCTTTGATCCAAGTATATGGACAAGCAATTGGTCAGTTTGTTGATATGGTAAAAGAATGAAGGTCCTACTGAGGATATCTACCACCAGCGGTGCAGACCAGGTCCATAGAAGCTTCCTTCTGAACCATCTTGAACCTGAACCTTTTAGCTGAATGGTTCCTATAAAGGTCACAGAAGGGAGACCACCACATGGTTCAGACAGAATAGAGTTTATTGGCATGGGAGAGTAACCTGCTGGCCTTCACAGGATGGATGGTACAAGGAGGGGGTGGGGAACGAATGATGGAGACTGATTATTTAGGGACAGGGTGGGAAGGAGGTTCTGTCCAGTGATGACCTCAGAGCCTGGGGCCTTCCCACTACCCGCAGTGTTCCAGTTACTTGGGTTAACAAGTGCTAGGTAGGGACTTGTAGGCAGGGTACATGGAAGGGAAGCAAAGGGAAGGGCCACTTTTCCCAGGCAGACCCAACAGTTCTGGTCTAGGAGTTTATCATAAGGTGAAGGAAAAAAGTTATACAAAGACACACAGTTTTTGATTGCTTCATTTTTTAAAAAAAATTTATTATTTGCCTGTCCTGTGGCTTGAACTCAGGACCTGTGCACTGTCCTTGAGCTTCAACAACTCTACCACTTGAGCCACAGCACCACTCCTGGCTTTTTCTGTTCATGTGGTACTGAGGAGTCAAACCCAGGGCTTCATGCATGCTAGGCAAGCACTCTACCAGTGAACCATATTTCCAGCCCGAAAGATATAGTGTTTTGAAGGGTTCCTGTACATTGCTTTCTGTCTAGGACAGATCAACAAGTCAGTATTCAATAAGGAATAATAGTAACAATACCTTGGGCATAAGATTTCAGATATATATATATATATATATATATATATATATATATATATATATTTTTTTTTTTTTTTTTTTTTGTCGGTCGTGGGGCTTGAACTCTGGGCTGGGCGCTGTCCTTCAGCTCTTCAGCTCAAGGCGAGTGCTCTACCACTTGAGCTACAGCGCCACTTCCGGTTTTCTGGTGGTTTATTTGAGATAGGAGTCTCATGGTCTCTCCTGCCCGGGCTGGCTTTGAACCGCGATCCTCAGATCAGATATATATTTTTTAAAAAGACATGTAAAGCACCAACATAGAGCAGGTGTTTGCTAAAATTACTTATTATTATTATTATTCTCTAATCTTTTCCCCAGAGATCCCCACTTGCATGCTGAAGGAAATAATGCTGAGATGTTTATTAGCCACTCAACAAATGGAGTGTTCCATGATTACTTACTCAGGAATGACTACATTGCTTCTTGGTAATTCACAATGATTATTATTACAACAATATACTATAATAATGTAGATGCTCATACTTGAGTAGTTTGATAGGGTTTTCTTAAGACAAAAATTTCATCACATTCAACATTATATTGTCTAAGCTTAGTTGTACAGAGAAAAGTTAAATGTTTCCTACACCCTTCTATGTCATCTTATGGAACACTGTCTGGAAAAAGGTTAACCCCAAGACAAGCCTTTTCTACAAAGTTCTAGAACACAAATATGTTATACTCGGTGGTCCAAGAAGCAAGACTGATCAACTTTATTTTTTTCTGCAAGTCAAATAGCTATTTTTACATTAATTTGAAATAAAAATATAGACAATGGGCCAAACATGGCCTGCTTGTCCTAGTTTGCTAGCCATTCCTGTTTTTAAGAGATGACATGGGGATAAAGAATTTAACAGGTGCTTACCACTGTTGAGAGAAAGTAAAACCACACAGGAGGCAAAAGACCTTCCCTCAATGCTGTCTCTCCCTTCGTGTATGTTCTAGTCTTGAGCATACTAGCTTGCTTCCTTGCAGTATTTTCCAATGGGCCTAGAACCATTATCCACCGCTTTCATAAGTTACCATGTTTGATCAATAAGATCAGATAGAAGTCATAAAGCCCATTTGCCATACTTGGTCATCTCTTTATTCTCCACACAGCATATTATCCAGAAAATGCTTTAGTGTGGCCAGGTTTGCTAGGATTTCAATATGGGTTGTCCCCTCTGAAGTGCTTGCTAAAATCTGGCTGACAGGGGTAGTGCCTTTCAGAGATGAGATTAGGTTATGAAGAGGGATTAATGCGCTCCCCACAGGACAATGTAGTAAGTCACTATGAGAGATGATTGTTATAAAATGAGAGTGAGGGTCTCTCTGCTGTTTTGTGTTTGCTGCATGCCCTGTTTGCCCTGTTGCATTTTTGCCAGGCTACGAAGCAGAATGTGGCTGCCACTGTCTTAAACTTACAGATTTCAGAAAGAGAAGCTATACAACCCTTTTTCTTTTATAAATCACCCTGGTTTCTGGTATTCTGCTTTAAGTAAGACAAATGTTTTCAGCCCATAAAGGAAGAGCCATCACCCTGCTGGGCCTTACTGGTCATAGCCTAAGATCACAAGCATTGGGGTCTCTTCACCATGCTCTGGACACACAGTCAACTAGAACCTTGGCTCCTCTACACAAAATGAAGCCACACTTGGACCTTCTCATACTTTAGACTCAGGTATAAGTTATGACATTTATTGCAATATCAATGAGTTAGCCCACTTGTCAGTTCACCATAGGATAATCTTTTGGACTCCATCTATTGGTGTTTCTCCTGATTTCCATTCATTTTAATCAATTTAGCATGCCTTTGGATCTTTATTCTAAGTGAACACAATTAATAAGTGTCTTAATAACTGTCTTAAATGAAATTCCTTTATGCCACTATAAATCTTTCTTCCTCTCCATTTCCTTATCCCTCTCCCTTTCACTCACTTTCTTTTCTCTCTCCCTTTCCCTCTATTCTTCCTTCTTTCTTTTTTCTTTCTTTCTTTGTTTCTCTTTCTTTTCTTCCTTCCTTTCCTTTCCTTTCTTTTCTTCTCCTTTCCTTCTCTCGCTGTTGTTTCTTTCTTTCTCCCTTCCTTCTTTCCTTTTTCTTTCTGTTTTTCTCTTTTCTATTTCCTTGCTTCCCTCCCTTTCCTTCTTTCCTTCCTTCCTTTCTTTCTTTCCTTTCATCCTTCCTTCCTTCCCTTCTTTCCTTCCTTCCTTCTTTCTTTTTCTTTCCTTCCTTCCTTCCTTTCTCTCTCTCTTTCTCTCTCTCTCTCTTCCTTCCTTCCTTCCTTCCTTCCTTCCTTTCTTTCTTTCTTTCTTTCTTTCTTTCTTTCTTTCTTTCTTTCTTTCTTTCTTTCTTTCTTTCTTTTCTTTTAGTCTTGCTATCTCTTTCCCTCTCTTCCTTCATTCCTTCTTTCCTCTTTACCCTTCCCTTCCTTTCCTTTCCCTGAATCAAACCCAGAGTCTTTTGCATGATAGGTAAGCTTTCTACCACTGAGTGACATCCCTAGCTCAGAAAGGATCCTCTTGATAATTTTTTTAATGTTGGAAATTATATTGAGACAGTTGAGATAATATTTTTACCCATAGTACACACACTATCTGATAAAAATACACATTTTTCTTAAGATATATAGGGACTATTTCCTGTAAACTATAGCATTGGATCACTAGGTGAAGACACACACAGATCTTTTAAGATTATTCTAATACCTTCAAGTATTAAGCAGGGACTCTAGCTAGAAAATGCATCAAGTAGGAAGTGTGTTCAAGGAATGTCTGGATTTTCAGCTAAATCTCTCAGCTGAGTAGAATAAATGTCATCATGAAAGATAAAAAGAATGTACACACAATTGAGTTTCATGGTGCTAACAATAAAAAGTGTGAGTTACTGCTATAACATAGCTATAAGACATTAAATACTATCACGAGAGAGCTTTGAAAAGTTACAGGTGTTACACAAATGCAGGGAGTCATTTTTAGTGTGTATTTATTAGTATTTATCCTGCCTTATGGTGGAGGTGTCAGTCCACTTGTGCTTTCTAGAACACAGCTGGAGGAGGAAAGGAGCATTCTGGAACCTTTCATTTTAATATCCACTTACTTTCCTCGTTCCTAGGGCTGTCTCCAAAATATAATCATTTTCTTTTATGGCTGATGTTCTTGGTGAAAACATAGTAGCTACATATCTTATGCCTTGATATTGTATGTTAAGAGGGCGCTTTCTATAGAGAAGTTTTATTTGGGTCTATTCCTACTTAGGAGTCAGCAAACTGTTTCCATAAAGTACCTGATGATAAATATTTTAGGTTTGGCAGGCCAAGTGGCAATGTCCTCAATATTTTGAACAACTCTTAGGACATACTAGCAGCCTTTTTTTTTTTTTTAAAGATTCTATATTTAACTATGTGAAAATCCTATTTGGAAAACAAGCCATACAAAAACAGGTGGTGAGCCAGATGTGACTACTGATCTAGAGAAATGGCTATAAAAATACATGATAATACTGTTCTGGTTGACCATCAAACTTAGAGACTTAGTTGTTTCCATTGAATGGAGGAATTTTATTTTTTTGTGAGACAAGAGATATCATAGTTGAAAAATCATCTCCATTTTGACAAGAGAATTTATTTCATCTTCAAGTTTCAGATTCCTTCAACTGAAGATTATAAACTCTCAAATACCTACGTGTTTTTTTTCAATCAACAAATATTCCCACTTTCTAAGTTGAGTGCTGGCATTTCAAAGAACCAGATAGTAAGATTGATTCCATAAACTTAACTAGATTCAGCATCTTTTATTGAAAAATAACTACATTCATAACCAATACTTTCATACCTTATATAAGAAAGATATATGTCTCAGAGGCAATGTCTGTAACACTTAAACAAGTTTTCATGGAACAATCACAGATAAGTCAGGAGACCCTGTGAATATGTCTTACATTTTTTGGGGGGAGGGCCGGTCGTGGGGCCTGGGTGCTGGCCCTCAGCTCTTCAGCTCAAGGCTAGCGCTCTACCACTTGAGCCACAGTGCCACTTCTGGCTTTTTTTCTTTTTGTTTATGTGGTACTGGGGAATCGAACCCAGGGCCTCAGGCATGCAAGGCAAGCGCTCTACCACTGAACCACCTTCCCAGCCCATGTCTTACATTTTTTTAGTGTCTTCTCCTACACGAATAAATTTTAACATAAATGCCATTAAAGTTTTGTAGCAAGTAATTATGTAGCCCTATCAACATGTTAACAAAGCTAGAGGAAGCATCCACCAATGATTTAAGGTAGAGTAAGAAACTCTCCTTCTTACTGGGGAGAATGTGGAATGTCTCGTGGTATACTTCCCAGGTCAAATTTCTATTTCTTCATATTCAAAAGCAGAATTCAGTCCCACATCCACAGAGAAAAATCATATATACTCTCAGGGATCCTAATTTGTCACTGAATCTAACGACTGTCATGATTTATCCTGTTTTCTGATTTGATTGCACATAGAAAGTGTCCCCCTAGTATTGGAAGAATTTCTCACCTCAGGAGAGCAGCATCTCCTTGGTAAAACAACAACAAACAAAAAACTTGCCTTCTCAGCTTTCAACTCGCAGCTTGTCTAGCATGAGATTGCTTTTGAAAGAAGTAATGTGAAGAACAGATGCCATCCGTACACAGTTCATTTTCTCACCAAGAGAAACGCAGAGACATAGGGCTTTCAAGGCAGAAGTCAGAGGTGGTGCAATTCTGCCCATAACAGCAGTTAAAGCTGTAAGAAAAGCTTCTCAGGAAGTGTTCACTGGTTTGGCTAGTGGTGTTGCTTGCTTTGTTTTTTATTTTATTTTATTTTATTTGTAAACATATTGTACAGAGGTGTTACAATTACATGGGCAGGATAATGTATACATTTCTTACCAAGCATTGCAGCTTCCTCCTTTGTTTACCCTTCACATCCCTTCCCAGCCTCCCCCCTCCCCCCAATCCTCCCATCCTCCCCCCCCCCCCCACTGACGTGGTAAAGCTCGTTTTCGACATGACAACTTGTACTTCTCATTGTTGCAACAGGTCCACCTGTATCCTTAAATGACTTGTTTTTCCCCATCTCTTCCACAAGTTATACTGACATCAAATATAGTGAAAGCAGGGGTTATACTGTGGGGGAGGGACATACAAAGTGTTGCTTGCTTCGTAATCTTCAAAGCTAATGCTTTGCCCTGGCCAGGCAGCTATGAGCCCCCAACCTCATTGTCTTAGGTTACCATTGAAGGTAGAATAATACCTCTGAAAACACATATGCTAATAGTTCTAACTCTTAGTTAGAACCTATGATTAAGACCATAACTGGACAGGGGTCTTTAAAGCCCTCATCAATATGAAATAATTTCATACTGGAGAAGGGTATTTCCTAATTCAGTGTATTTATAAGAAAACAGACATGGGGAAGAGGTGATACACAGATACAGAGGACAGAGGAAGAAACTAGAGTTATAAAGCTACAAATTAAGGAAAGCTTAGGGTTGATGGCCAGCCACTGTTGGAACCTGGGAAGAGGCACCTGAAGAATTCCATTCCATTTTGGAAGAAATGTGGCTCGGATGGCACCTTAAATGTGGACTTCTAGCCTGCAGAACTGGTGGGAATACATTTCTGTTACTATACACCATCCACGTGTGGTAGTTGGTCATGAATGAATGCGGATGGGCTCCTCAGAAGAGCCTGAGAACAGGATCCAGTACAGTGACTTTTAAAGAATATACTCTTAAGAGAAAGAGCAGAAGCAAAGCAGGATGTAGAAGGGTTTGGGACCAATCAAGATTGAGATCTCAGGCCAAGTTAAGGCTTCAGATGAATACTTCAAGGGGCTCTGGAGTTTCAGTTGCACCTTGACTTTCTAGCAGGTGGAGGTGAAGGAGCTATGTGCTTCTAGTCAGTGGAGCTGGTTGGCCATTCATTGGGGGCTGTCTTCAGGGAGCCGGCTTCCCCAGCACTTCAGGCTTTCTCTCTGTATGTGTTGGTTAGGCAGCAATAGCAGCCTTTAAGTAGAAATCTCAGGTGGGACCTTTGGAAAGCATTCTCGAGAATGTGTGTATACCCAGACACTCCAGAAGGACTCTAGGAATATTTGTATGAGGCACGGCTTTCTTTGTCCAAGACACCTGTTAGAAGCATTTCTTTTGGCTCAAACTTTCTAAAGTGGAGGCTGCTGTTCACAATTCAGAACCATAATTGACATGCCACTCAAGAGAAGAAAATCACCTGTCTCTATTAAACCCAAAAATAATAGTTCAAAGTCACTCATCTTTTAAAACATCATGGAAGGATGTTTAACATGGTGCGGGAAGGCCCAATTTTTATAAAGCAAGTCATGGTTTAAATGTATTAAGAGAAACTCAGTACTGAAAGAAAAACTTGTGAAATGGTAAATGAAGATTCTTTTTATAAATATTCAATACATATTTCTATAACCCTCCCATGAACATCAACAAATATGCTACAAGTGTCTCTCCATTACTGGATCACTGTTCTGGGTGGAGACTATTATACTATGTTGAAAACAAACTTTACAACTTGGAAGGCGTAGGAGTTGGGGAGGTGAGGAGGGAAGGGATGGTAAGGGAGAAACAAAGGAGGAGGCAACAATACTTGATAGTAAATTTATTCATTACCTGGCTCATGTAACTGTAACCCCTCTGTACAGGATTTTTACAGTAAAAAAACATAAAAAATCGAATACCTGACTTCCACTTTCTAGGGTACAAACTACTGCTATCTGCAGGATCTTTGGCTAAGCCAGTCAACACCTCTGGGCTCTGCTTCCCTTTCTGTGAGTTAACATAGCCCGACAACGGAGGTCAAGAAAACATAACTTTTGTAAATGCTTTTTATGTGTTATGTGCTGGTTCTGAATTCAGGGCCTGGGTTGCTGTCCCTAAGATTTTTGGTTTGTTTTGGTTTTGATTTTTGCGTAAGATGCTATAGTGCTCAACCACTTGAGCCACAGCTCCACTTCTGGCTTTTTTTTAAAGTAGTTTAGTGGTGAGAAGGAGACTCTTCTGGACTATTCATGGACTTTCCTGTCTGTGCTGGCTTTGAACTGTAATCCTCAGAGTTCAGCCTCCTGAGTAGCTAGGATTATAGACATGAGTCACCTGTGCCCAGCTATGTCAATGCTTTTTATGAGTGTTACTGATTACACAAATATAATGATATCAAGAAACAAATAAGAATATAGTGTATGTAAGAAGTTCAACAGATTCCATGTGGGAGCCAGTGATCCAGTGTATACAAGCTGTGGAGATCTGGTAGCAGGCTTATTCTTCATCAGGACAGCAGTACATTAAAGAATTATCAGTGGAATCCAGGAAACCCTTGACCCACACACTTCCCTTTGCAATCATAGTTATTAAAGGTCTCAACTACAATCCTAGTTACAAGGTACCTACCCATAGAGATACTGTGTGAGCTGAGCCACAGAAAGATCTGAGTCTCTGACAACTACATTTCTCAGTATAATTGAAGAAGTTGTTATTCTGGTAATACAGTGTGTTATGAACTCATTTAGATTCCCATGGGTTTGGCCTTGAAAGCGGACGCTAGCCTTAGTGCAGAAAGTGAAGTCTGCCAGCCTCTAAAGTGATATAACCTGAACCTCTCCAACTCACCTAGAGACTCTGCATGATGCCTTGGCAAGTAGCCGGCATTGTCTTCCATGAAACTTCTGCTGTATTTATTATATTTTAAAATGTAATAAATTCTACCATTGTCTTTAGGCTCTTTAGAGTCTCTTTAACTAAATCTACAGAAGGTTCACTCAAATAGTAATAGTCTTCATAAAAATGTCCATCTATTTCAACAACTAGCTTGAATGCAGATGGCTGTGTGTGGAATTCTGGCTTCTGTCAGAGAACTATACAAATCTCCGTATTCTTTTCCTTTTTGATATAATCTCTTCTTCACTGATATATGAAATATATTTCTAATAACTTGATTCTTATTTGTCTGTTAATCTATTATTAGTGTAGAAGAACAACAGGAATTTAAATACATGACTACTTGTGTACTCGATCATCACTGAAAATAACTTCTGTTTAAATTCAGTTGATATGAGGCTGATAACCTGTGGAGGTCCATAGACCTTAGGGAAAGATTATGCACTTGCTTCTTTGGAATGTTAAAAAAAAAAAAAAAACCATTGGATCTGGTACTGGTGGCTCATACCTGTTATCCTAGGGCTAGTCAGGAGGATGGGAACTAGACAATTGTATTTCAAATCCAGATATGGCAGTAAAAACGTGCTAGACTCCATCTCCAAAAATGCTCAACAAAAAGCAAAACCAGAATCATGACTCAAGTTGTAGAACACCAGCCGTACAAGTCTTGCGTCCAATTTCCAGTACATGTGTGCTTGTATAATTTATTTTCTCTTGGACACTTCTAATCTTATTCTCTTTCTAGCATTTTCAATCTCTATTAAATCAGTGGGTGTTTTTCTGTGCTTATTCATGCACGCATAAGCCTTGACTCTGTGAGAAAGGAAGAAAAAAGAAAGGACTTGGGCAGGGACAAAGGAGGAGGGGGGAGAAAAAAAGGAGGGGAGAGAGGGAGAGAGAGAGACAGAGAGAGACAGAGACAGAGACAGACAGAGAGACAGAGAGAGAGGGGTGGGGGAGAAAGGAAACGCAAGAAGACAATTCTTTTAGTCAAACACATGTTCATGTATCCAGTAAAAGAACTCATTTATTGGATGCCTGTGATAATCAGTACTTTGGGATGAATACTAGGAAAGTAAAGATAAATTAGTCATTAATTTCCCATCTGCTAGAACAGACATCAGATATTTGTAAATAGCCTAATGCAAAGCAAAGGGTGGGAAAGTTTCCTAAGGGAGGCAGTCAGTTTCTTTTTCCACTGGCCTTTTAAGAATGATTGACCTAGGATTGAATTTATTATTTCATAAAAGCAAAGTGTATTTAGAAAAGTTTTTTAACACCAATTTAATATTCTGTGTTTTGGTGGCGGGGTTGTACTGTGAAATATAGACCTTTTAAATTTAATTATATATATATGTGTGTGTATATATATATATATATATATATATATGTTAAATCTAGATGCTCTGAGATACAAGCAGAATCAGACATAGAGGTTCGAGTACTAAATAATAGGAAAGTAATCTTCAGAGGGACATATTATTTATGAAGCTTTTTTCCAGCATGAATTAGATCATTTAAAAATATTTAGTTTCAAAAGCTTCAGTACAAGGACATCATTTGGAGAATGCATGTCCTAAAAATTCACAGCAGGTAAAAAATCTCAGGTAAAAATAGAACCTCTGCATTTCATCAAAACCCAGGACCCTGTGGGTGGTTTGCTGTGCAGGGTCTCTGTTTTGGTCATTTTTCCCCTTTTCCATGGGCTTTGCTAGCTACAGGGTAGGTCTTGTCCTCATTGTTTGTTTGTTCTCTATTCTCTTTTTTATAAGTTCAATTAATCTTTCTCCACTTACGACCCACATAAAGGTATCAGAGTACATTTCAAATTATGGGTTATTTGCGATTCCTTGCTTTCAATGTAAAAGGGAGATTATGGTTTTATTTTTTCATATTCCCGTTCCTGAAAAAAATGAACAAATAAAAGAATGAAAGATTTTATGAAAAGAAAGGCTAGAAGACAAGAAGGATAAAGAGGAACTTTTGAGTTGATTCTGACATAAATAGCTCTTATGTAATTTTTCCTATTGTGTTTGATGGCCTTGATTGAAAAGAGCCACCACGAAAAGTCTGGTTGAAGAGGCTTTCTACAGCCTGAGAAATTTGACAAGTATATTAAATCATGTATTCAATGACACACTATTGTAAGTGACCTAAATTCTCTTTTATCAAAATGGGAGGTAATATAAAAATTCTAATTTGAAGAATTAGCAGGAGCATATAAGTAAATCATTATTAAAATCATGGAGGCTGATTCTATCTCTTGACCAGTTTCTTAGAAGTATTGTCAATGTATTTTCCATAAAAATACATTTTTAAGCATGCAGAAATGAAGATAATCTGAACATAGACCTGAAATTCCAGAATTGGCAGGGGCCTTATGGAATATAGAATCACTTATTACATATGAAGAGTCTGGTCCAGTAGCATTTCCAGACTTGTGAAAGTTCTGTATCAGAAAGGCAATCATGAAAAACACTGCATACAAAACTTTTGAAGCACATAGTTAAATAGGAGTCCATAGTATTTGATATAAATGAGAATTTAATAAAGTTGATGAGAAATCGATGGTCACTTTTGTTTTTGCCTACAGTTGTATCCTGTCTCTGGCTTGATCAGCATATCAATCATCATCCCTTCATTCATATGTGCCTATTGGTTACCTGTGCAAATAAATAACAAAAGAATATATGGTTCTTACCTACCTGGAGATTAACAGCTATTGCAGAAAAGTCTTTTGTTAAAGAATCTCAATTTAAAAAAACCACATTGGGCTATGTTCTGAGAAACACATTGTTAGGCGATTTCATCATTGTGCAAACATCATAGAATGCACTTACACCACCACAGATGGTGTAGCTCACTACACACCTAGGCCCTATGGCATATTGATATGGCAGAGTCAATTGCTCCTAGGGCCATGATGAAGAAAACAACATGATTAACTCAAGCACAAGAGAGAAGGATTAACTCAAGCAATCAAGGATGCAGTAAACAACAGATGTACAAGGCTGCCGCTGACATATGGCATACTGTTTAATAGTAAATTCTTTGTTGGAAGTAAAAGGAGTATACCCTAAAATGATGATAAAAATGATGATAGTACAGTAAATACAGAAGTCAGTAACATAGTCATTTATTATCATTATCAAATGTGTCCTATGCCCAATTGAATGTGCTATACTTACAACACAATCACAGTGGAATAGATTTCTTACACCAGTATCACCATAGACAGGTGAGAAATGAACAGCACTATGAGGCTATGGCAGACAATAGAACTCTTTCAGCTCCAGTATGATCTTAAGGAACCACCAGTATACACATGGTCATTTGCCACATGACTGAAATAACTCAAGGGGTGCTAACAACTGCTCTGCAGAGAGGTATTATGTGCCAGCAGCTTGCAATATGGGCTTATAACCCAATCAGGAAGGCTGAGAGGCTTGTCCTTAGAAAAGTAGCACATGGATAGAGATCTGAAGCAATATCAAAAGGCAAAAGCTTCCTAGACCAAGGCAGTAGAGAGAGACAATAAAGGCAAGAGGGGGGGGGGACACATGTAACAGAAATCTGCAGGTAAAATAGGCCATGGTAGACAAACTTTTATTAATTCAGTCAAGAAAAAATTGAGCTTGCTGAGGTTTGTGCTGATGCTAATCATTTGCAGAGATCAAATCAAATAATGTAACTTACATGGGGTGTATCTGAAGATAGCTAAATTCACTTAATCCACTGAAAGTCTGTCAATAATGTCTCTCTCTCTCTCTCTCTCTCTCTCTCTCTCTCTCTCTCACACACACACACACACACACACACACACACACACACACACACAATCCCAATAAACCCATGTGACTTGTTTGAAATAAGTATCCATTGGTTCAATCCATTGGGTGGTAAACAAGTAGTCTAACCAGGGGAACACATCACAAGGCAATTGTTTGATGGCCTTAACTACTTATTTATTTAAAAGAAAAAAACAACAACAATTCTTGGGCTGGGAATGTAGTTTAGTAGTAGAGTGCTTGCCTAGCATGCATAAAGCCCTGGGTCCAATTCCTCAGTACCACCTAAAACTGAAAAAGCCAGAAGTGGTGCTGTGGCTTAAGTGGTAGAGTATTAGTCTTGAACACAGGGAGGCTTGGAGACAGTGCCCAGGCCCTGAGTTCAAGCCCCAGGATTTGAAAAACAAAAATTCTATGTGTTAAGTGACAAAACATTGATTGTATTTCTTTACTTAATCAAAAAGTCAATAATCAATGGCTGTAGTAATGATACTTCACCATCTACCTGGATAAATCAAATAAATAGATCTGGGTATAGTAGCACAGGCCTGAATTTATCATCCTTTAGGAAGCTGAGGAAGATTGACTGTACTTTCTTCTAGCTTTGTGGCTTTGGATCATATACTCACTACCTTTGCTTTCTAATCTGGACTAGTTGCCGCTGGTTCTTGTTAAGAACAACAATAATCCTGTTATTATTGACTGCTTTCAATGCAAAGTAAAGCAATGCATTTGTGGATTCATAGCCAGATAGACTTTTAACTATATTTTTAGGCATAGTTGTTAGTCATTAATGAGCTCTGACAACATGAGACACAATCTCAACATCCACAGAAGTTGTAATCAGTGTGGCTATAACAGGCCAAGTCAGATGAGACATTTGTGCATTTCATTCTAGTTAATTCTCCTGATAAAAGTTCAGTTCAGGAAGAGTTGGGCATTAGTAGATCACACTGTAATCCTAGCTACACAGGAAGCTGAGATCTGAGGATTGCTGTTTGAAGTCAGCCCCAGGCAAGAAAGTCAATGAGACTTTTCTTTTTTTACTTTTTTTTGTTGTTGTTGTTGGTCATGGGCCCTGAACTCTGGGCCTGGGCGCTGTCCCTCAGCTCTTCAGCTCAAGGCTAGCGCTCTACCACTTGAGCCACAGCACCACTTCCAGCCTTGCCTTTTCTCTTTGTATGGTGCTGAAGAATTGAACCCAGGGCCTCATGCATGCAAAGCAAGCACTCTACCACTGAGCCACCTTCCTAGCCTTGCCCACAAGACTCTTATTTCCAAGTATGCACCAATCCCCACCTCCCTCCACACACACACAAAAGGAAGAGGTGGAATTGTAGCTCAAGTGGGTAGAATGCTAGCCTTATTGCCTTAAGCAAAAATGCTCAGGGACAGCACCCAGGCCCTGAGTTCAAGTCCCAGGATCAGAACCCGAACAACAATAACAACAGTGTTTCAGAAGGAAACAATCTCATGTCTTCGGGTACAGCTGTCTGTCCCTACAGGTTACTAAGATCTCCAGACAAGTGGCAAGTAGAATATGTCAGAAAAATGTGTCTTTCTGTTTTCAGGAAGTTGAGAGTACAACACAGATCACTATCTTCAATCCCCTCCACCTCCCACTGGAATGCCTGAAGAACAAGATGTTTTATTTTCATGGTAATTTCATCATTAAATGTTATTAAATAGGGGTTATAAAAAGGCCATTGTTTCTTGGGAACTTGAAATTGAGGATTCTCTTTTTTAGCCTCCCTTGATTCTCATTTTCCTGGCAACCTTGGGATTAGCTATTTAGCTATTCTATACTCCAACATTTTATGCAAAATGAGAAAAATGCCAATTTTATGAGCAGGCTGTAAATTCCTGACTGATGCTTAAAGCCTGCCTTAGTGCTTTTTCATCTGAGAAAATTAAAGTAAATGAAAATATTTCATTATTAATAATCTAATTCTCCTCGAATCTTTGATTAATACCATTTTAATATATGAGATTTTCAAAATTGGGTCATATTCTATATAAATTTTTGAAGGTGGGAGTTACATACAAATAGATCTGAGATAAAACTAATCATCCTGAAGAAGACCCAAAATGGACAAAATACCTCTAGAATTAAGCATAAAATAGCAGAATCAATTGCATCCTGCATTCAGAAACTATTCTGATCATTTAAATTTTTATTAGTGGTAAGATAATCATTTTCACAGTTTTCTACCACTTGAACCATGCTTTCAGCCTGGCTTTATGCAACTTATTTTGGAGATGGTGTCTCTAGGAGTTTTGTGTGTTGGCCAGATTTGAGCCTTGATCTTCAGATCTCATAATCCTGAGTAGCTAAGTTACTGGTGTGAGCCACCAATGCTTGGCTATTAACTGTACACTATTTCACAAGGATCTGATCAGGCTTTCTAGACTTAATATTAATTGAACAAGAACACTTTCAGAATCATCTTAAATATTGAAATTTCAATTGGACCCTACCTTGTTACTTTAAACCTTCTACATCTTCTTCCATTAAACATGTAACTTAAGTCTAATAGAAAGCATATTCCAAAGGGAGGGTCTGAATGTGCTAATAAGAAGGATTTGTCAACTGTGTTATAAAGTTCGGCCACTGAACTCTGTGTTACCCTTCCCCTTTCTCAATCTCCAATTGCCCTGCACACAGCGGCTCAAGCCACGTAATCAACTGATTGTTACACAGGCATTTTGTGCAGCTATGACAACCTTGGATTTATGAGGTCAAGAAGTGCAGACTTAATCCATTCAATAGCTGCAATTTATCGTCTGATTATAATTGTATACACAAACACAGAAATGATTTAGATGACACAGTGTAAAGATGAAATCCGTTTATTTTAAAAGGGTTTCTAACCTTTAAAATATGTTGCCATGAACACCTTTCCGTGTCTGCTTTTAACAACACAATTATTATTGTTTTATTGATCAGGGTTTTATTACAGATTTGACACTAATATTTCATGCTAATCGAAAAAGGTATAATTTTTCTGCACAATTTTAACAAGGATATGACTGTAATTAATTATATCACTATTATGTTTTCAGTGTCTGGAGAGAAGTGCTTAATTTATCACACGTCTTCCTCAGCATCTGGAAACCTCTTTGGAAAAAGACGAGGTGCTTGCTCCTTCTAAAGATGATAGGGTGTGACAGGAGGGCTGTATTTATAGATTCCTGCCACCATGTTGAACTGGTTCCTGCCACCTGGGTTTGTCATGACAGCTCTGGTATGGGATTGTACATGAACAAATTTAGCTATCCAGCGTGCTAACCAAGAGAGTACCACATACTCCTTTGGTCTTAGAAGGTCAATTAACAATCATTTCCTAAGGCCTTCAAAGATCAAGAAAGCAACCTGCAGACAGGGCTAAAGTGGTATGGTTGAATAGCACAGCACTATATAGTTTAGACTTTTACCCCCTCAACTGTGCGTCTGAAATGATTCAATGTGTTTCCAGAGGTTTTGTTCATCGGATACCTTCTTTATCAGCATATATTAGTTGTCTAAGGGAGGTTTTATTATAACATTTCCATGCATACCTACAAGAGATCCCAATCAAACACTCCCTCCATCATTCTTCTCTTACCCCCTGCTACTTCTGGAACCACTTGTTATAGGTTTCACTATTGTATTTTTATTCATGCAAACAATTTGACCATATTTGTCCTCATTCGTTCTCTACATTACTCACCTCTCCAAAAGAGCCAGTTTTTACATACTTTTAAACAGAATTAGTGATTATAAACTTTGCACATACTCTAAAACACATTTATGTCTATATTCCTATAGACACTAGTCTTCAGAGTTTTAAGATCTTTTCACTATTCTAAAATAGCCTGGTTCCATGTTTTAGAAAAATAGAACCTTTGATTATAGTTTTTCTCAAACAGAATTTTCAAAATAATTTATATCACATGCTAATGAAGCCAAGGTTTTCTTGTTCAATTTTTATGTACTGTTCAATAATAAGCTTATTAAATGACATAAATTTACATTTCACTTTCCATCTTACCTGCATATATGAATTTCATTTCATTATGTACTGCTGTACTGTATTATACTATTATGCAGTTTCTATTATATTAATCCATAAATTCTAATTAATAATAGAACTTGACACATTTAGCTTTCAGATACATGGATTCATGATTTCTAAAAAATGCTTACACTTCCTAAGGTTTGATCTATCTATATGTTTTTTGCTAAATTTTTAGTATGATGCTAATTAGAAAACTTTGATTTAAGAACTTAAATGGGGGCATTAAATATTTAAAAGAATTTATAAATATAAAATTCCATACTGAACGCGATGTAGAACAGATGAAAAAGTATACAATATATTATAAGATGACAAATGAAGGGAAATCAATAGCTGAATTGCTACCATGCTCCACAGTAATTAAACAGCCAGGCTCACTTGCTTTCCTGTTACACTGTTTCAAATAGAGCAATCCCAGTGGAAAAACACAGGCAAAGAGTTTTTCCTCCCTCCTTGAAAGAATTCAATCAATATTATTATAATCAATATATCTTTATCTTTAATAGAGGGAAGAATATCACAGAGACAAATGAGCATGCTCTAGTAATTTCCATGGAAAAAAAGAGAATCCCCATGTCTCCACTTCCTACCACCCACATTACTTTACTTATCCCTGGATTTTAGATTTTGTTCAGTTGTGTGCATGGTCCCTATCTGAGCATTTGCATCATCAAAACTACCACACCTCTGTTATGCCTGAGTTTCCTTGAAACTTTGAATAATTTAAATCTTTGTTTGCCATTTCATCATTATCTTTCCAATGTGAAGACTGTTGTACTTTGAAGAAGCTAGAAGAAGATGCCTGGACTAGACAGATTTTATTTTTCTTATTCATTGATTCAGTCAACAGTGTCTACTGAGCCTCCACCACATTCCTGCCACACTGTTCTAAGCTCTTGCCATACATCAGTGCACACAATGCAAAAAGACCCAATCCTCGAAATATATGTATCCTAGAAAGGCAGAGATGAGCAACTAATGCAAGCTGAGTTAACTACACAGTAGTCAGAAAGTTAAAGCACGCTGGGAAAAATAAAGCAGGAGTAGGATGGAGAGCAGCTGAGAAGCACGGGTTGAACTTTTAAGGAGATGTGTGGCAGACAGCTTCCCAAGAAGGTGGTCTCACCTCCTGCTGAGGTGAAGAGGAAGCTCTTTGGTAGCTGGGATGGAGAATGATCCTCCATGCCAGGGAGACAGCTGGCACAGTGGGCACAGTGGGGAAGCAGTTCTGGTAAGGCAGAGAGTGGGCAAGTGCTGAAGTTCAAGTTACAATAGGGAAGAGGAGGTGGAGGAGGAACAAGAGGAAGGAGAGGGGATGTGGAAAAGTAGGTCAGAGAGGTATGGATAGTGGGAGACTTCCACAGCAATGTAAAAGCACTGATAAGAAGGAGGACTCCTGCAGGGCGCAGAGTAGGTGGGCATGGGATCCGCTACCTGACACTTCATTTGTAAGAATCTTACCATCATTTATGAGGGTGTTCTCTGGCATAGACTGCCAGGAGTTCTGTATAGAAAGAGGGAACTGATGGCAGGAATTGAATGGAAAGGAGGTACAAAACAGGATGTATGAGCTGGGTGCTGGTGATTCTCAGGAAGTGATTCTCACCTCCTCAGGAGGCTGAGCGCTGAGGACTGTGGTTCAAAGGTAGCTGGGTATAAAAGTCCTTGAGACTCTTATCTCTAATTAACCATCAAAAAGTCAGAAATGGAGCCATGGCTCCATAAGAAAAGAAAAAGGGAAAAAACTATGGGGACAGCACCTAGACCCTGAGTTCAAGCCCAAGTATTGACACAATAAACAATCAACAAACAATCCAGGACGGACACACTAACAATGAGTGGGAAGGATGGATGGATACACAGCCTGGCTTTATAAAGCAGAATTCTTAAGTGTTTATACTTAATACTTACTTGAATGTTTTTTCTTATGAAAGCAAATTACAAATCAGGAACTATTTAGAATAGCTTTCCTATTTTCATCTCAAATTTTGGAGAAACAGCTTCCTGGGGGAAAAAGAGACTATTTTATACAAAATCCTTGCAGTCAAATTTTTTTCTTCTAAGTTTTAAGTGGCTGTTCTCATTTTTTGTTTCTTTCTTTGTAAGGAGCCATACTGTACCACAAGTACTTCCTTCCATCTTTCAAATAAAATTAAGATGCTACTGTAATCTGAATACTGAGGTGGTATAATGAACTGGGATTTAAATATCAACACTTCTTTTCCTTTACCAATGTATGCTGGCTCACTCAAGAAGAGTTGCTCTCAGCTTCTGTCCATTTGTAAGAAGAGAGCTTTCAACAAAGCACAAAGCAGTTTGGGAGGATTCACAGAAATCAGTTTCTGACCTTATTCACCACAGCAAGAATCACTAACACACAAAGGAGGAAGGCTAAACACCAAGACTGGGCCATGTGCTCAGTCCTGTGACTCTTTGTGACAGGAGCCTTTTCACAACCCCACTTTAGGCCTTCCTTGAGAATTGACACCTTAAAACAGCAGAAAATGAAGCACTATGCACACTCCTCCAGAAAGACCATACGACCCACTGGGAAAAGAGTCTTAAACACTGAGAAACATGTAAGTTTACTATCTCAGCCTACGTTAGGAGGGTGGCAGTCTTAAGATAAGGTGGTAGAAGGAATTATGGGAAATTGATCGGAAAGTTTTGACATGGGAGGTGGATGGGCGTGGTGCATAACACTCACGTTGAACTTGAAGCACCTGCCTCTGCCTGAATTTGGGTATCCGCAAGTGGTTCTGCATAGCAAGGTGTATTTCCCAGCATTCACTCAGTGTTTCTTGCAGATAAAAATTACACATAAGCAAATGCTAACTCTGCATTCTGTCCCAAACGTGTTTATGTATATTATTCATAATCAAGACAACTGAGAGAGCAGCGTTCCTGCAGGTAGCACTGGTTTCAAACTTAAGGATTGCAGGAACTCATCCATACCTGTGTTTCATTAAAAAATAATAAAGGCTTGAATGAACTCTTTTGGCAGAAAATGCTGCAGGCTTCCACAAGAGCCCTTTGGGTTGCTTAGGAAATAGCATCCCTGCCTCTGAGGATGGTGTGTGTGTGGAGAGGTGATCAGGCTGGATTTCAGTTATGTTCACCTCAGCTGGCTGAGGATTAAGAGGCTAAAAATGTTCTCATTATTTGTCCATATTCTCTGTAGTTTACTGTCTGTTTCTGTCTGTGTTTTTTGTTTTTTTGCTACAGAGGTTTGTGTAATATTTGTATTTTTTTTGCAGCATGAGAAAGGGGTAGGTCAAATTTAGGGTCTTTGCACATACTAAGCACACAGTGTATCATGGAAATATCTTCCTAGCCTTTATTTTACATTTAAATTTTTTTTAGCAGTACTAGGGCTTGAACTCAGGGACTCATGCTCTACCATTTCAGTCAGACTTCTGGTCCAACTTCTTCGCTGGACTACTGGAGATGAAATCTTGTGGACTTTTCTGCTCACTCACTTTGAACTGCATTTTTCATATCTCAACCTCCTGATTATCTAGGATTACAGGCATAAGCCATCAGTGCCCAACTTCATTTTGCATAATTATTAACAGTGCAAAACATTATTGCCAACCCAGCCTAAGTTACTTATCTCTAGATGACAAAAGTAACCAACGGAAGGACTCTCATTAAAATAAAATTTCTGCTTATAAAAGACAGCTTAATAAAAAGTTCACTTATTTCTCTATCAACATACTAATGGGATTCTTCATTGAACCAGAAAATAATCCTAAATTTATAAATGCAAAAAAACCCCAAATATCCAAAACAATTTTCAGCAAAAAACAGCCAAAGTAGAGTCATCACAATACGTAGTTTTGAAATGTACCATAATAAGCAAGTAGCCGGTTCTGTCATAAACACCCTCCCCACACACACACAGAGGAGTAGGATATCAGAGGCATCCTGGGAACTAAGATCTATGCATCTATAGCCAACTGATTATTGAAATGGGTATCAGAAATATACTTGGAGAAAGGAGAAATTATTAACTAAATGGTTCTGAAGATATCTGTTATCTAATGTAGAAGACTGAAACAAGTCAAGACACAGAAACACAAATACCACATATTGTCTCTTACATATTGTGGATGTTTCAAAAAGTTGCCTGGAATGCATAACTGTGATGCCTAGAGGTTACGGAAGGGGAAGCGTGGGAGGCTGGAAGGAAACCAAGTGCCGAAGTAGAACTGTATGAAAACAGTAAGTTCCAGAGCTTCACAGAACAACAGGAATGACCATAACTTATCATAACCTATTGTATATTTCATAAAAAATGCAAGAGAAGATGCCAGCGTCTCTGAACACAAAGTAATGATGAGGAGAGGGAAATTTAATTGCCCTTACTTGGTTAGTAAATATATATATGTATCAAAAATACCACAGCATACCCTATAATTCCACATAATGATTCTATGCTAATCAAGAACCTTAAAGAATAAAGAGATGAGAATGCTTGTTTTCCTGATCATTATATACTGTATTACATGTATTGAATCATTATGCTGTAACCTGTAAATTTGTATAAATAAAAATTTGTGGGGAAGTGGCGCTGTGGCTCAGGTGGTAGAGCGCTTGCCTTGAGCTGAAGAGCTCAGGGACAGCGCCCAGGACCAGAGCTCAAGCCCCACAACTGACCAAAAAAAAAAAAAAATTGTGGCGATGCAATTCATCATACCAGCAGATTTAAGAAGAAAAATAATAAGCTAACCATCGATGCAGAAATACTTTTGATAAAATTCAACATTCATTTATGATGAAAACTGAAGTCAAACTCTTAGCAAACTTGGAAAAGGGGTCCTTCTTCAACTTGAAAATTATCACCTCAACCCCCCCAAAACACCCCAACTATTGGATGTACCATGTCACTGTGAAAAATAAAATACTTTCTAGAAGAAGGCCCAGGTATCCCCTGTCACTACTTTCAACAGAATATTGGAAGTCCTAACCAAATCAATAAAAGAAAATAAAAAAAACAGTTTCATTTTGTAAGAAAAATAAAACCATTTCTAGTCACAGTTATTACTGTTATCTAGTAGAAAACCCCAAAGAATTGACAAAAATAACAACAAAGCCACTTGAATACAACAAGCTTCACATGTAGTAAGGTTAAAGGATAGAAAGTTAATATACAAATAACAATTGCTTAATTACATAACAGAAATGAATCACTAAATATAAGCTCAAAGCCTAATATTTATAATAGTATAAAAATGAAATACTTGACTATAAATCTAACCAAATATGTATACAATCTATAAGAGAAAATTATAAAACATTGATACAATTAGACATAGCTAACTATGTAAAGAAATAACCCAAACACATAAAGATTATACAGTGTCAAAATGTCAGCTTTTTCTATCTTGATCTATAGATTCAATATAATCCCAGGAAAAGTTCCTGTATATTAAAAAGAAAAAATGCTGAGAATAACTGACAAAGTTTTGAAAAGTCACATAATCATGGGAAACAATATGATAAAAAGTATTTAAGAATTACTGTAAACCATTTTTAAAAATGGACGATGGAATAGTCAAGAAATCACAGAAACAGATTCACATAACATGGACAATGGATCTTTGACAAAGGATCAGAAGTAATTAAATGCAGAAAGCACTTTTCAACCAATAGTACTGGAACCAAGAAAAGACATAGATTTTACACATTATATTAAAAAAGTCAAAATAATTGGCATTTCTTTTATGTCCAGAGATAATGAACAACTAACTCTTCAGGTGTCTACTGGCCATTCTTACTTCTTCTGGGAAGTTTCTCTTAAGTCAACTCCTCAGAAAAAGCCAGAAGTGGCACTATGGCTTAAATGGTAGAGTGCTAGCCTTGAGCAAAAGAAGCTCATGGGCAGTGCCTAGGCCCTGAGTTCAAGTTTCAGGACTGGCAAAAAAAAATCAATCAATCAATCAATAAAGACTACTAATTAGAAAAAGTTTAAGAATATGAGCAGGCCACAGATTGAAAACACTCTCTATAAATTTGATATCAGTTATATTTGATAAAAGAATTTGTGTCTAGATACATGAAGAACTCCTAATCTCAGCAAAAGGCAAATATCCTTATAAACACTAAGTAAAAAGACTTCAACAGAGGCTAGGGTATAGCTTGAAGGTAGAGTGTTTGCCTAGCTTGTGCAAGGCTCTGGGTTCTATCCTAGCAGTGATCTAAATCTCACGAAGTAAATACTTTGCATCTGCTAGAGAGACAAAGATAAAAGAAAAGGTCACAGAATCTAAGATTTCAGAGGCAGTGAACATATAGCCCTCAAATATTCCTGGTGGGAATATGAAATAGCACAACCTCATTGGTTCCTTACATATATTGTCAGCAGAAGACTAAGCAATTCCCTGCCATTATTGGAGTCAAAACATATGTATACATCAACACTTACCTGTGACTCTTCTCAGCAGCAGTCTTAATAGTTTAAAAGCAGAAACAAAGATGCATTGTACTCATATTGACATGTTGAATTGAAACCACTTTGCACAACTAATGATAATAAAATGAAATTATAATAAAAAGTGGGAACAAAATAGCCACCAAATTGTATATAGATAAACGCACCAAGGCATATCTATTCCATGTAATCGTCACAACCAAGTGAATACAAAGTTATGATCCATTTATATGAAATCCAAATATAACGAATCCATTGTGATAGGAATGAGATAAGAGTTGCCAGAGAAATTGTCTGCAAATGTCACAAGGGGATGAATAGTCTGAGAAATATCTTCCACTGTGTTTGCACTGATCAGTACATGGTGTATACAATTGTCAAAACTCATTCAACTGAATATTTGAAATCTGTATACAGTGTGGAAGTTATAACTCAACAAAAATGCCCAGAACAATAAACCGTATTTATGTAAATTCAAATGTCCCCTTCTATAAAATTTGGATAGAATCTGTTCCTAAACTGATTATCTTGGAGACAGATGGAAATATTTTATTATATTCCTATTACTGTTAGAGACTCTTACCCCGAGAGAGATACATTCTGTATTAAAATACGTAAAACTGAATATCCTCAAACAAAAATTTGCCAACCTCCAAAGAGCCAGAGACAAGAATAAGTTATGCCTGATGAAATGGCTCAGATTATGTCTTACCCCAAACGAGACAAATTAGTGAGCCTTGCTGATAAGCAAAGTTCTTACTCATATATACCTTAAAAACTGAAACTCATAAAATGGGTCAGTAGTTCAGAGAGAGTTCATTTCAGGAAGAAGAGCCACTTCTTTAAAATTAAAAAAAGTTTTTCTGAAAACATGATCTATTTTTACAATATTTTCCACTTACATTTGAGCTTTAAGTAGTTAGTTTCTAGTCCCAAAAAATAATATCTGCACTGCTCTTTCTGAAAGTAGGTGCTTAAAGAAAAATTCTGTGATCAGTCATCCATATGCAACCCTAGCTACCTGAAACATTAATAGCTCAGGTGAAAAAAAATAATTGAATGAGCACTCAGGTATTGAATTAAATAAAGTATCCTCTTGCTCAAAATCCTGGTGGAATTGTCTTAAAATGAAAATGTAAAGATAAAAGAAAATTGAATGAATAGAACTTGTAATTGTGTGGTTATAATTGGGTATGTAAAGCTATATCCAATAATATATGTCAATCAGATTTTTTTTGTTGGTCATGGGGCTTGAACTCAGAACTTGGGCACTGTTCCTGAGCTTTTATGTCAAGCCTAGAGCTCTACCACTTTGAGCCACTGCTCTACTTCTGGTTTTCTGTTGGTTAATTGGAGATGTCTTATGGACTTTCCTATCTGGGCTGGCTTTGATCTCAGTCTCCTGAATAGCTAGGATTACAGTACCTGACTCAATCAGAATTTTTGTGTATGTGTTGGGACTGGGGCTTGAACTCAAGGCTTGGGCACTGTCCTTCAGCATTTTCACTCAAGGTTGGCTCACTACTACTTGAGTACATATCCACTTATAGCTTTTTGGTGGTTACTTTGTGATAAAAGTCTCACAGACTTCCCTTGGTTAGCTTTAAATCTCACTCCTCAGATCTTGGCCTCCTTAATAGCTAGGATCATAAGCTTCAGTCATAAGCACCAGGCCACAACTGGATTCTTGATGTGCCTCATGGATGAAAGATTTATAAGACTCTAACTTGTCTGATTTGTGATGAATATGTATTCATTGATACTGCTACCAACAATAATGGTTTCAATGGTTTCTCCAAATGGTTTCAAAATGAAATGGTTACAGTGTAAGACTTCTGCTGTTTCTTTGGTTCAATCAACCCAAAGATGTCACAAACATGCAGTCTTCTGCATACTCTTGCCTGGTTAGGCCTCAGGGCCTCTAGTTAAGACCTCAGCATCTCTTTCTATAAGATATCTGTTACAGATCCTTCCCTCCGTCCCATCTTTTTATTCTTGTGATGCTAGAATTTAAACTCTGCTCCTTGGGCTTGCAAAGAAGGTACTCTAGTACTTGAGCCAGGCTCTCTGTCCTTTTTGTTTATTTTCAAATAAGGTCTTGTGCCGTTGGCCTGATCACAGTCCTGCTTATCCCTCCCAAGTAGCTGGAAAATACAGGCATGAATCACTCCATGTGGCCTCCCTATGCACTTTTTACTGGATTTATCTTATCATAGCCTCTCCTAACTTGTAATTGTTAATTGAAATTCTTGTAATATTAATTGCATAACTGGCATTGTGATTTATTCAACATGTCTACATTCCTTCCTCAATCCGAAGGCCCAGAAGGGCAAAGATCATGTTCATGAAGCTCCTCACAGACTTCTCACCTCACTCACTGTGTGATGACTAAATAGGTACTAGGTGAATGAACTAATTACCCTGGGAAGAAAAAGGAGTAACAAACTCCTTCACAGAGTCCTGAACAAGTAACCTATACCAGATCTCAGATAAAGAAGACAAAAGCCACAATTTTTCAGGCTATACCACCCCATTAACAATACTCATTAGCTGCCCCCTGTGCATACTGCTAAGTTTCAACACATATTCAAAAAAACACTGCATTGCATTGCAGTTGCATATTTTCATAAAGCAGTGCTCTATTTAAATGTAGCTTTATCTCCAGACTTCATTCTCTTGTATTCATTTGTATGTCATCTTAAAGTCAATGCTGTACTATTTTGATTTACCAATTCTTGAAATCAGATAAATTTAATTCTACAATGTTTTTTTTCCAAAATGTTTATGGGTATTCCTGGTCCTTTACATTTGCAGAAGACTTTTAGAATCAACTTGTCAGTTTCTACAAAAAGTAGGCTAATATTCTGAATGAACTGCATAAAATTTGTAACTCTACTTTGGGAAAATTGATATTGTAATGAGATTGGGTCTTCGGATCCATCATTCAAAATATTTTTCTCCAGACGAAAGCAGTTTCTTTAATTTAGTTCAGCAATATTTTTAGTTTTCCATGGGATAGCGGTTCACATATTTTGTTGGATTGCTCCTCCTTTTACTTATGGAACAAACATTTATTTAATTAGAATTTTATTTCTGATTGTTCACTACAACTCTATAGATACACAGCTGAGTTTTTTGGTTTGTATCTGTGTCTGCATGTGTCAATAGTGGAGCTGGAACTCAGGGCCTTGCCTCCCGTGGCTTTCTTGTTCATTGATGGTGCTTTACCACTAGAGCCATACCTCCATTTCTGGTTTTTAGTGGTTAATTGGAGATGAGTCTTAGAGATTTTTCTGAACTGGCTGGCTTCAAACCTTCATCCTCAGATCTCTGCCTCCTGAGCAGCAAGGATTATAGGTGTGAATCACTGGTCCCTGATCTAAAATTGATTTTAGATATAATTTATCTTCCAACCTTGTGTCAATTTTTACGCTTTCTGACAAAGATGGTATCAAATTTAACCTCCAAAGGAAGACATTCCACAAATGTTTCAAAGCCAGGACAGTTCAGTTTGCAGTGATCAAGAGATGATCTTTGTGCAAATTACCTTCTGGCTGTTAGCACACTCGTATCACCAGAAAAATTCTTTTTTGTCTCCATGAGGAAACATGGAAGATATAAACTTTATGATTCTCAAAACTACATACAGATGTCAGCTAGTGGAAACTAGCAAATATGGAGTGGTAGAAAACACACAAATGAATACATTTTTGGAACTACAATACCTGGGAGACTAACGGTGAATATAGCAGATTTTGTCTGCCACTGTAGATGCTTAGGTACTCTGCTACCTTTGGATATTAGAAGGCTCTCTCAGTCAGGCGGGCAATCCCAGCTACATGGGAGGCAGAGTAAGGAGGATGATGGCTTGAGGCCAGCTTGGACAAAATTAGTGACACTTTCCCTCGAAAACAAGCCAGGCTTTGGTAGCCTGTGGTCTCAGCTATTTGAGAGTCAGAAGAAGCTGGATTTATGGTCTAACCTAGTGAGGATAAAAACTCAGGACCTCAATGTAAAACAAACTAAGAGCAAAAGGACGGTGTGTCTCAAGTAATAGAATAAATGGAGGCTCTCAGTCCTCTAGCACACAACACACACCCAAACCCAAACTACAAAAACAAATGCTGGCTCAATCTGACTATGATTTATGATTACATGAGTTACAAGATGTGTTCCTGACAATGCAGAGAGCAGTTTGAAAGGCCATCAATGATTATTTAAAGAATTTTATTGACAAACTATCATTGCCTTTACTAAACATACCTTTGAAGCAACGGGGAACATTTACTCTGCAACTATCTTAGATGACCTGAACAGAACATATTTGATTATGTTTTGATTATAAAGCTGATTCAGACATGAAAACTGCTGCTCAAATAATCATGAACATTCTTGTGAATGACCCAATGGATAGGTCGAGTTCCTCTTCATTGTTCTACATTCATCCCTTCTATAGTTGACTCCTGAAAGAATCTTAGAAAAATTGGTCTCAAGCATATAAATGACTCCTTTGTTTTATAAGACGAGAATAGTTAAAAGTTGTGTCTACTGACCTGGACATCATTCTGATACTGAAATGACTGTTGAAGGGGTAGAAATCAAGCATAGTTGTGCACACTTATAATCTCAGCTACTTAGAATGCAGAGGTAGATTATACAACCACTTTGGAAAGCAGTCTGGAGGGTCCTTAGAAAGCTAAAGATTGACCCTTACGACCCTTACGACCCAGTCATACTACTTCTAGGCATCTACCCCTGAACAACAGGAACCAATATACAAGGACACATGCACCTCCATGTTTATTGCAGCACTGTTCACAATAGCTAGGATATGGAAACAACCCAAATGCCCCACCACAGATGAATGGATCCAAAAATTGTGGTATCTATACACAATGGAATATTATGCAGCCATTAGAAATGACAAAATAATGGCATTTGCAGGGAAATGGATGGAGCTAGAAGAAATCATGTTGAGCGAGGTAAGCCAAGAGCGAAGAGACAAACGGTACATGGTCTCCCTGATAAGTGGATGCTAAATCCAAAATGTTAGGTGATACGACAAAACTAACAGAACTTAAGAAACAAAGAACTCCCACTCATCTGGTCGAACCACTACTAAATAGCCCCATACTGCTGATCACATGTATGGTGTATAACATGTAAACACGGTTATATGTTACAGACTGTGATAGACAATTTGCTCCAGGAAAGTTAGAATGAACTTGTGACTTTAAATGAGCATCATTATTCCACAATACTGTGAAATTCCGGAAATTATGTAATCACTTACTCACAATCAAAAAAAAAAAAAAAAGAACCTCGGGGAAGGTAGGGAGGGAGGGGATGGTAGGGGGAAAACAATGGAGGGGGTAACAATGTTCAAGAGGAAGTGTACTCATTACCTCACTCATGTAACTGTAACCCTCTGTATAGTATCTTTACAATAAAAAAAAAAAGAAAGCAGAGGTAGAAGGATCAGAGTTTGAGACCAGCCTAGTCAAAGTTAGTTCAAGACCCTATCTAAAAAAACAACCAAACTAAACAAAGCCAAAGGGCTTAGGGGTAGATCAAGTGGTAGAGCACTTGCTTAGCAAGCAGAAGTTCAAGCTCCAATCTCTCTCTCTCTCTCTCTCTCTCTCTCTCTCTCTCTCTCTCTCTCTCTCTCTCACACACACACACACACACACACACACACACACACACACACACACAGAGGACATAAACAGATCATATTCCTTGTCATGTTTAGTTAGAAGAGGAGAAAGAGAGATAAAGAGAAGAAAAGTAGGAGGAGAAAAATCTCAGAGCCCCAAAGCTCATCTTTCCACATGAGATATGCAAGTTCCCTTTTTTTCAGAATCTTCCTTGGAGAGTTTGAAGTACCATTTCACGGGGAGAAGCTCTCAAGTCAAGCAACCTCCGCGTAATGATGTAGTGTTTCTGGCACCCTTTAGATGGCAGCTTCAGGATCACAGTGATGGTTGCTTAAGACTCCATTACTTCAAATAAAGGATCTGCTTCATTGGGCTTCAGGAATTTGAGAGAGGAGCCTCATTCAGCTGCCACATTTGGTCTCTTCACTGTCAGACAAATGGTCAGGATCAAAGGATGCCTTGAGAAGCCGTCTGTCAGATGACACAGGAAAACAGGCTTGCCAAGCTTATAATTATTTGTTATGTCATTCCACGTTCAATAAAAAGATCCAAGGCTACTGGATTACTGAGTGATTTATGAAGGTCTAAACAAGCAATTACCAAATAGGGACATAATCCCAGATGTCACTTCTTCAAGACCTTTCCATTCCGTCAATATTGTTTCTGTTAAATTTTCGACAGGAATTAGACATTTAGACTAGCACAGGTTCCCAACACTTATCACTGAGTTAAAAAGCCTTGGCTGTAGATGGTATAAAAAATAACTTCAAAAACATTTGTCTCGGTTGTACTTGACTTCAACCGAACTCTTAAAAATGTGTCTTCTTATAAACAGTACAACCAAACTTTAGCTAGCGTTCACTCTGAGGTATCACGCAGACCTCAAATCAAAGAAGTAATTTTATTGGTTCTCCATAATTTCTAAAGTAAGCCATTCTATTCATTAGGATAAGAAACAGACAACTTGAATGAAATAGATTTAAGTTTTTTGCTGGTTAAGCCACTTACTACCAAAATTTTCTTTTCTCTCCTTTTGAAAAGCTTTTAGTTTTCCAAGTACTGGAGTTAGAATGTATGGCTTCACGCTTGCTGGGCTGGTGCTCCACCACATGAATTAAGCTCTCTAGGCCTTTTTGCTTTTCTTAAGTTTTAAGGTAGAATTTTCCACATAGAACCTTCCATTTTGTTCCTGGGAGCCATTTTGCACCACAAACCTTTTCTTGGGGTGGGAGAGGGGTTCAGTCATGGGACTTGAACTCTGTGCCTGAGTGCTGTCCCTCAGCTCTTCAGCTCAAGGCTAGCACTCTACCACTTGAGCCACAGCGCCACTTCCGGTTTTCTGGTGGTTAAGTGGAGATAAGAGTCTCACAGACTTTCTTGTCTGGACTGGCTTTGAACCATGAGCCTCAGCTCTCAGCCTCCTGAGTAACTAGGATTACAGGCGTGAGCCACTGGTGCCTGGCACAAACCTCTTATTTTGTCCTCTCAAATAGCTAAGACCACAGAAGTATACCACCTCTCCCATCTTATTTGAGATAAAGGACCTCCTTAGTTTTGCCCCCCTGGACTGGCCTTAAACAGTGATTATTTCCACTCCCACACAATTTCTGCCTCGTTAGGAGTGACCCACCATGCGTGTTTTTTGCTTTTGGTCCAGCGTCTTTTCTGTTTCATGCACAAAATAGTAGACTAAAAGGTAGACAGAAGATCATCAAGTATAGCATGCAATTTTGTGTGTGGGGTTACTGAATCTTGAACGCAGGACCTCATACTTATTCTACTTTCTTGCTCACAGTTGGTTCTTCACCCTCGAACCATGCCTCCTATTTTCTTTTTCACGGCTGGTCCTCTACCACCTGAACCCTGCCTCCAGTCTATATTTAACTTTCTAATTTGATAAATGAAGAAACTGAGGACCAAGAAATTGAGTGTTAGTAAGTTTTTAAAAAATTATGTCTACAGGACACTGTGTCTGCAGACCACTTCTGGTATGATAGGTTTATTTTGTTAACCAATATATTTCATATATCGACATGATTTTTCCAAAAGCAAAATGAATGATTTACAATGGCTCACACCTATAATCTTAGCTACTCAGAAGTCTGAGATCTGAGGATCACAGTTCGAAGCCAGCCTGAGCAGAAAAGTTGGTGTAACTCTTATCTCAATTAGGCCAGAGTGGAGATGTGTTTCAAGTGACTCTGAGCACAGAAGCTCAGGGACTACACCCAATCCCTAAGGACCCAAGCCCCAGGACCAGCACACACACACACACACACACACACACACACACACACACACACACACACACACACACACACACACACACACACACACACACACACACACACACACACACACACACACACACACACACACACACACACACACACACACACACACACACACACACACACAGAGTATAACTATGTCACAAAGTACTTTATCAGTTAAATACAGAACCAGGAAAACATAAAAACTGATACAAAAGAGATTTTCTTCTATTTTTTTTTAGCATGCAGTAATTTTTACAAAGACATTTCATTGTGCTATTTCCATGCATGTACTTCTAATGAATTTATACCTTCTATTATGTTCTCTGATACCTCCTTCCCCCTTTTCAAACATCTGATAATGAGTTTCCTTTTTCCTTTTTCATGCATGTATATGAAGAACATCAACCATTTCTGTACCCCACTCCCCTCTCCTGCTGGTAACTCCTTATAAACTCTCATTTTACACTTGTGTCACTCATTTTGTCTTTCTTTAGGTCTAAATTTCAAAGCACATTTTTGAAAATAGGAACACACACAATTAGGAGTATTGTCAATTTCTGTGATCATCTTCTCTCCAAGGTAGAAATCAATTGTATCTCTACTGGACAAGGAAATGATAAAGTTCATTTGCTTCATTATGAATAAAATTTATTGCAATGTCATGTCAACCCATACTAAACTCAGCTTGTTAGAAGACCATTAGAAGTGCACATTCCTTTAGAATCAGCTAATTTCAGAGTAAGTATTTCTGTTAATCAGTATCTCCTCCTCCTAGCATGACATCTAGCCGTGTCTTTTGTCAATTTGCAAATAATTGGCAAGTTTTCTGACACAGTTTAAAGTTTCTGAATTATTAAAATGAAAACCCTTACAAAGCTGGGTGCTGGTGGCTCACATCTGTAATCTTAACTACTCAGGAGGCTAAGATCTGAGAATAGTGGTTCAAAGCCAGCTCAGACAGAAAAGTTGGTGAGACGAATTAACCAGCAAAATATTGAAAGTGGAAGTGTGGCTCAAGTGGTAGAGCATTAGCCTTGAGCCGAAAAGAAAAGGAAAAACAAAGCTCAGAGACAGCACCCAGGACTTGAGTTCAAGCTGTAGGAGTGGTACTAGAAACAAGCAAAACACTTACAAGAGTTTTTTTTTTTTTAATCATCTCCAGATTTTACTTAAAAGTTCTCAAATATGTCAAATACTGCCCTTCATAACACCACAATAGCCAGTTCTGTTTCTTAGAAATCTTCCACTGTTAGGACTGCTGAGTGATACTTTTAGATAGACTTCATGTTAGTCAGAAAGGAAAATGTTAATTTCTTAATGTAAAAATAAACCAGGAGAACACGTTTTTTCTCACTGATTGCCTAACTGTTTTCTGGTACTTATAGCTGAGAGGGAAATTAAATTATCATCACTGATTGGGAGTTCAATGCTTGTTTTTATTTGGGGAGCAATCTGGAAACGGAGATGCCATTAGATAGGGAGGTAAAAATGTGATCTCCATGCCTGAGTGCCATGCACGCCAACTAGAAAGGAGCAGCCAATTTCTAGAATCAAAATTCGTACAGGTAACGAACCAGATTGATCCTGTTTCTCCAGGGAAAGACAAAGGAAGGGGCTGTTTGTACAGCATTTTATCTGACTATAAACACCACCACCACCACCACCACCTATTTGTTACATAGAAAGTTTCCAAAACTACAGAAAAACCCAAAGAAAGACACAGTATTACTTGTAACTCCCCAATTCACAGGTAACTATTGTGAACCTGCTTGTGTTCATTTCCTTTCCACTCCTCTACTTCTGTGTTCTGTTCCTTCCTTTTTAATGTAGAGATATGTTTTAGGCATGTTTAACCAACTTTCTTTTTCATGTAACACATTCTATGTTCTTAGATATTTCTACTACTCCATTGTAAGTGGACATGTAAATTGTAACAAAATAAAACATAACCTCAAATATTTGTTTTACAATGTGTATTTTAACTAAGGGTGTGATTTTTTTAAAAAATCTAGGTTTTAATGATACCACCTTGCTCTTACAATTTTTTAACCCCAAGTGCATTTTATTCTCAAAGATATCATTGAGGTCACTTGTGTCAACTTTTGAAAAGCTGAATCATTTTGTAATTTGACACTGGCTTATTTATATAGGTGTCACAAGAAAATACACTGGATTAATTAAATTTCAAGAATGATTTTTCTTTAAAATATTATTAAATAAATCTTTAGTTTAGTCATCACCCAGAATAGGATCTTTATAGGTGAATCTCACAAAAATTAAATGATAAAGTTTCAAGTTTGCTAGATCATTTGCAGCTATTATTCTTTAAAATGTACAACACAATGAAGAGACTATTCTTTCTTTGGATTCAGGTATTACACAATCAATTTTGGCCAAGCAACTCAAATTGTACTTCTAATATTCTAGTTCAAATTCCCTGCTTCAAAAGATTTTTGTTTGACAGAGGTTAGTAGGTTGTAAAGAATACACTATTATTTTAAATGAAAAAAATTTTGTGATGTGTGATAGTTCATGAAGATAAAACTTCTCACATCTGGACAAACAATATTTGTTGCAGACTGTAACTTGGTGGTAGAAGAAATTTGGAGGTTTGGGGTAAAGCAGACTTGAAAATAGTGTAAGGTTTATAAACACTATTGTTCTCAATTCATGCTTCTATCCTCCTTTTAATATTCATTTAAATACCAAAAACCCCTCTGAATTTTTAAAACTGTTTTTAGTTGAACACCATACCTCATCTAAGACAGCATTTAAAAATTAAGACTTTTAAAAAAATAAATTTTAGAGTATTTAAGTACATGTCTGAGCAGCTCACACTGACTATTCTTCATGTATTTGTGGGTTTCATGGACAGGAATAAGTCAATTCCATCTACATTTTTTTACTGGTGTAAAATACCAGCATAATTTATTTTAATCAACGTAGCCCTCAGCAATTTCAACTATCTTAAGGAAAGGGATGAAAATCTCTAGAGAATAAGAAAACGGAAAAGTGTGAATCACCTACATTTCTCATTTACCCATGCTAATTAAGACCAAGCATTTGAAAGTTACCATCTGAAGGAAAATTAAGCCAATTAACCCACTGATGAAGATAATTTTCAATATTCTATCAGGAGGCAAAAAAAAAATCTTCACCAGCCCTTTTTATTCCTACTGTGGAGATAATTTTCTTACTGTCTTTTAGCACTGAGAACTTAAACGAGTGTCATGCCAGTTCTGTGGGTTCTAATTGCAAATTTTATTTAAATTCTGATTTTCTGCCCCACAGTTTGGCTTCTGATTGGCTGGACCTGATTGCTTTCAGACATGATTAGATTTTATTTGTAGATCCTGGAAACTTACATGGATGAGCATCTGGGCTAGAGGGAAATCCTCCTACAATCTGGCTTTTCTATGTCAACCAAAGCGTAAGAACCACTAGAGGGTCCTCAGGAAAGGAATTAATTTGAGAGCATTAATTACCAAATAATTACAGCCTGTGTATAATTTACTTATGAAGATGTATTTGCAGATCTAAAGATGTTTCTCAGATGAATACACTTCTCTTTAATTTCCACTGCGTTGTAGCATTTCATCTTTTATTGTTTTTACTTTTGCCTGGAATCAGCTCCTATTGCTAGCATAAAAAAGACTCATTACACTAGAAATAAAGCCTTTACTAGCTGAAATGCTCAGGTTACTTTGTCCATTTCTTTGTTAGATCTTTCCCCTGTTTGAGAGAAAGGAGAAGGAAAGATATAAAAAGGAGATACATATATACAGCTGACAACCTGAAATCTTTCAGGCTCCAATTATTCTTTAGCTAAATATGTTAATACTTTTCATAAGTCAGCCAACACTAAACTAGCTTGCACTGGAATAAAATAAAGCTGTTATGTCATATTTGTGCCTCTTTATGGTTTCAAGTTTTCTACAGAGTCCCACAAACCTGTCCAGACAGCTCATTATGATTGCAGCTCCAAGCTCCCTATTCCCAGTAAACATCTCCTCTAATCTTGCCTGTTTCTAGCTCAAATAGTTTTGGGGGAAATAATAGTAACTTCTCTCACTGTGGCAACCCCACTGAGTCTCCACAAAGACTTCCTGTATTTTATTTATGAAGCACCATCTCAAACTGTTATAAAGACAGCAAGAATGTTAACAACCCCTAGAATCTCTTTGGAGATGCAGGTAGGACATGTCCATATGATATTTCTTATTTGTGGCACAGACATTTTATCTGATTTACTACTTTTGTATATTCTTAAAAGACAAGCAATGACAATATGATTACCTAGACATGTCCAAATAGCTCTTGGCAAAACTGTTTTGACCCCCAAATCATTAGCATATGGCAGAGAAAAATAAGTATATATTCAACTGTATTTACTACTGACTATAGTTTAGGCAGAATCACCCCTGCCATATTATTAACTCTTGTAAAACACACACTTGTGAAGACAGCTCTCTCCTTTTAAGTCAGAACTCAAATCCTGGCATCGCAGCCACCCAACCTCTTTCAGTGCAGTGAGTTTTGGACCCGTCTACAGGCTTAACTTTACTTAATGAGCTTCGTGGTGCTCAGCAGGAACAACTGTGAACTACAACAAAAACCTCCAGGGATCCGACTAAGGACAGGTAACACTGCATCCAGTTTGGGTTCATTTCCACCACCGATTAAAAATGAAAGATTAACAATTAAAGGGTCAGAGAGTGTTTGAAACAGACAGAGCAGGTTGATGCAAAAGAAAATGAACAGTGAAAGAGACTCGTTATACAAGGAGGGGTCCAGGGAAGCTGGCGTCCTGAAGTCTTTCTCCAGGACCTGTTATATACCCAGTCCCTTACCTAGCTCCCCTTAGGACAGGCACCTGATCCAATTGGTTGAGGGGTGGACACATGCTACGTGATTGGCTCCCCCAGCTCGGTGCATGCTTATGCATGGAGAGGCTCCTGATTGGACGCAGGGATGCAGGGCCACAGTCACAAAGGGCACGTGCATCTTGCAGAGTCAACCCTCCTCCTCCCTCAGGACTTAAGCATTTTCCTTAATCGCCCCCCCCTTCCATGTGGGAGCTGGTCCTGACTACCACCATGTACCTAGCTGGGGAGGCCTAACTTCTATCATTACCAGTTACTAAGCCAGTCTACACTAGCAGGGATTACAAATTCCTAATGTAGATAGCCAAAGCGTCTTGAGTAAAAGCTTTGCTGCCTCATTCTGGGTTTCTGGGAAATACACTCCCATCAGAACAGGGCCTGGAGCAGGCTTGCAGATCCCACACCCATTACCCTGTGTAGAAAGCAGGGCTGGCCTCCAAGAAAAGCTGACCTGCAGTGTGGGTGTGGCTGAGCCCCCGCTTTTACTTACTGGAGCTCTGGTGCCCAAGTCTGAACTACCGTATTTCTGTGCCGTTGTATCCCTTTATTTTTCAGACTGTCAGAGCTAGGAAATGTAAGCTCAGGAGAGGCAGTACCCAGCTGGAGGGGGACATGGGGTTGTGAAAACGTTGCCTAGCAGATTTGGGAGAGGAGGAGAAAGCCAATCTTTTCCCTTTGATGTGATGGCTCTGTCACCAGAGAGGAAAAACAAAACGAACAAAACACCTGCTTTCCTTAAAAGACAACGAACTCGAAGTAGCCGAGACAGCCAGAGAGGAAGAAACATGGTACTTTTAGTAAAACACTATGACCTAGCTATGCTTCAAGGTCCTGCTTAGATTTTTTAAGTTCCACAAAGAAGTAGATTCCCATTCTAAAATTGAGCTCATTCAAGTTTATATTTGCCACTTGGAAACCCAAAGGCCTGGCAAATAAATCCTTTGAAAGTTGTAAATTAAGTATCCAAGTATTGATTTAAAAAAAACAACAACAACAAACAAACAGCAGCAAACAGGAACCCACATATGATAACGGGAAATTGACATTGCCATTTTGTCCCTGTCCTCTGATCAATGGAAAGAACACTTAAACAGCATACCTCTTTCTTGCTGCCATTGGCTCCTTGTATTGACGAATGTCAGAAGTCCTGGCTAGTGATGGTTCTAGGCAGTAAGGTGACCAAACCCAGGAATAGTTGATGGGTGCCAAGGAGGTGACGTGCTATGAGGGTCACATCCTAATCAGCAAAGAATTCTGGGCTTCACTGCTGTACCAAGCTATGTGCTGACTTCCTTCCATTGGGGCACCTGTACCAGTGTGGCAGAAAGGGATTCTGGGTCTGGGATGAATGGAAGAGTGGTCTCACCTGAGTAGTGAGGCCTGTAGAATCGATTTCAGCTGCTTTTTCAATTCCTCCACCGGCTATGGAGTCTCATTCTTAAATGCAGAGCAGGTGAGCAGTAGCTTATTTCACACACACCCCTCCCCATGAATTTCCCAGGTCAGTGAAAAAACAATTAAGCAGCTTCAGTTAGCACCTCCTCACAGGTAATTTATCTGGCCAGTACAAACCCCTAAAACTGAACTTGTTTACAGCTAGGCACAGTGGCTTAGGTCTATAGTGTCAGCTGCTTGTAAGGCTCAGCATGTGTGCGGGAAAACAAGCTAGCAAGTTTGAGACCAGCCTGGGCAATGTAGAGAGATCCTACTCAGCTCTACCTTTCCCCCGTAGTTCAAAAGCACCCAAACCCAACAAAAGAAAAAGACTTAATCGTTGGCATGAAACTTTGACATGGAAAATTCCTATGCCTTTCACTAAGCTCAAAGGGTTTCTCCTTGGTGATATAGATTCCTCTAGCAGCTTAAAAACTGTGGCTGTGTGGGGTCCATGGAATAGATACCACATACATGAGAAACAGTTCTGCGTAAGGAAACAAAAACCCTTAAGAAGGTGTGCACAATATATGCAGAAAATCACTTCATAATGCATTTCCATTGATTTAGATGACAACAGAGGGAGAAATGCAATGTAAAATATTGTAACTTTCATAACCCATCCATGAGTAATGTGAAGATATAGCATATTTACGGTAGAAAGGCATCCAGATTTGTCCCAATTAACCTTGTAACTAGATGTACTCCAGCGCTTATTAATGACAGTAATGAGATGCAGACGAGACAATGCATTAAACATCATTGGCATATAAATTAAATTCACATACAGTTTAAAAGGAATAGATACCTTTATGTACTGGACACGAAGGGAAATTATTAAGAAGCTATTTCATAAGAAAAAGCTAATTAGAAAGAAAATTCAATACTTTCTCTAGTGTTCATCTCCATCAATGTTGGAAACAAGTTTGACCACGAACTAAGAAATTGTTCCCATTGAAATTACTGTGCAAGGTATGAAATTAATTTTATGATTGTCCCAATGGAAGCGAGAGTAGCTACAAATACTTATATGCCCATTATCATTTCCCTCTATATTGGCCTACATTTTAATTTGCTTAGGTTTCTATGTAAAACTTATGAATAATTTAAAATAGATCTTCCTCTGTCTTTACAGCAAACGAGTAGTAGATAAAGGAATGAGATAGACATTTTGCTATACACAGCATCCAAACTCAGGAGCATAAAGCCAGTGTGAAATGTACCTTCAGAGGTCACCTAAGAAGGTCATTTGTAAGACACCACAATTAAAAAGTAGCCTGGTGTCCACCATTTTAACCATTTTTAACCATTTGACTGAAACTTGGTATATTTTGACAATTAGTTAGGAAAATTCCAGACAGGATTGGAATCCCCTATGATTACTCTCAATCAGATTGTGCCCTGTATCTTGGAAGGGATATCTTAAAGACACCTGTGTTTGTTTGTTTGTTTTTTTAAGGGGGTGAAGAAAATTTGGAATTCAACAGGGACATTGACCTCTTCAGACAATTAGTAGAAAACATTACCTTTGTGAAAGGCTGGAAACCAAACTGGATCTTCCCAGTTGTCACCAGCACATCACTTCTGCTTTCCTCCCTCAGATTTCACTCAGCTCCAGAGTCAATCTTAACAATAGCAGCAGCAGAACAGGGGGTGTGAGGCTCCCTCCCACCCATGTTATAAACATGACACAATCAGCCTGGCATCAAATATAATGGTGTCAGAGCCACCATCAGGAATCAATCAAAGACATTTTCCTTTTGTGACATTAACTTTTTCCTTCCTTCCTTCCTTCCTTCCTTCCTTCCTTCCTTCCTTCCTTCCTTCCTTCCTTCCTTCCTTCCTTCCTTTCTTTCTTTCTTTCTTTCTTTCTTTCTTTCTTTCTTTCTTTCTTTCTTTCTTTCTTTCTTTCTTTCTTTCTTTCTTTCTCCTAGCCATTCATAGGACTAAAGAGGAGAAGCAAGCTTCTAAACAAAAATGAAATTAGTAACACTAGACCCATTGCCAAGGGCAACATGCCTTTGACAGGAGTCACAATGGTGACAGATGAGTCTTCATTCCCAGTCTAAATTTTGTCTACAAAATGAATTCATAATATCTTAAATATTACCAGCCACATTACTTCGCACACCTTTGTTCTACAGAATGGAGGGGGCTGTGTTAGCACGAGCCAACAGGGTGTAATTTCTTCTACTTCTCTCCCTTGTGATTCCCCCCCCTCCCATCTTAGTTGACAGTAATTGTTAGAGTTTGTCTGCCCCTGTCCCATTCTCTTCATCTTTTCTCTATATTCATGAATTTTTTTTCCCTTTCCTCTTTTCTCTTGTTACAAAGTTGCAGATGTCTTAGTTTCTGCCTCTGGGACCATGGATTTTTGTCTGATTTTGAAAAAAAAAAAAAACTCAACCAAAATCAGCTTTAATTTTGAAATGTCTTTCTTCTTTTCATAGACTGGGGTTTAAGTAAGTTCTTCTTTTTTTGACATTAAACATTGTCATGGTTCATGTAGTGCAACTTGCTCATTTTATAAATGAGCAAGCTGGAGATCCAAAGCGGGGACAGGGTTTAAGTAAGGTCACAGGAAAACCTCTCTTTGCTAGTACCTCTAAAGGAGTTTGCAAATCAGTTGCATTTTGCACTCAGATGTTGATTCTCTGTAAAGATTAGGGATTAATTTTCACTAATTTACAGACATCAGAGAAGATGAGGAATTCACCTGAGGTCCCACCAGTAAGTGACAGGCTTGTTGTCTTCTAGGATGCCCCCTACTGTGCTACTAAAATAGCTCAAATGTTATTCCTAAAATTACAGATTTTCATTGTATATTCCATGAGTGCTGTTAGCTTTATTTTCCATAATTTCTGTCCAACTCCAAGATTAATAAATGAATCACTTAAGATGGAATCTTTCATCTCATGATTCTTGGAAGTTCGGAGAAACTAGAAAGAATTGGGCCAGTAGTTGCTCCTCAAGATTTAGGCTACGGGGTGAGCAGAAATGATCCTTGATGATGTTTTTTTTTGTTTTTGTTTTTGTTTTTTTTTGCTTATAGCATAAGGCAAATCAGCTTTAGCATTTGTGGAAATTGATAGCACACATGAAAGTTTACACTATTTCTAGTGATGAGAAACTGACTCTCAGACATTTCCCAATAGAACCTAATTAACTAAGGACAAAGGTAGGATGGATACAAAAGTTGTCTTACTATTCTATTTATGATGCTCTTTTTTACAAGACTGGATTCTCCCTCCTCCTACTTTCCCTTTGCCTGAGGAGCTTGAGCAGAATGTTCATGAAGGACTGGCTGGAAAACAATACAGATCTTTCATGTACACTATGTTTAGACAGACTGTGGAGGTAACAAAAGATACAATTAGCACCAGTGACTGCAAACTAATAATGGCAGAGCTATTTATTATTGAATCGTCTTCCTCTAATTTTAGAAGCTGAAGAACCTTCTTTCTCTATTGTCCATATTTTAATTAATGCCTATTATTTTCCCTAAATAGTGCCCTCTTTTGACATGCTATTTATACATACAATTTCTGAAAATACATAGGATGTGCATGGCCAGCAGAATGTCCGTGAGATGTTCTGTAAGGAGTATTTGGGTGTCTTTTGTCTCAGGAACATCTGGAGGACAAATTTATGTGTGGGTGTCCTTCTGGGGATAGTCTGGCTTCCAGGTCTTTTAAAAAATTATTAATGACACATTAATATATCTGGTATTGTATTTTGATTACTCTGCTTCTATTCTTTATTCTCCACTTCTATGTAGAATTTGCCTCCTACGCGACAGGCTTACAATAAAGTACTTTGATTGGGTACTGATTTCCTTCAAGTTCTTTCCAGGGTGACTTTGCACAAGTGGACTTGTGCTATTTTACATGGGGAGAGTAAGCTAGAAAACCAAAGGAATGTTTGTGCAAACTGAAAAGTAGCTGAATGACATGGAAACAATACAGAACCTGTTTATTGCAGAGGGAATACAGAACCCTGTTTATTGCAGAGAGAATAAAGACCCATTGCTACATAAGCTTAGAAAAGATGGAGATGTTAGCTGGGCACCAGTGGCTCACGCCTGTAATACTAACTACTTGGGAGGCTGAGATCTGAGGATCATGGTTCAAAGCCATACAGGGCAGCAAAGTTTGTGAGACTCTTATCTCCAACTAGCCACCAGAAAACCAGAAGTGGCACTGTGCTCAAGTGGTAGAGCACTAGCCTTGAGCTGAAGAGCTGAGGGACAGAGCCCAGGCCTGGAGTTCAAGCCCCACAACCAAGGGGAAAAAGCTAAGTTATAGCCCCTAAGGGGGTTTTCATGTTTGAAATTTCAGTGCATCAGATATTTAACATCACATCCATTAAAAAAAATTAACTCCTTTCTACTTATTTAAATTAGGGCTTCTTTTGGTGTGTGTGTGTGTGTGTGTGTGTGTGTGTGTGTGTGTGTGTGTGTGTGTGTGTGTGTGTCTACTTATATGAATGCCAGTAACTGGGACTTGAACTCAGGGCCTGGGCACTGTCCCCTTAGCTGTTTCACTTAAGGCTGGTGCTCCACCACTAGAGTCACAGTTCCACTTCCAGCTTTTTGTGGTTAATTGGAGGTAAGAGTCTCATGGACTTTCTATGGGCTAGCTTTGAACTGTGATCCTCAAATTTCAGTTCCTTGAGTAGCTGGAATTATGGGTGTGAGTCAACAGAACCCAACTGAAAAACAGGTTTGAAACACTCTTTTGGGGCAGGGTTTAGCCAAGTATACCCTTAATCTCAGCACTCCAAGGTTGAGAGAAGAGGATCACAGTTCAAGACCAGCTTTTCACATCAACCTTAAAAATCCAAATGAACCTACACAGTCATTGATATGTACACAGTAAAAGACAATTTGAGAATATTTTCTTAGGAATTGAAGATTATATTTAAAAATACTAACCATCAAATGAAAGAGGCTGTTATTCATTAAAAAAATCACCTCATGCTGGGTGCCAGTGGCTCACACCTGTATTCCAAGCTATTCAGGAAGCTGAGATCTGAGGTTCAAAGACAGCCCAGGCAGGAAAGTCCTTGAGACTCTTATCTCCAATTAACCACCAGAAAATTAGAAGTGGTACTGTAGTTCAAAGTGGTAGAGAACTAGCCTTGAGCAAAAGATCTCAGGGATAGGACCCAGGCCCTGAGTCCAAGCACTATGACCAAAAATAAAGGTCACCTTCTTGGGCTTCAGTTTTGGCAGGGAATAATATTTCATGGTTGGTCAAACTATGGAATATACAAATATGTGTGTTTTGTGTCTGTATATACACAAGGAGATATGTGTATGTATGTATACATATAATATACTGTTCACATATTAAGAATATCTTTATTCAACAAAGTCACTAGAGTCAAAACTTGGAACATCAACAATTGTCTCAACTCTAGTTTTACAAATGAGGTCCATTGGGCATCTAAGGAGACCAAAACTTAGCCAATTGCACTCCATCTATTCTGTGACCTTATGAACCTCTGACATCACAATAGGAAAAGGAAACATTGTGAATGTACTATTGATTTGTGTTGTTGAAGCCCCCTAAAGAATAGAGCAAACACTTCTGTAGCACACCTTATTGTATGAACAAACCAACCATTTCACAAAGTGACAACTTTCCAGACATTTTAAATGTTCTTGGGATTCAGCCAATAGCCGACCACACACACACACACACACACACACACACACACACACACACACACACACACACACACACACACACACACACACACTTCCCAAAGTTGGAAGCAGATGTAAGCTTTTAGGCATTTCCTTCTTCTATTTGTTTAAAAAACTCTTTTAATGATCAAATATTTTGTTAAATATCCCATGTAATAGAAAAGATTAAATGCATAATTACAGGAAGACTGTCAGTCTGACAGGTTTAAAGGAGGATGGACGGACGACCTAATGTTGGCTTGACTCCTACATCACATATAAAGAAGTCTGTCTGATGGTTTTGGTAAGACAAGTCCATAATGGTTAATATGTTTTTACATATTCAATTCATGAAGTTTAACTGCTTCTTTTAATTTCATCAGCACTGAATTAGTCCTTTAAAAGCTTCCCCTCATTAACGTGAAAGGAAATTGAAAGGAAAAGTGAATAGAATGGCTGTGAGATCATTAAAAATTATTCCAAACCAGGAGGAAATGTCCTTCTTGCTTCCAAACATTCAAAGTAGTCTTTGTTGCCTATTTCACAGATGCACAAAATTTCCATCACTGTAAAGCATAAGAAAACCCAGCACTACCCTCACCCATATCCTGTCATAGTTAAACAAGAGCAAAATAAAATTTTCAACATGTAGCAATAACAATGAAAAGAGAGTTATTGGATCTGCTACTATTAATTGACAAGTTGAATATTATCTAATTTTACTGGAGACATGGGACAGGTCTGGACTAAAATGTTCAAGAAGATGTTTCTTTAAAATGAATTTCTGTCCTCCATAAAGAGGGTAAATATAAGAGCTATAAAGGGGGTAAATATAACTAAATGACATTAGATGCATGCACAGAAATGACATGGGGACCCTTACTTTATATAATTTAATCCATGGTAATAAAAAAAGAACTGGTTGACTTGTGTACAATCCTTGCTGCCAGAGAGACCAAAATCTAAAACAAACTCGATTTGACCAAAAAAAAAAAAGTATGTAAAAAAATCTCATTTGAAAATGAATACCAAATCTGCCTTTTTGGTATCATAAATAATTCTGCAATATTTTGTTCTCTGTTGGCTTTTAAAGTTCATTTAGATCAATAATCCTTTATTCGAATGACATTGATCAAGACACACTGTGCTTATAAACTGATTTGTTGTATGGTAACTCCTTTGTACAACTACTTAAAGATAATAAAAATATAATTGAAAATATAACGATCCCTTTTCCAGAATGCGGGAGTATTTCAGGTTCTGGATTTTTAGAGTATTTGCATATTCATAATGAGACTTCCTGTGGCTAGGACCCAAGTCTAATCATGCGATCCATTTATGTTTCATACTTACCTTATCACATAGCACAAAGGTAATTTTAGACAATATTCTTAGTGCCCTACATTTTGGCTGCTATTTATCTCTGGTCAGATATGAAATGTCTCATTTATAGTGTTTTATTAGTGCTCAAAAAATGGATTTAACAGTGCTCCATCTAAGATTTTGGATTAGGGAGGATAAATCTATCCTACATTCATATCACCTTTACTGTCTATATTTTTGCAACTTTAAGTAGACCTTTGGCTACAATCTAACTGGGCAAGGGACCAAAGGATGTTCAATACTAGTCATAATCTCGTGTCCCTGGCTTCACAATCAATAATGACTTTATTTGAGCTATTGGATTTTCATCTCTAGAAACTTCACTTGGTTTTCTTTTTCTAAGGTCTATTTATTTCTTTATTATGTTCATATTTTCGTTTAAAATATTTAACATAGTGATAATAGCCATCTCTAAATTCCATTATCACTATTATTTCTTGGTCTTTTTGTTGTTGTTGTAGAATAGTATGTCTTCTGGTCATGACCCACATTTCCCAGACTTCCTGATTGACTATGCAGGTTGTAACTATTCACGATTCAATATTAAAATTTTAAATTTTGTTGAATTTTTGGATTTTTCTGTATTTCATATATATTCCCCTCTGGCCACCAGTTGATTTTTATGCTTTGAGTTTTATTTTAAAACTCAGATAGGTAAGGTCTATAACAACAACCTTAAGTGTCGGATCTATGTAGCCTGCCTTTGTAGTGACTATTCTTTGCCATGTTTTCAAGGTGTCATTGCTGAAGGAAGCTGTGTCTTTCTAACTGGGTAGAAAGAACTTGAATGTCTCCCAGTCTGTAAAAGTTTTGGAATTATTGTACTTATAGTGACCTGGTTGTTATTTTTCCATTAACACTTTTCTTTGCTGATCTAATGAAGTTTTACACTCCATGCTTGGCATTATGTTAAAAACACACAGTGACCCCCTGCAAACTTCTGGATTTCTTACTATGAATAGTTCCTTTCTCTTCATTACTTTGCCTACTATATTCCAGCTTCGAGCTCATCAGCCCCCACACTCGACTCCACTTAGGGCCTGTTATGCTTTGTTTGGATTCCAATTCGCCACACTGTGGTCTGGAGACTGCCCAAGACAGAAATCTAAACCCTTCATGGCATTTTCTTCTTCATTACCCTTTCTCAGGGACCATAGTCTCCAACTGAACTTTATGTGATATCACTTCATTACCTTGTTTCTTTTCAGATTCTGTTTGGTTATAATAGGAGTAAGAACCTACTGTGCCACCCCATTATTCTCAGAAGCAGACGAGTCTTACTGAATTAATATTAGAATTTCTATACCTCAAATTGTGCTTACTACTATGCAAATATTCTTACTGCTGCTTCTATGCTTGGACTTGAGTCCCAAGAAGGTTAAATTATATTGTCAGCAGAACTCCTTCCCATCTGACCTTACATGTCTTCTGGGTGTCTCTAAATCTTGACAAGATCAGAAATGCCATATTGAAGAATACCTAGATAAGTCCAGGCCAATATAGGTCCACTAATGTCTTATACGGATTCAATTTGATGTGCAACGTTCCTTGGATTCATGAATAATGAATTGTTTTGTAACTGCATGACCTTAAATAGCAACTAACTCCCCCTCAAAAAAGAATATAAGCAAGCGTTAAGATGATATTGTCAGAAAAACCAGAAACCATCTAATATCCATGACAATGTTATGCTACATTAGCTTAAACTTGATAGCAGTACAAAGATTTAATCATTCACATATTTGAGATAGAACCAAATATCAACTCACAACTCATTTCAATGATTCCCATATAATCAGTATTTTAAAAGTTGAAAGAAACACGTGAAAATACTTCAAAACATTAACCCTTTGTTTTGAAAACTATTGGCCATCTGTGAAGACTTGGAAATTTTTATAGATCCTAATAGTAAATTTGATAGAAGTCATAGTATCTATTTTGGGTTAAGAAGGATGATTTACACATATGCACACAGACGCCTATGTGTATTATGCATCTGTGCACATTCATATATGTATATATATATATATATATATATATATATATATATCTACATCTACCTGTCTGTTATTTATCTCCTGAGATGATGAAATAGGGCACTTGGTATCCTATGACAAGATTTCTGCACAGCAGAAGTCAGAAAACACCTTATGTAGATAGCACTATACAGACTATTTTTAGAGTCTGTGGGTTATAGAATCATTGTCATAAGAGTTCAACTCTGCCTTGGTATTGTTTCAATAAGAAATGTATTCATTACCTGACTTATGTAACTGTAACCCCTCTGTACATCACCTTTAAAATAAGTTTTTAGGGACTGGGAAGGTGGTTCAGTGGCAGAGTGCTTGCCTTGCATGCATGAAGCCCTGGGTTCAATTCCTCAGCACCACATAAGCAGAAAAAACCAGAAGTGGCACTGTGGCTCTAGTGGTAGAACAGCACTAGCCTTGAGCTGAAGAGCTGAGGACAGTGCCCAGGCCCAGAATTCAGGCCCCACTACCAACAAAAATAAATAAATAAAAATAAATAAATAAAGACGTAAGTGAATGTGTCTGTTCCAATTCAATTTTACTTACATAAAAGTGTGTGAGCCATATTTGTTCTGAATCAGTTTGCTAATCTACCAAATAATATAAGACAACTCAATGTCCTTAGCTAAGAGATTGATTAGAGAAATATCTGTCATATAAGTGACTCCTAAATTTGAGGTACAGCTTGCTAGGAAACTATACATGATATTTCATTAGTGTTGTCAAATTATTTTTAACAAGGCTTTCAGAAAAATATACTGACTCAATCCATAAAGCAGGAAATTCATGAACAATGCAGTATCCACATTGGATTGTCATGAAGTGTGAACTAGGAGAATGTATATGAAGTGCCCAAATAAGAGTGTGATATTCAAATTTTATTCTCTTACTCTTGCATATTAAGTATAGGGACTAACACTAACTGGACCATTTGATTTATGGACATGAGTACATAGTTTTGTGTGGTGTATCAGCAAGAAATACACATTTTACTAGTTTTATTTCTCCAGTATAAACAACTGAAATTTAATAACAGAGCAACAACAACAAACAAACTAAACTAAAAGTGCCAATCACAACACACTCTCCTTAGAAAGCATTTATGTAAATATACACATTAATTCTGCAAAACACATTTAAGATGATTGATAAATATTGAAAGACAGGAACATTATGAAGCAGGATTTTAGGAGAGTGTACAAGATACTTTTATGTAATCTGGAAACCAGGACTGCTTAATTATCTGTTGACTTTTCATAGGTACTGAAGGCATACTAAAGAAATATGACTAGGAAGAGGAGGACAAGATGTTCTTTAGCAAAGGTTTATAAAAGTAAACTCCAGCAGAAAGAAGAACCTTGTAAATGTTTGCTCATGACTTTTTCAAAAAAGTAAAAGAAAATATTTAATAATCTATTTCATATGGCATCATTTCACTAGTTTTTGCCTTAGGCAAAAAAGAGATTTTTTTTTTTTGGCCAATAAATTTGCTTTGAACTTTTTCAAAAAGGAAACCTAAGCTTAAAAGGTATGAATCTTTTAGCAAGAAAAAGATCCTTAGACTAAATTATAACTACATTTCCAGAGTTTCTAAATTGCAAAAAGTGAAAACAAATAAAAAAATTCCAAAAAAAAAGAGAGAAACAAACTCTGGAAAAACCAACATTACAAATTAGTAATACATTTTGTTTTTCTTAAGAAAAAAAAACAGGTTGGTATCTATATTTTATTTTCATCATTTTGAGAATACAATGGGCAACAAAATTATTGTTGGATTATTTTATTCAAATTATGAGGATCATGTGTTATCCAAAGACATTGATGAGATTTATTTAACTTGGAATGGTAGATATTGTTTCATCCAAAGTGAAATTTATATTCTGGAATTGTCTATAATTTGTATAGAATCACTGAACTCAATATATATTCAAGATATTGGATAATATAAAAAAAGAATGGTTTCTCCTCCTTTGACTTTCCTATCATGGAGATTATAATGATAAGAAATACTATTCATACTATTTTATATTAATTTGGATTCGAACTTGTAATGAGAGAGATAAACCTTTGCCCAAGGGAAGTCAGTAAATACTACATTAATTACAAAACAGGAAAAAAATGACATTCAAAATAAAGGAAACAAAAGTGAAAAAGAAAAGGATTAAGACTAGTAGAAGAGATTAGGACTCCAATGACCTACTTTTTAACATCACTCCTGTAGACAACATAATAGGATCACAATTTCTGGTTAAAAAAAACCAGCCATCTCCTCTCCCCTGAGGTTAATGTTTTCTACATCACAATGAGTCAAGTACCAAACTCATAATTCTTGTAATTGATAATTACATCTCTATTTTAACCAATTTGAAATATCTTTATTAACTTGCAGTGATGCTTTTTGCATACTATATAAGGGGTCTATCACTGAGCTCAGTGATTAATTAATTATAAGCCCTATGGCTCGAACTCAGGGCCTTGGAACTGTCCCAGCATTGTTTTTTCTTTTCTTTTTGTATTTTCTCAAAGTCAGCACTCCACAGCTCTGATTCCTGCATTTCGATGGTTAATTGATTATTAGAGTCTCATGGACTTTCATGCCCAGGCTGGCTTTGAACCTTGATCCTCAGATGTCAACCTCCTGAGTTATTTGGAATACAAGTGTGAACCACCGGTGCCCAGCTGATTAAAAGTATTTTAAAAGAAACTACCACCATGAAAATAAAGAGTTGTATGTTCCGGTTATATTTGTAATAGATTTTAAAACAGAAAAGAGTATCATTGAATAAAAATAATTTAGCACTATTATCACATCAAATCATCCTGTTCTTTGCTGATCTCACTTAAGAGAACAGCGCCCTATAAGTGAGATATATATATTTTTTACACTTAACAATAAAAGCTAATACCCATGAAAATGTCCTTATGTCATCATTTAACTAAAATAATTCCAAAGATACGTTTGTAGAGATTTTTAAAATGAGATAAACCTCCAGTTTGTCCATAGACTGGTGGAAATCTAACAGTAAAGAGTAATTTGCTCTGTCAAATACTCACTTAAACTTGAATTATGTAGGGGTTATGACTATAGTACAGTGTCACATGACAACCTAATGAATTTAGTATCTCTGTTATCTACCCTTCACTTCCACCCTGTCTTAAACTCGAGGAAACTTGGATTCAGAGATGTAAACATTTTGCAATTGAGTATAGAACTAGAATTTGAGCCTTAATGTATTATACTATAAACTCTCCTTCTAAAAAGAATGATGTGAACAAGAATGATGTGAAAGTTGAGAAAGTGGTTTGCCCATCAAACAAAGGAGAAAAGAGAAAGGGAAGGGCTATGAGATAACTAACTCCAAGCAAAAAATATTTTCGTCTCTATTTCCATTGTAAATTTCTCTAAGACTAAAAACGCCAGGTTCATATATGCTTCTTTCTCCTCTGTCTCACTTCAAGCTCTAAAACAGAATGTGAGTCTCATTTTCAAATGATTGCTAAAAGATGAATTAAAGTAGACTTCCCATTAGCCCAAGTTCATTTCTTCAGTCTATTAACTTGTGTATATTCGGGTCCCTGATTCACAAAGCAATAGAAACCACATTTTGTCACATGCTCACAATTTTGGAATTAGGGCATTTTTGGCTCCCAAACCCATGTGGCTGACAGATAGCTGTAGTAATTCCAACAAGTCTATATTTATGTGTGTCTGAGCAGAACACGCAGCATTTACATTTTCTATGACATACTCTCTATCTGTTTGATGAAGTGAAAAGTCAGATTTGAAGGGATGAGGAGTATAAAGAGTGTAAGACATCAGTAGAATTCCAAAATTTATGAAGAGCAACTTCCGGTCACATAACAGCTAGTACACAATGTATTTATTTAATGTGAGGGAACCAGTGTTTCAGAAACCTCTTACAGCTACTTAAATTGATCCCATAAATAGTTTAGAAACAGAAAGATGTGGGCTGTTGAGAAGGAAGTCAGCAGTTAGAATGTACTCTGTTTATTTGAATTGGTAAGAAAGAATTACAGTACTTTAGAAATTTCCATGCTGATTTGTTAAAGAAACCAGATTTCCTAAATCAGAAAACAGCTAGAAATACTTGTGAAGATATGATCTACAAAATTGTTTTGAATCCATTTTAGATGAAAGCTCTTTAATTTGCTTTCGTCTAAAAATACATAGGAAACCTTATTCATTCTCAAATGAGATCAGGAAAAATGAATCCTCAGATGAAGCCAATATGAGAAAATAGTGATTCTCCATTTCAAGTGGCAAATATATCAAATTACTCAGACATGAATCATTTTATACTTTTCTGTTAATATCTGCTCTGAAGTATGTAATGTTTTCCCAAGCTGCTATTGTATATTTATGTGCCATAGATTTCACTTCTAGAAATTTTACCTCTGGAGACTGACTACTATGATCATTATTAATATTGTTTTTAGAAATGGGAAGTGATTCAGTAAAACAAGATATAATAATTAAAAATGAGAAGGTACAACCAGAAATGTTTGCCAAGAGGTTAAGAAAAAAAGCTAAGAAAATCAGATTTAACAAACACATTCAGCGTTCTTCATAATAAAATGTGCACGTAAAGATTGCTATATTGCATTTTGTCTAATATGTTGCAGGTAATACCAAATTATTCTGGTGTGTGTAAACTGTGAGATGAACTCTTTTTTTCCCTGACGATGAGAATGTAAATTAGAACCATGCTTCTCAAAGATAATTAGATCATACATATTAAGATACTTATGCTTTTACTCTAGTAATTTTATTTTTAGGATTCTTTTCGAAGAAAATTACTTTGATGGGATAAAAATGAAATCAAATGCATACTTGCACACATACATGTACTGTTCATCAAAACGTGGCTACAACTTCTGTTTTTCCACAAATTGGGTAATGGCTACGAGATCATTGCATAGCCACTTGATCAAACATTAACCAAATGATGAAAATAATGTTTCAAAAGAGGATGACAGAAGATTTAAGGAATTTTCTGAGATAGTGCTAAACTAAAAATAGAATACAAAACTTATTATATAGTAATACTCAACTCTAGACTCAGAAGATAGATATCACTCAGAAATAGAAATACTATAATAATGAATCCTTTTGGTTATGGGATTTGGGGTAATGGCTGTGCATACTTTATCATATTGTGTCCTGAAGACCACATAAAACAAGCTGAGAACTGAGAATGTAGCTCAGTGGCAGAGCATTTGTTTAGCACAAGCAAGGCCTTGGGTTCTAAACTCTGCCTGCAGAAGTTAAAAAAAAAATAAGGAACCCTTTCTCTATTGTTCCAGGGTTTTATGTGAGGGACCATTAGACAATGGAAATGGAAATCTAGAAGGAGACATATGTATAAGCTTGTAGTTATACTTACCTTGTGGTTAAGCTGTGCTCTTGAGTTCTCCTGAGTGACATCTACCTTCCTTCCTCAAGCCGTCTCCCTAGAACCTGAGGATAAATAAAGAGCTGTCCTTTCTTACTTGTTACTTGTGAAGAAGAGGAAATATCAGTATAATTTTTTTTTGAACCTAGAAGCAATACGTATCAAACATCAAGATGATTCAGTTTGGATGTATGTAACATAGAGACTTTGGTTATTTCTGAATTGTTATTTCTAAATTGGAAGTTCCCCTTTTTCTATAACACAATAATCATGTTCTGCTACCTACTTGATACCATAGATATTTCTAGAAAGCCTAACTTCTCTTGGAATGGTCAGAGCTAGAAAGCACAGTTCTGGGCTGGGAAGGTGGCTCAGTGGTAGAGCGCTTGCCTTGCATGCCTGAGGCCCTGGGTTCGATTCCTCAGCACCACATAAGCAAAAAGAAAAAAAAGCCGGAAGTGGCGCTGTGGCTCAAGTGGTAGAGTGCTAGTCTTGAGCTGAAGAGCTGAGGGACAGCGCCCAGGCCCAGAGTTCAGGACCCATGACCAGAACCCCCCCCAAAAAAAAAAAGCACAGTGCTGACTGCTGGTCTTGGGGTGTTTATACCACACCATCAACCCTCTAATCTTTGGTGAGTGAAGACACTTGAGAGATTTCATGTCAGCCCCTGGCACTCCTGGTTCCTGGAACCCATAAATCTTCTGTAACCATTCAGCTGCTACCAAGGTTGTCACATAAAGTCTGTAACAAGTATGTTTCTGAGTCAATTTTGTACAGTCATAGGAAATGTAAAAACCTAAACCCAAAGTGCTTTTAATATGTAAAACTAGACACTTCAGGGAGAAAGAGGAACCTTTATAGCATTAAAAAAAAGGAACTTTTGTTTGAGATAAATCCAGAGAAACTCTTCGTACAGAGCTCATCACAGAGTAAGTGTCCAAAACCCAAAGTCATTAATATGACTAATGCTTTGAATAGTTATCAGTCTTCTATTTTAAATTTTCCTCAAGAAGAAGGTTTCCAATGACACACATCAGATCAATTGTCCCTGGTCTGGGGCAAGCAGAGTGGGATGACCTCCAGCCCACAGCACCCCTGCACCACAGAGGGCTGGTGGTACCTGTGAGCAAGGAGCAGATTATTCATGGCGACAAACAGCAGGTTCTTTTGCTATAATAGGAAATTTGACATGAAAGAAAAGCAAATTCTCAAGTCTTGTCATACTCTTTCACAAATATATCAAGAAATTAAACAGGATATCCTTACTTTTTTTTTTTTTTACAAAATTATCCAATTCTCTATGCATATTTGCCATGATAGGTATGTCAGGGTATCTTGGTAGATGCAAGGTAATTTTAATAGATGTAACTAATCTCATTCCTTTAAATGGATACACTAGGTTAACACAAGGAAATTGAAACCCTTGAGTTTGACTAAAACATAAAGTCCTATTCACAATCCCCTTATTTAAAGGAAATGCTATATGTAGGAAATGCTACTCTCAACACGACTGATGATCAAGCCTTATTCATAGACCACAGACAATTATGCACATGTGGTTGGGATATTGACATTTTCTGTCTTCTAGTTACAGTAAAGAATTTTCATGCAAATATTATGAAAAAGATTGTGGAAAAATATTTCTGACACTGGTCTAAAATTGTGTTACACCTTTGTTCACCCAGAAAACAGAGCCCAATAAGAAATAAACCTGCAATTATACACTAAACTTTACAAAACATTAAGCCATAAAGAGTAATTTGCAAGAACACACCACAATGATTTTAAATATCTATTCAAGTCATTCGGGACTTTTTAGTCCAAAATATTCTATTCATTTATCTATTTTTGAGTAGCATGTTACACTTCAATTTTTTCTGGGAGAGGCAATAGGGACTTCGCTTTTTAAACTACAATTTTCAGAAGTAATTGTAAATCCAATAAAAACAGAAAATACACAAAGATAAAGGGTTTCTCTGCTCAGATTAGGGAATTTCTTTGGCAATATCACTTGTTTCTCTCTCTCTCTCTCTCTCTCTCTCTCTCTCTCTCTCTATATATATATATATATATATATATATATATATATATATATATATATTCATTGTGACATACAGAGGGATTAGAGTTACATAAGTCAGGCGATGAGTATATTTCTTTTTGAACAGTGTCACTTCTTCCCTTGTTCTCTCCCAGTTTTTCCCCCCTGTCCCCACCCACAAGTTGTAGAGTTCATTTTCTACCTAGTGTCTAGTGAGTACCACTAGTATTTGTATTTGTTCACCCTCTATTCTAATCTAAATTGCTGGTACTTACTTTGCACATGATATGGCACACATTCATACATTTTCTTCACGTATTCCAATGAAACAATACAGTCAATCTAATAACCAGACTAACAGAACGTCTGGCAAAAATGTAACAAGAAAAAAGACTTAGAACTTGGTTTATAGTATTTTATTCTCTTACATATACACTAGCTCTCCTTTTAAAATTTCTATAGTTTTTCACATTTGGGGGTACCTTATTTTTTAATGAGATAAAACATTCTTTATAAAAAATCAAGTTTCCTGAAATAAATTTTATATATTCTAGCCAATGCACATAGAATCTGGAGATAATAAAACTATCCAATTTAAAGCCATAAATAAAAATATCCAGCCAATTACTCTACAAAATAATTAATTTACCTGATGTCACAAATTAAACTGAAAAAATAAGGAAGGCTATTTGCTAAGACAGTATGTGCCAAGCATTTTTTGGGGGGTCCTGTTTTTACAAGTAGTCCAACTGACTCTAAATTATAAGCTAAACCTATAAATTGCATTATAGAATTGAGATAAGTTGATGTGTTTCTGACATCTTTTTTATTAATAAGTTTTTTATTGTGAAAATACTGTAAATAAGGGTTACAATTACATGAGCAAGGTAATGAGTGCATTTCTTATCAAGCATTGTTGCCTTCTCCATTGTTTCTCTTTCCCATCCCTTCTCTCCCATCTCCATAACTACACTCCCCTCACCCCCCCCTTCCTAAATTGTAAAGTTCATTTTTTGACATAGCATCTTGTACATCTCATTGTTGCAATGGGTCCACCTGTATCCCTATTTAAACAATTTGTTTTTTCCCTTCTGCTACCCAAATTATACCAACATCAAATACAGTGAAAATAGGGGTTATGCCGTGAGGGGGGGACATTCAAAGCAACAAAAAAATCATGTGGTACTTTATAAATACGTTAGAAACAATAGCAAGAAAGAAAAAACCACTTGTGTCCCTATCTTGGGGTTCATTTCGCTTAACATCTGACCTTTTCTGCTTGTCTCAGGCATATATTAGTTATTGCAAATAAGGGAAACTATGGGACCTATGTTTCTTTGGGCCTGGCTTACTTCACTTAATATAATTTTTCCAAGTCTTTCCATTTCCTAACAAATGGGACAATGTCATTCTTTCTGATGGAGGGAGGCATAGAATTCCATTGTGTATATATACCACATTTTCTTGATCTATTCATCTACTGAGGGGCATCTGGGTTGGTTCCATATCTTAGCTATGGTAAATAATGCTGCAATAAACAGCTGTGCTGGTAGCTTTAGTATGATCTTGTTTTTGATCATTCTGGCAAATGTTTCTGCCATCTTAAGTTGCTTTTGCTCTGATGTCATTGTCCTCATTCAGTTACTGATCATTGTTTTTGGATTTTTAGCAAGAGATGAAACAGATACTTACATTCATCTTTCCCCCAGTTTCTTCTTTCCCATTTTTTTCCTGAAATTCATTTTAGTAAGGATTTACAACAATTACTCTACAGAGATTTCTGCACTCCAATCACAAATGCCATCCATATGATGATATCCAATGATTAGATATCAGTCTTCACTTAAGTGGCAAAACTTGGCACAATTGATGACTTTTCTCTTTGAATGAATTTCTTGGCTTTCAGATAAATCTGTTAGCCTTCTCAAGGACTGGGCCTCAAATACCTCAGCATGCCACATATAATCCATTTAATTGGTCAAAGCAAGTCACAAAAACAGCATAGCTTGCACTGTGTGAGTGGACAGAGAACGACAGAACTTTTGGCCACCGTCAACGAAGACAGCAAAATATATCTAAAAAAAATCTACAGAAATTAGACACGTAGAAGAAAAGAAGGGGACAGGAGTCAAGAGAACTATGTATCATTTAGAGAAAATAGTCATAATTTAGTACAGCATGTTTAGATATTCAGATCATCTATTCTTCTTTTTGACAGTTTGTGATCATTCTTCCTCCTCATGTTCTTCCTTCCTAAGAAGGTATGTTTGCTATTTCCTACGCTTTTCCCAAATGGGTCAAGATCGTATCTTGCTCAGCTCCAGGAATCATGTTAATATTCAAAGCAAGAAGTTGAACCTAGGGAATGAATTGAACATGAGGAATGGCACAAGGCATGACTGTTTCCTTATAATACTACAATTATCTTTCATTCATCTATCAAGATCAGTAGTTAGGCCAATATCAAGTCATGTGGCTTTTATTAATAAAAAGGACATTGTAAAATGGGCATATAGATTTTTCTAGTTCTTAGAACAATTTTGACCATAATTTAGAAATAAATATCAGTTGAGAAGAGTGTTAGACTATTTAAATCTATAGTATTTACTATTTATTTACATTTCAAAAAGAAAAATTCGAAGACTTTAAAAAAAAATCTAAAACAAACTTTTTTTTTGCAGTATTGGGGGATTTGAATTTAAGGCTTCATGTTCTGTAAGCAGGCACTCTACCACTTGAGCCACTCTGCCTATTTGTTTTCACATGGATTATGTTCAAGATAGATCTCACTTTTTGCCCAGGGCAGCCTGAACTACAGGCTTCCTATTTGTGCTTTGCTTTGTTGTTAGGAATGTAGGCCCAGACTGCTGTCACCAGGCTTCAGTTTCTCAAGTAGTTGGGGACAATAGGTATGCCCAGACAATAATTAAGAAGGACTCTCCCAATTTTCATGTCCACAATGGCCTTAAACTGTAATTCTCATTTCTACCTCCCAAGAAGCTAGGATTATAGGCTTGAGGTAGCACGCTTGGCTATAAAGAAGCATGTTTGAGAGCATATGTTGGGAAACTTTGTAAAGAACCAAATAGTATGTATTTTAGGCTTTAAAGCCTATATCATCTTTGTGGAAATTACTCTGTTCTGCCATTATAATACAAAAGTAGTCATGGGTCTTATGCAAATTATAGTGGGGGTCCTGATGATGATTACAATAAAACTTTATTTACAAAGACAAATGATGGGCCTAAGATAACTGACAGTTTTCAGTTTCCTTAACATGCTTTAGAAAGATAACTTCTGAAATAATAATAAAAAAACACATTAAGGGAAACAAAGGAGGAGGCAACAATGCTTGATAAGAAATGTACTCATTACCTTGTCCATGTAATTGTAACCCCTCTGTATGGTATTTTCACAATCAAAAAAAAGCGTTTAATTTATATATCTCCTTATACACCAACATGTCTATTCAAATCATTTGCACAGCCACCAAGAACCAAATTTCTCATTTGTAGACCAATAAGTTTAAAGAAAAAAAAAGCATTCAGGGGTAACAATGTATGACAAGTAATGTACTCATTGCCTTACTCATGTAACTATAACCTCTGTGTATAGCATCTTTACAATAAAAAAACGATAAAAAAAAAAGCATTCATTAGGCTATTGTAATAAAAGTTACAGGCAAAACCAAAACAAACAAGAAGAACCAAACCCAACAAAACAACATCAAATGTAGCAAATGCTATCAGGATTCCATTATAGAAATAAAATATATTTGTATAATGTATTTCAGTCATTTTCTACAATAAAATTTCACATAAGCCATTCAAGCAACTTCTATTTCTTGATGACAGTAATTCATTTGAGAGGTAGAGTGGAGCATTTACTACAGCTCCCCTTGGACTATCACAAAGGAATTTAAACAAACTTAGCCTGAAGACAAAAAGGAATGTATCCATAAGGGCTGCGGACTCGAAAACATCACTTTAAAATAATTCTAACGCTAGTTTGAAGTTCTTTATGTGACCTGATTGTTACATTTTGCCCTCAGAAATTCAGAAACTCTTAACTCCAACTCAACAGAATTTTTCCCAAGTATGGTATCATCATAATAGATGAAAATGAAAACGATTCCAAAAATAACTTCAAGTTAATTGTGCAGGTGAGAAAATAATTCCACCCACACATCAGCCAGTGCCAAACTGTCTGTGTGAAAAAAATAAAATAAAACTCTAGAAGAGTGCAACCAAGCCCAAGTTAAAGGAGGATTAAAAAAAGAAAGAAAGAAAGGAAAAGCCTAGACCACAATATATTTAAATCCTTACTTTAGCATCAGAAACACTATCGTATCAAGCATTCTATAAATCAGGGTCTCACTGCCAAGTATCCTATCAGAAATTTCTTTATAAAGAGCAAAATGATTTGTACACTATCTCCTGTCCAATAGATGATCTCTAGTTTTTCCATATATGGTAGCTAACTTTCACGATTTTATTTTGTCTTATTTCACCTTCTACAGTGTAATGGTAATGCCTTAAAACTTCAAGAGTTATAAAACTTACCATGCCAACAGGAGCTCTTTCGGTGATCTCATGAGACCAACTTCTGGACAAGAGTTCTATAATCTCTACTATTTCCTCTCCTTGCCACATCCCCCTACTCGTTTCCAGAAAATCTATAATATGTAATGATTTAGAATTAATACCCTAATTCCCCAGATCTTTTAATGAATTCACTTACACTTGGGGATCGGACCAAGGCATCTGTTCATGAATAGTGGAATGATTACCAAGTCCGGATGGAGAAGGCACGCTGCCATTTTTTCCTGAAATACATCCCAGCTGAGAAATCAACTGCCTCATGCCTGGATTTTCTTGTGTGTCAATTTTTTCCCCACTAAATATAAAACTCTTTTGGACATTTCTTTCCAAGATACCTCTCTTTGCACTGTTATATGTGTTATCTGATAGAGAAAAGGAATCAATTGATAAAACTTCCCTCCTGCATCTATACCAGAACTTTCCAGGCAAAATTAGCATCTGATTCAATTAATATCCATTGTGGCTCCAAATTTCAGAAATCATTTTTTAATTACATTGGGCATAAATGACACCTCCTAATCTTCCATCTGCCAAAAATTTAACACGAGATGAATCATGGTCTAATCCCTCTAGTTGAAAGGGGGGAAATCAGAGGGTAATATACAATCTCAAATTCATTGGTTCATTCTACACTTATCAAAGATTCTATGCATTAACGTTTGAGTGGCTTTCCTTTGCAGTTGATAACGCTTCCACCCTGACTTAAAATTCTATTCATAAAGACCAAATCGTTGATGTGAAGTTTTTTTTTTGCAACCAGTGCCACAGAGAATCTCCCCAGGGAATAATATTGGTCACGAACCCAAGTTCCCCTTTGAAATCAGAGAGCCAGGCAATGCTGTTGACTTTGAGATGGTCACCATCGTGTGCCAAGGACCTTGACAATCAGTGACGCTTCTGCTGTTGTACGCCTGGCTTGGATGGAAATTCCTGACCCTGTGGCAGAACACTGCACCTCACACACACTGCCCAGGCTGTGTTCAAACCTCCTGCCAACAGTATTTTGCTACTCTGCTCCCTCAGCGAAGAGGCATGCAGCCAACGTGATTGCCCACAGAGAAGAACTTCCTAGAACTTGCTGACCTGTCACCCTGAGTTGTGAGGCTTGTTCAAAAGCCTACCTCTTCTGACCTGGGCATTACTCTACACATTCAAAGCTCAAGATGGAAAACATTTTCTGAAAAGAGACTATTAATGATGCTCTCCCAGCATGACTAGATACTTCTTACACCTTGACCACTACCCACAGGAAGTTTCTGAAACACACCCTGTGAGTCCTGCCACTATGTAAATAAATACGACATGGCTGTCTTTTAGAAGTTTAACATCAGTAACATAAATCAATAAGGAAACAGAAAATGGAGTTATTGCTATTCATTATGGAGTCTTTTTTGATAGCTATCAAGTAGATCATACAGATAGTCAAAATTTTCACCATTGAACAAATTATTGATACCACATAATCACAGCTATCTACCAGAAGAACTCAGGGGACAATAGTGTCTCACTTTATTATCCTACGGTGCCTAACGCAGTGCTGTATACAACTTGGTATTTACTTGTATATGGAGTAAGTGATTGGAGTAAGTCTGATCTGCGAATAACTTTTCACACTGGCTAATTTCCCAGGAATCTGCTTACTATCCAACAATTAACTACTCTTAGGTTAATGGCTGTGCCCAATTGATGTCTTGGATTTCATCAACATATCCATAATGATTATAAGGAAGTATTAACATGAGCACTTCTTACCTGCCAGGTCTTTGGCTAAGGGTGGTAAGAACATTTTCTCGGTTAATCTTCTCAACCAATGAACAAGGAGTGGGATCCAGCTCTTCTTTCCTTTAAACCACTTTGCCTATTAAAGTACATAGACCGAGATTTTACTTGGAAAGAGTTGGATGCATTCTAGGTTGGAAAAGTCTGCCATTTTAATCAGTTAATTCCTTCCATTGATGCCTCGAATCTCTCCCCGGGTGTTAGGCCCTCGCCACAGATAGCTATCATCCTTCACTGAAAAAGAAATAAAATTGAAAAGTCAGTTTCTCACCCAACCCACATTTCAGAAGTGTTCAATACACACAAGTGACCTACTTAGCGGCGTCCATGGATGGAGGAAATTTTCCCATTGTCATAGATGCTCCATCAGATGGCCTTTGCCTAGAAGAAAAAAAAGTACTAATTTCTAGAATTCTTACTAGAAAATCTGAGATCTACTACTTCTATATGACAGGGAGAAGAATGCGCTTGCCCTTCATGTTTCTCATTTGACCTGTTGATTGACGTGCTGTGCCTTTCGTTTAGAATTTCAGCTATTTCTCCCATCTAGTCAGAGGTACAAGGACTGCTTCCTGCCAGTGGGAGTGGACATGGATTTACAATAATTTGTGCCTCAAGTCCTTTGCTTTGCCCTTTACTTCTCAAGATGCAATGTGAGAGCCAGCTGCCTGGATTTATGTCTAGAGGAGATCAAAACGATTTGATCTTCTCAAGATCAAAATGAAATCACCTCAACTAGTGAAGACATAGCCTAAGGTTATCAGATTGACCCACATTTATCTCTCTGATTCCAAGGAGATGAACACCAAAGGGCTCATATTACAATAAATATACAGACTGTAATCAAGCTTTGATGATTTGGCATCATTTGATTCTCTCACTGTCTTTTTTTCCCCTCCCAGAAGGTTGTAAAAGGTATGCTGGCCACTGTCAGATCATTTTCATTTTCCATTAAGAAAAAGAAATCCCAATGTGTTTTATTAAAATTTTTCATCATGCATATTACACTGCAATTCCTATTTTTTTAACTGAAAAGGATTGATTAAATCAGCAGGCAGCAACCGAATCGTGTTTAAGACTCAGTGTGACTGGAGTAGATTATTTTTTTTTCCCTATTTTTCCCCCCCCTGAATCTGTGGGCATGACTGGCTTTTTGTTCCTTTATTTCGTGGGACTCAAGCAGGGCAGCTTTAACCAATGGTTTTGTTGGTCACTTTGCTCCCTACCAAGGCCATGTTGTGTGAAAAAGAAATCAAAATACCTCAAATTACTTTGCTTAATAAAAATTGACAGGTAGTATTGAAGCAAGAAAAACAAATGGTCAGAGGCAGAGAACTCAGAGCCCAAAGTATGCCTGGCTGCTGTACTGTTGGGTACATTTTATAGGCTCGTTGTAACTTGCAACAAAGTTAAAATAATAACGCTTTAGTAGTAATAATACCTTACATATTGAGAATGCTTTTCATCTCCCGTTAGCCTAAGGCTTTTTACAGACTATATATAGATACTGCTCCAACTTCCAGTGAAATCCAGCTAGCTTTGGGGTGGGACCACTCATCCTCTCGCTGCCAGCCCTATTACACAACAGTTTTCAGGAGGGAAAATGAAGAATAATTTCTCCTGTTGAAACTGCAGGAGGAATTTCTGAGTGGGAAGAATGTAATTTCTAAGTTAGAATTGGCACTGACACTAGGACTTAACACCCCAATTCATACAGAAAGTAGGCGTGGGGACTTCAAAGAACATGAGGGGTCACGGCCATAGTTTTAGTCCTCAAATGATTAATTACAGCATTTATGAAAATGAAAGCTATTTCCCAATATGACTTCTTGCTTTTACCTGTTCAGCTTAAGAGGACCAAAAGAATTTTTTTCCACCTTTTAAAGTGAAAATAATTGTAAAAATATAGCTATACTTTCAATCGTGCAAGTGGACAACAAAGAGAACAAATGTAGTTTCAATTTTCCTAGGCATAGTGGAGAGACTGTATCTGTCGTCTAACCGTCTATCATTTGTATCTGTTTTCTTATATAGGATTAAAGAATCATCAAAGCAAATCTATGACCTATTAACGTTTTCCTGGTTCAGAGTACCAGATTGTTCTGGCTTTCATTAACCAACTCATTAATTAATCTAACCAACATTAACTAAATGCCAACAGCACCCTCCAGTTGTGGCAGCCAGAAATGATCTCCAGACATTGCAAAATGCCACGTGAGAGGCCAACTTGCTCCCAGTTGACAATGACTGATACTTGACAGATCATTTTCTCTGGGTTATGAAGTAAACACATGATTGGTTAGAACTCTAAAAAAAAAAAGCATATGCCAAAATAAAGGAAGGGAGAAGAAATGTCTATATTAAAATAAAATCTTGGCTGGCTGCTGGTAGCTCATGTCCGTAATCCTAACTACTTAGAAGGTGGAGATCTGAGGATTATGGTTCTAAGACAGCTCAGGCAGGAAAAATCAGTGTGCTGTTGACTCCAAATTAACCAACAAAAAGCTGGAAGTAGAGGTGTGGCTCAAGCAGCAGAGAACCAGCATTGAATGGAAAAAGCCAAGTGAACGTGTGAGGCTCTGAGTTCATGCCCAGTAAAAACACAAACATCAACCAACCAATAAAAAATGAAATTTCAGATAACTTTTTTATTATATTTTTTATTATTTAAGTATCCAGACACATACAAAAACATAAAGAAAAAAATGAACTTTACATACCTATCCCTGTGAATGAAGATTATTTATGTCTTCCATATATGTTGAATATATCACTTTTCAATAGAGAAGCCCTAAGCATCATGATATTTCTCCCTGTATATTCAGGATATAACTCGAAAAAGAACACATTGCCATATAGCCAGCCACAGAACCAATGTAATATTTAAACAATCAATCTTAGGATCATTTTATATGGTCCATAGTCACATTTCCCCAGTTGTTCCTTTGACAGTCTTGTGTGCCATTTGACTTGTATCTCTTTACCCTCACTGCTTGCAATGTGCCCTTGACATCATGACACTTGGTTTGAGTGGGTTCAACTTAGTTCATGCACAAAATGTACTACTGTCTCTCATCAGGAGACACATAAAATCTGGCTGTCCTCCTTGGTATATTGTTCTAGGACTCACCTGCCAGGCATGTGAATTTATGGGGTGGTAACTCAGCGGTTCTATTATGCCCCTTTATTAACTTTGGGGAGATTCTTTGGCAGTCAGCAAATATGTAGATTTTTAAAAATTACCTCTTATCAGCACAAACTCATGATCATTAAATGAAGTGGGGTTTTAAGACTTGCTGTTTGTTTCAATGGGTAATCAGTTAGAGAATAATATTTGGGAAAAAATACTTTTCTACCACCAAGTTCAAGTTCCATCCTTATTATATTTGAATTTTCTTAGCAAACAGCTTTGTTTGCTGCTTCCTAGGACAATGCTTTTTATCTTATTGATCATGGTCATCATTTAACAGATTTTAATTTAAAGAAATGAATGCTTTTTGAGATTTTTTTCTTCTCAATGTAATTTTTAGCTTGTTTGAACCTTTATTATTCCACATGGGCATTAAGATCATTCTACCTTTTCCTTGAATTGAAAATGAAAACTTCAGAATTACTAATTGAGATGGTAGTTTGTTCATATATTAAATTGTGGGTGCTTGACATTGGTCTGGTACATTTTGTTATCCAAGACTGATGCACCTTTACATTTTGTGAACTACTTTTATGTACTACAAGATTCAACAAAATATGAAATTATTAGAAAGGTATTTGTGGTGATTTTTAAATGACGTTAGAGACATTTACTATTCAGCCAAGGGAAAAACAACCTACAGAAATAAGACCCTATGCTTTGTATGTCCCTCCCCCACAGTATAACCCCTGCTTTCACTATATTTGATGTCAGTATAACTTGTGGAGGAGATGGGGAAAAACCAGTTCTATAAGGATACAGGTGGACCTGTTGCAACAATGAGAAGCACAAGTTGTCATGTCCAAAACGAGCTTTACAACGTCGGTGCGGGGGGGGGGGGTGGGGGGTGGGGGTGGGGGAGGGGGGGAAGGAATAGGATTGGGATGGGGGAGAGGGGGGAGGCTGGGAAGGGATGTGAAGGGTAAACAAAGGAGGAGGCTGCAATGCTTGGTAAGAAATGTACGCATTATCCTGCCCATGTAATTGTAACTCCTCTGTACAGTATGTTCACAAATAAAATTAAAAAAAAAAAAGAAATAAGACCCTATGGACAATATGATGTTGATTAAATTAAATTGAACAGAAAATAACTGACAGGAAATATACTATCACATTAACAATGTGATGTATCTGCCATGTAAAGTTTACAGATAATCTTTATTTGCCATCTTTAATATCGTAGAGCTTTCAGATTGTTAATATTAGGCTGGACACAGAACCTGACTGTGGATGGAAAAAGAATATAGACTCTCCAATTTTGCCTCTGAAAGAAGTAGTGAGATCGGAATCCTCGAACCAGCAGCGAAACACAAGTGACACCTATTGCTGTGTGCCAAAGTCCCATTCTGTCACAGAAGGACCTATAAAAATCCTCCCGTGACAAGGTGTCTGAAGGATTCAGTCAAATTACATAGCACTGCTATATGTGTAGAATGATTCTTTCCTTATAAAACAGAAACTCTAAAATAAGCATGCCAGTTCAGTCTTCCAACATAAGCATTATGTTGGAGTTCATAGGAAGTAATCACAATTAGTGTATGCGGGCATTTATAGCTTCATTCCAACATATAATAAATGCTTTGTGTGGAAAAATTTTGAAAGCACTTTGCCTGAAAGCACCAACTAGTCAAAAAATGAACGGGAGACAATGCTTAGTTAACTCAAAGAAAATTCCCGTGAATTCTCTAGCAAGTATTTGGATGAAGGCTAAATTGTCAATTGAAAATTGTTACCCCTGAACAAACCCTATCAACATGTTCTTTGTTGTCTCATCTTTCAATATATGTCTTCTTTTGATTCCTTTGAAGAATAACAATGAAAGATTGAAACATTAGGTACTCAATAAATGCAGGTAAAAACTTTCTACTATGAAAATGTCTTCCTAAGCCAGCATTTCCGTCCCACTGTCTTCTCCTGGAAATCATAGAACAAGACGAAGAAGACAGAAATTCTTTTTTTTTTTTTTTTACAAATTCTATGAGCTCCATTTACATGAAGCTAAGATAGAGATCATATCCACGGGCATGTCTATGAGTTGCCCCAAATAATTCACAAGAGGAAGAAGTAAAGAGAATTAAACAGTGAGATCTATGTGAGGGACCAGGACTCATGCACACTAGTTATAGTCAGCAGTACTGTACTTTCTGAAGGTGAGAACCTTACTGGGTGGTGAGGAAAAATCATATCCTGGATTAGCAATAAGGGGACAGAAAGGGAACTAGACGGGACTGGCAATAAAATTATTTAAGTCTGCTTTGTTCCAAAGAAGCAGATGAAGTGGGTCTATGCTAATAACCACAGTGATAGACCCCAGTTGCATGAATGGTGCATTTGTTCCTGCAGTAGCAGTGAAGGAAAGGCCTTCAAGCTCTTAATGTGAGGGACTGCCCTGAATCCCCTCCTCTCTCAGCTTACACCATCAGTAATCTCCCCCAAATGGGCATCTAATTCAATATCACAATCTGAAACAGTGCCGGCACAAATATATAACATGAAAACTCCAAATGGGCATCTCATTCAAGATAAGAATCTGAAACAGTGCCGCACATATACATAACATGAAAACTAGTAGCAAAACACAACAATATTGTATAATGGATTAAAAATCCCCATATCATGAGACATTGTCTTGAAGCAGAAAAACATGACAACCCAAACATCATTAAATGTTTAAAACCTGTGATAAAACTTTTATGAAGATCACAAGAGAAAATGCCAAAACACATGCACAAAGGTAAGAATATTTAGTCACAAATGTGGCAATGTAGGAGAGATATTAGGTGATTTATTTCACAAAGAAGGAAATAAAATATAAGATGCCTAGATTGCACAAAATATACCATAGAAGAATGATGAACAAATTTTCAAAACAGAAAAAGAACAAGAGAAAAATGCTGGAGTATCAGTAAGGAAGGAAGAAAACAGATTTAAAATATATGTAAAGAAACAATCGCATGAAAGCGAAAACATTTGAATACTTATCTTGGGGTTCATTTCACCTAACATCAACTTATTTGACCTTTTCTGCTTGTCTCAGACATATACTAGTAATTGCAAATGAGGGAAACCATGGGACCTATGTTCCTTTGGGCCTGGCTTACTTCACTTAATATAATTTTTCCCAAGTCTTTCCATTTCCTAACAAATGGGGCAATGTCATTCTTTCTGATGAAGGCATAGAATTCCATTGTGTATAGATACCACATTTACAAGATGATTTCTTTGTTGCTTTGTATGTCCCTCCCCCATGGTATAACCCCTGCTTTCATTGTATTTGATGTTGGTATAATTTGTGGAGGGGAAGGGAAAAAACAAATCGTTTAAATAGGGATACAGGTGGACCCATTGCAACAATGAGATGTGCAAATCGTTATGTTAAAAATGAACTTTACAACTTTGGGGTGGGGGGAGATGGGAGGGAATGGGAAGGGGAAATGGAGGAGGAGGCAACAATGCTTGATAAGAAATGTACTCATTATCTTGCCCATGTAATTGTAACCCCTCTGTACAGTATTTTCACAATAAAAAATTTTTAAAAATAAAAAATAAAAAAATATATGTAAAGAGAATACATTGTCTCATCACTTTCTAAAATATGTTAGCTGAACTCTGACAACATTGTTGATTATGGTTTGTGTAGGAATAGAAAGGCTTATGAGAAAATTATAAATTTAGGAGAATAGAGATTAATGGTAGGTCAGAGTTCTACATTTTACTTGGATTAGAAAATTGATAACACTGGTAGATTGTTACATGTTATACAAATAAAATATAATAACTCAAACAACTGCAAAAATAATCATATAAAGAAACACTAGATAAATAACAAATATAAATTTAACTTCTTTAAAATTAAAGACTCCTGTTTTGCAAGAGATCCTGCAAAACAGATAAAAAGAAAAGCTACAGAATGAGAGAGTATTTGCAAACCATATGTTCTACAAAGTACTGGTGTCTAAACTGTGCAAGAGAATTGTCAAAACTCCATGCTGAAAAATAAAACCACTCGAATCTATCCACTAACAGGTTGAAGAATTAAATTTATAGATGGGTGCTGGTGGCTCATGCCTATAACCCTGCTTACTCAGGAAGCTGAGCTCTGGAGGATTGAGGTTAGAGGCCAGCCAGGCAGAAAAATCCCTGGCATACCATCATCAAAAATAACCAGCAAAAAGCCAGACAGGAGGTATGGCTCTAGTGTGAGAGTGACAGACAAGCAAGCCTAGCTCAGCAAGTAAGCTGAGCTAGCATTGAGGTCTTGAGGTTAAAAAAAAAACAAAAACCTCAATAATCTCTCAGAAAAGTAGGTATAGATTGAAACTTCTGTAATCATATTTTTAAAAAATCTACAAAAATCCTATATCTAATATGATTCTCAATTTTGATTCTCCCTTGCCTTACATTAGAAACTGGAAGGAGACATCATGTCTTACCAATCTTATTCATCAACACACTTGAAGTTCTAGATAATGCAATATGACAAGAAAAAAATATATACAAAGGGCTATCATTTGGGAAGAAAAATAAAAATTGTTTTTGTTAAAATTTGACATGGTGGATTATATTGCCAATCACAAAGAATCACTGACAATAGCTGTTTTGAAATGATTTAGAACACACGGAGGTTTCTTTTCATATTCTAGAACTTCTTGATTTTCTTGAACTCCTACCTATGGCCTTCCATAAAGCTGACATCACAGAGTTGCACCAGCATACCTGGATTATTTGTTGAGATGGAGTTCTTGTTCATTTTTTGCCCATGCTTGCACCAAGCCACAATCCTTCTAGTCTCATTCTCTCTCTCTCTCTCTCTCTCTCTCTCTCTCTCTCTCTCTCTCTCTCTCTCTCTCTCTCTCTCTCTCTCTCTCTCTCTCCCCCTCCCCCTCTCTCTCCCCCCTCTCTGTCTCTGTCTCTGTCTCTCTCTAGGATACATGTATTAAAATGACACAAAATACCAGTTTTTTAAAAAAATTCATAAATTACATGTTAATGATGATCACTTAATAAGATGCTCTCAAACAATGCTGGTGACATTGCAAATCAAAATTACTTGGAAAGTTATGCAACAAATGTTAACAAACTTGTACTAAGACCTTAAATAATGTTCCTTCACAAATAAATGTTCATATACACGGTCCCAGTAATTCTTCTGCCAATCTTCAGGATGATAAGACCACATTTGAACATGTGATACTACATTCATAGCTTAAATGGTACATAGCGTAACAGTTTAAGCTTCCTACTTCTATGATGTAAATGTCAGGAAAAAACATAGAAAATAATGTACGTAACATATCAAGACTATACCAAACATACGCATATTTACTTTGTGACTTCTGATACATAAATACAACATATATACATATATTAAAGTACATTACTACTATATACTACTATGCTAAATTGTATAATGTTTACTAAAAGCTCAGCATTTTTTATATAAAACTCCCCAAATGTCTCTTAATCTAGACAAATAATAGAGATGAAGGGAGGAAAGAGAGAGAGGAAAGGGAGAGAAAGACAGACACCCAAAGAGAGATTTATGTAAGTTGATTAAATGCTTATAATTTAGAAACACATAAAATGATAGCTGACTACATACTTTGACTTTGATAAAATGTTTATGGCTTGCATGGGTTCGGTTTCTTTTTATTGTTATTCCAGAGCAGAGGCCGCAGACTGGGAGCAATTCTGCTAACTGGTCAACTAGGTGAGTTCTACTGGCATTCTACATTTGCCATATGCTCTCCTTTCTCATTTTACTCCTATTTTTTCTTTCAGTCTATTATTTTATTCTTCCAGTCTCCTTCATCATAGTCTGTCCCTTATCCCTGCTTCCCATAGACCCCCTGAATAAGAATTACATGGAGGTTGATGTCAACCACAGAGGCTTGACCACAGACCAAGCCCTATCAGTATCAGGGGACCTGCATTTGACAGGTCTCCTGGGTGATTATTATTCATTCCTCTGGGAACCATTGTTGAGCCCCACACATAAAGCTTGCTGCTATGGTAGCCTAGAAGGAAAGAGATCATAGACAAAAGAAGTAAATCATTTCTGGGTTCTCAAAATTCTATGGATCAGAGTACACATATGGGGGTAGAAATGGAGCTCTTTAGGCATAACTTGTGATAAAAAAAAAAGCAATTGAGGGATTTGGAGAAATGATCCGTGTGTGTGTGTGTGTGTGTGTGTGTGTGTGTGTGTGTGTGTGTGTGTGTGTGTGTGTGTGTGTGTGTGTGTAGGCATGTGTGGCCAAATATCCCTTGTTTTGCCAATTCTAGGAATTTTCAAACTGTATGATGTAGGTGGTCTTTTCCCTTTCTGCCTTCTCTCCATTCAAGCAGATTAGCTTTCTGCCTTGACTTGTCTGACATTTAGAATTCCATGAAGGATTTCATCTAATAAACTGGTCTGCTTCTCAAGGGAAAGCATTTGAAAAACAACTGGCATAATTCTACCATGAATCTGTTAAACCAAATCACCAGTGCAAAGAAAGACAGGGTCAAAGACATACTAAGGACTCCATAAGGAAAGAAATGATGATCCTTCTCTTGACATTGAATGGTTATCTACCACTTCAACTTTCACCTAAAATTCCTAAATTGATGACTGCTTCTGGTTGTGAAAGTGAAGAACATCTTAGGTTTTATTTATTGGGTCAATATTTTCCAGTTCTTGATTTTGAACTTTATCTATCTAGTATGCTAGTTGATTTCTAATTTTTCTATGGTATAATAAAAAAAATCTGCATTTCTATTCACTAAGAATTATTTCACCATGGGAACATTCTCTTGCCATTTTCAATCATGTTCAAAGAATCCTTCCATTTTGTAACCCCATTTTATAGGCATTTAACACAGGATCACACATGTATGATCATTTTCATATCTTCCCTAGACAATGGTCAAAGTGTAAACACTAATCTCAGGAAGCCCAGGCTTAACAAGTATATTCAAATCATTACACGAATCTAATTACAAAGCCAAAGATTCAGTCCTCTGCTCTAGCTAATTCTATGGTATATTCAAAACATCTTAGTAGAGTGTTACCCATTTTAAATATAGCTTTTATTTTTGGCTTTATTTTTCTGGCTTTTTGATCTTCAGTTGTTTTTTTTTTTTTTGGCGGGGGAGGGTAAAACTGTTAAAAGAATGATGTTACCTGCTGCTGAGTTCATGTTGAGAAAGGCACTATATTGAGGTGCAGTTTGAAACGTGACAGCATATGTAAATGTGTTGGTGACTCTAAAAATACATGGATAAATGATGCATGACATCCACAGAGTATGCACAACTTTGTATTTATATAGTACCTACATGTAGACATTAGGATTCTATTTATGCATTTGCCAAGAAAGGGAAAAGTGTCTACATATGTCTCGTAAATATGGATCCGGGCTCATGCCCAATGCAGATGCTGCAGAGATGCGCAAGTGGGGACAGGGGCTGCCGCTCTGGGAGCAAGCTGTCTATCAGATCATTTCCCCAGAATAGGTTTCTGGAAACATGAACAAAGATGATGGCCTATAGACAAAAACAGCAAAGGAAAATGTATCAAATACAAGGAAGATTCCTTTTCTGTGGAGCTTCAGCAGTCCTTTCCTGTAATTTTTGGAAAATTAGGAATCTAGAAATGTCATGTGTGGCTACTGTTACTAAGCCAGTAGGCTAACAGAACCCAGCAAACCCATTTTCCCAGCACCCAAAGAGATCAGAGTTTACTGCGCCTTGTATATAACCACCATAATGATTCATGAGGGAACTGCAGTGGCTCACAAAGAAAGAAAGAGCCTATCACTGATGCAATATGTGTTTAAGGGCTTTGACCTTAGAACCACAAAATCCAGGATCAGAGTCTAGGTTTTAGTACTTTGGGACTGTAAATCCAGGTTTCCAATCCAAGTTCACTTATCTCTAATATAGGAATGAGTGAATTTCTCCCTACTATAGAGTTAAGCACAATTAAATGGTAGAATTCTGCTAACATAATCAGAACAGCAATGGGACATCACGAAATGCAAACATAGTGGATATTCATTCTGTTATGCTTTACTAATATTTCTTTGAGTAAAGTAGGACTTATTTTTTCACTTGGGATGACATTTTATATATATATTTACAATATATTTGAATATTCCTACTCTAAGGTATGAATATATAATTCCCAAACAGATTAGTGCACATGACTTTTAAAGTAATTTGATTTCTTATAAGTTTTATATTTATATTATAAAGTTTTAGCATATTTGATTCTGTGAAAGGTTAGATTATTATATCTCATTCAAAACATCAGTGGTTCAGTCTTTCATCTCATGACAGTCAAAAGCTAAATCAAATTTCATGTGTATCTGCCAGCTGTAAGTTCAAATTTTCTTTGCAAATTAATACCCTAATGTGCTAGATGTGTATTCTGGGGGTACCAGAATGTAGTGCAAATAGCCTCATTTAATGAAGAAATTTCTAAAAGCCTATTACTTTCCCTTTGGTGACTGAGTTTAAAATATATAACTGTCCTTATTGAAGTTGGAAAAATGACTTACTTGCATAGTTATCAGTTTTTATTGCAAAAGAATTAATGTCCATAGCCACTTAATTAGCATTGTTTCTAAGAAGGTCCTGTCCTTATTGTATACTTAAGTCATAATGTTCCACAATGCAGAATCCGTGTCTTGAATTTGGAAACTTGGCTCTTTGTAAACTCGACTTAAAATCTAATCCATATAAAGGACATAAAAGGAACAAAATAGTGTGGGGAGATTAGTTTTTTGTTCCTTTCTGTCTATTAAGTCTTTGACTTTCCTTCATCCTCTCTTCTCCTTCCTTTCCTTCCCTGATAATCTCCTTGTTCATTTTTTAAAATGTGAACAATGACATAAAAGAGAGATGGGGGGAAATATAGTGAATATACCAGGAGAAGTTGGTTTTGCTTACTACCTCACATCCCCCAGTTGAAGGATTTTATAGTTAAAAATATTTTACCACCATCTGTTCAAGACTCAGCTCCTACAGCCAGTTCATCAGCAACTCCACCTCTTATGGTTGATTTTTATTCATCTAACTTAGGAAGCTTTACAGAAATATACAGTATATGCTAAGCCCATCCCTTATTAAGTATTACATGCTAGAATCATTGTTCTTTTAAATGACACAAGAAATCTAACTCTATTAAGGAGAAAACAGCATTATCTCTCTATCAGAAATTAATAATAAATGAACCATCTAAGTATTTCCCACAAGTAAATGGATATTCTTTAACATGGTGGCCTTGCTTACTGAACAGAGAAAAGGCTCACCATCGTTTTAAATAATAGTGATATAATTTTAATAAGGTTGCATTTTTTATTAGGTGCATTTAAGCACTCTTTCTGATCTCTCGTATTATGCTCAGCCGTTAAGCAGCTTTTTTGTGGAGCTTTTGTAACCACCTCATTTAACATTAGGTATATCTTTTAGTTTAATTAAAGCATTTCTCTCTTTCAGTAATAGTCGATTGTTTTCAGTTCACCCATTATATATAATTGTTTTCTTTGATCCATTCAAAACCTGGCTATTTTTCATGGCTAATTAAATCAACACTTGACCACTGCATTTAATGCTTAACTCAGTTTTATTTCTAATCTTGCCTACCTGGGCTTCCACACATAATACATCTTGAAAAGACTGCTTACTTTATTAAGTTACATACCACCTACACCTTGTCCTTGTAGTAGAGTCAATGTGTATATTTCAAGAATTCCAGCAGAGGGCAGTCAAGCAAGAATAATCATTCCTATAAGAGGAGAAATTGATGATGATGTTCCCTGATATATTTTTTTTCAAATCAGAATAACATTAGTGTGTGTGTGTGTGTGTGTGTGTGTGTGTGTGTGTGTGTGCGCGCTCTAGTGTGTGTGTGTGTGTGTGTGTGTGTGTGTGTGTGTGTGTGTGTGTGTGTGTGTGTGTGTGTGTGTTGGGGATTGAGGATTGGGGGTGGGTGGAACAAATCTATCCTTGATGAGCCAACTGATTTCTCACTTAACCTCTCTCACAGCTGAATAAGAGCCACTGTGAGCACAAGATAAGAGACAAGATATTTTCAAAACACTCCTAGTATTAAAACCAAAGCCATAAATTCTGTTATAAAAACTGACATCTTTATCACTCTCGATGTTGGCTTCTTTTATATTTTATGGATTTTATGAATAAGTTCACATCATTGAGGGAAATAATCAAACTTTTGAAGAATACTACCACTTACTCAAACATTGTTAAACAGATTTTAATATAATCCTATAAACAAAACCAAACTGGTCTCAGTTTTCATAGGGGAAAAAATAGGAGTAGATCTATTCTATGAGAGAGGAGATGGGGTTTCCAAAATGAATACCAGATTATGGGAAGGTGAGGTATTCTTGGGGGGGCAGGGGAATGAGGCCAAGAGGAAGAGAAGTAGACAAATAAAGAGGAGAAGTGTTGGAAAATGCAGTCATACTCTTTAACGTATGTATGTGAAAATGGAGCTAGGTAAATTGAGGGGATGGGTGGGTTATGAGAAACAGGGGAGAACAATGAAAGGAGTGACACCGGTCAAGATGCATTGTAGTCAGAAACTGACATGTAGAATTGAAAGCCCTTTGTATACCTATTTAATAAAAAATACATGTATTAATTCATGTCATCATAAGAATAAAGCTATGATATATTAAAACAACAACAACCCAAAGAAAGACGGAATTTTTCATCCCTGGAGCACATTGTCTGAACAATAATCAACTCTCTCTACCATTTCTAATGACTCTCAGATACTTGCCATCTGATTCTTTCTTTCCAAAAAGGCCTTCCACCATCTGTGACCAGAAACATTGACTAGATTGACTGTCTAGGAATATGGATATTCCATTCCTTTACCTCTGGTGTGCTGGCTAATGTTCAACTGTCCACAGGGAAGGAGACCTAACTCACAGCTTGTGCCAATTTCCAGAAGTATAAACATTCACACTATGATTTCAAACTAGCAATGTGAAGTCAGTGAACTTCATGGGAGAGAGACACACTGTGACACATTAGTAGCTGATGTTTCCAGCCCCTGGCTACAGAAGACATAAACAACATCAAGGGTAAAATGCAGGGAAAACACAGAAGGTTCTGTTCTGAGTCTTTATTTCTGACTAAATGTCATTGATTTAGCTGTGCATTTGCATAATTTAAATTTTGATGATGGCTATCAAAGTACTGAGCCTTTGACCATGAGCTTTTGGTGTTTAATAGGAAGTGACTTCAGCACACCATAAATACAATAGACCTGATAGAAACACACTCTGGAAGAGAAGCAAGACAGGGAAGGCCTGGATGTCACGAGTAAGAATCAATGATCTTTTCATTGAGGATATTTCATCATCCTTTACACTTGAGTTTTCTAAGCAGGGAAAATTGTATCATGTTAATGAATTGTTCTCTCACTTGCAAAATTAATTTTTCTCCTATTAGGCTCACGCTTTCATAGTTAATCATTGATGTGCCACTCTCATTCTTTCATCTGCCCAATCTGTAAACCTCGATTCGTATTTAACTTTAGAAAAATCAATCCAGCATATTTTCTTGGTGGTAGTGGAGTTTCAACTCAGGGCTTTGAGCTTGGGAGGTAAGTACTCTACAATTTGAGCCATACTACACTCCTCTACTCTTTTTTGCTTTTCTTATTTTTCAAATAAGGTCCTGTGCTTACATCCAGGCCAGCCTAACCTGTGAATCCAGCTTTTGTTGGTTGAGATGAGGTCTCATGGATATTTGGGCCCAGTCTTTGAATCTCCATCCCTCTAGTCTCTGCCTTCTGAGCAGCTAGCCTTCCAGATGTGAGGCATCAGGCCCAGCTGAGAATTCACCTTTTTAAATAAATAATGGTATTTAAAAAGAAAATACATTTATTCATATAGGGCAAATCATTATCATTTAAAAGAAATAGGCATTGCCTTTATATACAAATGATAAAAAGAAAATATTAGAAAATATTTGTGAGACATTATAGCTTACTGAAACATTTATAGCTTTGGTCAGCTCACTTTTTGTCAAAGAAGTCCTGGAGCAGATTTTGAAAAAGGATTGAAAACCTATGCTCTCCCATTAAGCATTTCTACTTGACATACTCCAAGAAATTGAGACTGAATTAAAGAGACCTCTTGGGCTGGGAAGGTGGCTCAGTGGTAGAGCATTTGCCTTGCATGCGTGAGGCCCTGGGTTCGATTCCTCAGCACCACATAAGCAAAAAGAAAAAAAGCCGGAAGTGGTGCTGTGGCTCAAGTGGTAGAGCGCTAGCCTTGAGTTGAAGAGCTGAGGGACAGCGCCCAGGCCCAGAGTTCAGACCCCATGACTGGACCCAAAAATAAATAAATAAATAAATAAATAACTAGACTTCCTGGGCCTGAGTGTGTAGTAGAACTTTCCTGAAACATCAAGGCTCAGGTTTCCATATGTAATATGCATAGATGACAGATAGATAGACAAAAACACAGGCAAGCAGGCAGCCAGGTAGACAGATGATAGACTGATAGACTGGTTGATTGACAGATTGATATATGGTAGATGGACAGATGATAGAGAGAGAGAGATGAACAAATAGGGACAATAGGCAGATAGATATAAATAAAAGGGGACACCCTCATACTCAGTGTTTGTTTTTGTGCTGGTCCTGGGGCTTTAACACAGTTCCAGGGCCCTCTCCCTGAGCTTCATTTGTTCAAGGCTAGTGCTCTACCACTTGCACCAGAGCTCCACATCCAGCTTTTGTGGATAGTTTAGTAGAGATAATAGTCAAAGGACTGCCTGGGCTAGTTTCACACCATAATCCTCAGATCTCACACTCCTGAGTAGCTAGGATTATAGGCATCAGTCACTGGTGCCTAGCAATTCAATGTTGTTATTGTTGGTTTTTAATTTTTCATGCCCACAACCTTGTACATAAAATTCTTCAGTGTACACTCGAAATTACCTTGCCTTTTACTTGAAATGCACACGCCTAGCTTTTACTAACACAGCTCTCCTACTAGGCACCCAGATTATGAGCTCTATCTACTGCGAAAGGCAGATGTTTTACTTTGGTCTTCATCAGTTTCTTATTCAGCAATTAGGAAGATAAGCACCAAGTTCAAACCCCAGTACTACCAAAAACTATATATACATATATATCATATGCACATATATCATATATAAACACACATATATAGATATATCATATATATACACATATATATTATGCATTATATATACTGTTTGCATATTATCAAGCTATTTGGTTGTACTTAGCAGAAAGGAACAGAGAAAATAAGCATTACCCCACCTTTCTGGAAACAGAAGTACTTAACACTTTGTTTCGAAACCTTCTCACTCTCTACCTGGAATACTGGATCCTCTGGCTTTTCTGCTACACACCCTAATTGAGAAGCCTGTTCTTCCCAAATTGCTTATTACTAAAGTAGCCTACACTATCCAGGCTTTTATCCATAATGGGTTTTCTCCATCCCCCATTATTATCAGGCTCATTCTTAAGAGTCCTTCCCTTTGTTTTTGGATTAGAGGAATTGTTGATCTGAACAGAATCTGGTTAATGTTCCCATGTTTTTCACTTTTAGAGAGGGAAAATTTCCTCTCTAAAACACAGGAAAAAGGAAATTTTCCTTTAAATCTGACCATGTGAGTATGCTTTCATAATGTAGCCTAAGTAAAAGGGCTATTGCAAACTACTCACAATACTTTACCCAGGTTATCATTTGGGTATCTAATAGAAGTGCTACTCGAGTCTTATTTCTGACCTTTTACCCCGTTAAGATCATCTCCACTCTAGGGGCTGTCTTGACATCTTCACTGGACTTATCATTCAAGTCTCAACTCAATGTCATGCCTCAAGAATGCTGTTTTTGTCCTTCCATGGATTCCTGTTTCCTTTGTCCAACAAGATTTCCTTGATATTTGACTATCTTATTAATTCATTTGCGTACTTTATATGCAATTTCTTTGTTCTCCCCTTAGGACATTAGTTTGATGAGAAAGAGGTAAGCATGAGTGAGTAAATAAATGGATGAATGAATTATGATTGTGACATATATCAAAACCAGTCATATTTATAACCTGAAACTTTGAATTTGGGTGTGAAAATGTTGAAAAATGACATGGAATTGTCTTTCTGACTCAGTTCTTAGCTCATTGTATCAAAATGGGTTCATGATAGTTCCAATGCAAAAATCTATTTAAATACGCAGTAAAGAAAATAAATTTGTATCAGAGACATCAATACTAACTTCAGAAAATAATGAAAAATAGGGGAATCCCTGAACAATTTTAGAAAGTCTTAAGATAAAGCTTTTATATATTGTAGTCAAGACAGAAATACCTGAAAATAATTATTCTTTAGAATTTCAATATAGCTGGCAACTTCAGTAAAGAAAATGATAGTTTTGAAGGTTAGATTGTGTCGTTGATACAGAATATTTGGAAGGTCAAAAAGATCCAGAAAACAGAAGTGTACAGTATTGGGGATATTAACTATAAAGAGCTCTGTGGAGATTTTAATCACCTAGATATTTCCTTTTGTCCTTGTGGGATAACTTTGCTTCAGGATGTCTGGCACTGTTTTTTTTTTTTATTTTTTTAACTTTAATTTTATTTTCATAATTTGGGTTATAGTGTGTCACCAACATTCATGCTCAAGTTCAACTATCCAAAAAAGAAAAAAAGAAATTAAGGTACAAGTTTTCCATAGACCTTCTAATAGAAGAGTGCCGTGAGAATTCAGTGAAACAATCATGTTCATAAAATAATGTGTTTCTCAGTGGCATTTGTTCCCAATACCCTTCCCTTTTAGTATATGTGTTGGGGTGCAGGAGAGGAAGATGTGTTTGCTGAGGCAATTACCCATTATTGTTGAATGGCCTAGCCATCCCCCGAGAAAACTCATGCATAATTTGTTTGTGCATAATATACTGTCTGCAGTACTGCGCAGAGGGGAAAACACTTGGGGCTTCTTGCTCCTGTTCTTTCTTCTATTTGAACTGACCTCTTCTTCCACCCAGCCTCCACCCTCATCTCCATGTGGTCCAATCCAACCATCTTTCAAACTCAAGTGCTTTAATAACCCTTGCAGAAAGTGATGTTTCTTCCTCTCAACAATCCCTCACGTTATTGATCCTCTCATTAGACAGAAAATAAAATACTTAGAACACATTTTATCTCGTTAGGATATAACTGTCATGGGGTGAACAGCTAATGGGTTACTGGCCTCCTGACACTCTTTTTGAAAACTGCTCTCTCTCTCTCTCTCTTTGTCTTTCTCTCTCACTCTCACTCTCTACTCTCTCTCCGACTCATTCCACCCTCTCATCTCTCATGTACATGATGCATGCAGAAGCAAATATACTCCAGCAGCAATCAGGAGAGGATCTCCTAGCAAGCCATAACACCTCATGGAGTAAACTTGTATAGGGTGGACATAGGGCTTATGCTAAGGTAACAGGACATGAAATGAAGGTGTGTGTGTGTGTGTGTGTGTGTGTGTGTGTGTGTGTGCTGGGGCAGGGGTAGAGGATTAACCATGTTCCAATCTCCCTCTCCATGTGGTTTAGACAGCAAGACCTAGTACTGAAAGTGAGTAATATTACTCATCAACACCCAATTTTCTCATAGCTGCCACTTTCTCAGAAAAAGGCAACACTGCTCATGTTAACCAGGAAGATCCCCCATGACTAAAGGCTGCTACCTCTCTTCATTCTTTCATCATTCTTTTCACACCGCACTATAGGGATGTCGGCTTTCATGCTGTTCTGCAATACTCCAGAATGCTCTACATTGAGCTGAATGTTTATGCTCTACCACCCCGGATTCACCTGTTGAAGCACATTCTGCAATGTAATATGATATTTAGTGGTCAGGCCTTTGGGAGGTTGTTAGTCTTAAATAAAGCCAATAGGATGGATGCACTAAGACAGGATGAAGGCTCTAATAAGGAGTTGAGAAACCACAGCTAGCTCTCTCCACCATGTGAGGATACAAGATAAAGTCAGTTATCTGCAGATTAGGAAGCAGGTGTACCATGACCCCAAATATTCTGCCCTTGGGATTAGTATCTGTTATTTAGTCACTTAGCCTGTAATAATTTATGGTTTTCTACAGCAGCTCAAATGCTCTCAAATAGGACCTGGGTCCTGAGTGGTTTTTTTCTTTCCATGACTCCTCTCTCCCAATGCTGGTATGACCAACACTCTCACTTTGAGTTTTTCAGCAAGTATCTATTCTGACATTCTGTTTAAACCTGTAACCTCCCTCCTCCTCAAGCTGTTTATTTTTTATTTTACCTGTATCACTTCATAATATTTTTCCTGTTTATAAATTAAATTTCTTCCTTCACTTAAGCTACTTCCTAAAAATTGTTATAGCTTGAACTAAGACACCATTTAATAAATTCAAGAAGGCAAAAGTCAGGTTCATTCATTTGCACATTGGAACCATCCTCTCTTGCTTTGTCATACTGCCTTACATACAATGCACATTTATCTTAAATGATTGAATGCAACTGTGTTTAGATAAAATCTGACTTACTGAGGTTTTTGCCCCATGGTAAAACATATTATTGCATGACCACTGCATACGGTTATAAAATTGCACTGATGATGTATTTATTTACCTGTTGTTTTATGCCACTTGTTGTTAAATTAATTCTTGCATATGCAGGTCATTGTTTGTGTATCTTATTTGTCAGGTTACGATCATCTAATCACCCAATTCCTCGGGTGGGTGGTGATATCTAGTTCTCTTCTGCTAAGATCTACAATCAGTGTATTATCAAAGTGCAATCAGCACATGTCTGGCACAGCAGTGGTGCATTAATTTCCTTGCAAGGTTTGTTTTCAGCATTCCGGAAAGGAGTCAATGACTCAAAAGTAATGCAGAACACAAGAGAGAAGACATTTCAGCCCTCATGAAGGGATGTTCAACAATACAACAATTACCCATAGTACACTGATAATGCCCACAGAGACCCTTAGAAGTCCCTATTGAGAATTTCAGAATTAAAAGTTACATTACAAAAAAATGGCTTCTGGAACATGAGCACTAGTGGTACAGGGAAGGCAAACAGAGAAGGCAGTGGATGAACATGGTCCAAGGACTTTATGGAAGATGTGAAAAGGGAACAATGAAACCACCATAAATGGAAACTTGTGTGTGCTGTAGTGTGAGTCTGTATGCAAGACCTGGTCCCCAGTTTAGTGTTCTGGATAGATGGTAAACCTTTTAGGAGGTTTTAGGAACTTCCAATAAGAGTTTCTTAGGTCATTGACAGTGTGCCCTTGAAGGGGATTAGGGGGCCCCATTCCATTGTCTCTTTTCTCCCTGGCCTTGAGTGGCTTTGTTCTGTCCCATACTTCTGCCACACTGCTCTGTTTCACTATAGACCCAAGGCAACTTGGCCCACCAACCATGATCTGAAACCTCTGGGAGTGAGAGGGGAATAGCTCTCTTCTCATCCCAGGTATTTGTTAGGGTGACAGACGGCTGACTAGCAGAGTATCCAACTTCAAAAGTAACACAGGCGGTTGGAGAATCAAAGGAAGCAATCCCAAGTTGGAAGAAAACTAGCTGCCCATGTAAAGCAACTTTATTGAATTGGATGAGGAAGGAAAAGGTCTCACTTAAATAACTGGAAAATTCTGGAACCTGTAAGGCAAAAAGTCACAGAGGAATTGCCTACGAAGCACCAAAGTATACTTGACAAAGATATTTGCTCTGGGAATATGGGTTTTCATTTCTGAGAGAATTCTATGTGTACCCGAGTGGAGCATTGAATGAGGGGGTGCCACGGGAAGGTTTCTCCTGGTGAAGTGGGGGAGAGGTTTAGATCACTGAGGGGAGACTGTTAGTATGATCCAATTATGAATGGATTAGAGATGGTGACCTCAGGATGAACTCCTGTCTCATTTAGTAGAGACATAGGTTGTGACAGGTAGAACTATTTAATATGTGAATCTATATACATATACACATGAGTTGTGTTTACACACATTTTTTTCTGCACAGTCAATTGGGAAGGTCTAGAACCAATGACATCCTAGAAGGCGATGTAACGAACACAGCAACCAGACTGTGGTTTCTGCTATCATTGTCTCATCGGAGGAACTGGAGATCCTTGGAGAAATGACTTGAGGCTTAGAATAGTAAACATAGGAAATTAGCCCTGCTGTTCAAAGGAAGTGCTCAAACCCACCACATCATAATGGAGCTGTGTAGAAAAAACATGGGAGTCAACTTGGAAGTTCCCAATGGCCTAAGAACCAATATAGACAAGAAACAAAGTTGTATTAGATGGTAAAGCATAATGCTGACATCACTGGGCCCATAGAAGTCAATAAAGGAGTACATGCATAGGTGAGTGAGAAGAAGCAAGGCCTAAATGCAGAGAAAACAATTTAAAAAATGTATTTAGATAATTTTTGGCCCCTTAAGTATAAGGGATAGTGACTTCCTTCCAAAAAGTGCAGTCTGGAAAGGCAGAAAGAAGAAAAATTCACAGCAGAAATTCGGTGAGCATTACCTTATCCAGGTGTTTACCATCAACATTGATAAACCACATATCCAGTGCATATTCCTGGATAGCATGAGGAGATACCAATTGATTTGTGTGGCCTCCTTCCCTGAGACTTATAAATCAAACCCACTCAGGAGAAAAATATCAGAGAAATCCAAAATATATCTAACCAGTGCTCCTTAAGTCATCAGAGTCATTGAAAGCAATGGAAGTTTGAGATCTAGTTGAGGGGCTACCGGTGGTCATATAGTATCTTAGATGGAATCCTGGAACAGGAAAAGTGAAGGTATACCAGCTGGAGAAATCTGGACCAGATGCAGTCGAGCTCACTTCTCTAATCCTAGCAGAACAGCAGGTAGAGTTCTACAGGAAGACCTCATCTCAAAAACAAGTCAGTGAGGTGGGTCACACATGTTATTCCAGATAGAAGGGAGACATAGTAGGAGAATCACTATCTGAGGTTATCTTCAGGACAAAAAAAAAATCTACCGAAAACTCATAAAACTATATTCAAAATAATATTAACTAAAGCAAAAATAAAGAAAAGAAAAGCTAGAGGTTGGGATCTTTGGAAGAGCACCTGCATAGTATACATGAGACTCTGATTTCTAGCCCAAAAGCAAGCAAGCAGGAAAGGAAGGAAGGAAAGAAAGAAGAAAAGAAAAGGAAAGAAAGAGAAAGGAAATGATAAGGAAAGGAAAGGAAATAGAAAGAAATGAAAAGAACAGGAAAGGAAGGAACTTAAAGAAATCTGATTAAAATAGGAACTATAGTTAATCATGATGAGCCATATTAACTGTGATAAAAGGATAAACAAATAATTATAAAATATGAAAGATAACAATAATGGACAATATTAGTTTGCAATGATGAAAACACCACAGTGCTATGATAATAATAGAAGAAACTCTGTGGATATCTAGGAGCCCTTTCTGTCTTCCTTTGTTTTTTTTTTCCTGTAAATCGAACATAATCCTAAAATAAAAAGTTTATTTATAAAAAGTAATGAGAAGTTGGCTTCCAGTCCAAATCTGCCTTCCTTAAAAGTGTAACATCTCCACATGTATCTTTCCTGGCATTTGCAAGTCTTTAGAGCATCGTATACTCACTAGTAACTTTCCTGACCCCTAATAGCTTGCACCCTAATATAGATAAGCCAGCCCCCTCCTTAGTCTTCCCTGTCTCAATTCAGACACTGGCTTAAAGCAAGGGAAAGGAAGAGCATTAGCTAGGTGAAACAGAAAGAGAGAAAGTTATGCTGGAAATGGCAGAGCCACTCATGATGACTTCTTGCCTTTCTGAATAGCACTCCTTATTGGGCACATCCTTCTGCTAAGATAATGTTTCTGGCTATATACTCTCAGTAGGAGGCTTCAGTTTAGTACTTATGAGCTGCTTGCAATTCCTTTGGAAAATTTATTGACCATTAATCAATTTGGTGAAAGCAAAGTGGCATTTTATTCCTTGGAAGTTAATCAGACACTAAGAAAATGACTTTGGAGCCAGGTGCCTGTAGCTCACACCTATAATCCTAGCTACTCAGGAGACTGAGATCTGAGGATCGAGGTTCAGAGCCAGCTCAGGCAGGAAAGCCCATGAGACTCTTATCTCCAATTAACCACCAGAAAACCAGAAGTGATGCTGTGGCTCAAGTGGTAGAGAGCTAGCCTTGACCTGAAGAGCCGAGGGACAGCGCCCAGACCCAGAGTTCAAGCCCCATGACCAACAATAACCAACAAAAGAGAAAAAAGAAAAAGAAAAAAGGCTTTGGGAAGAGATTACTGTATATCCAACTATGCTGGTGGGCTTCCATCAGTATATGATAAGCCAAAATTGGTCATCAATTATTCATGAACACTACGCTACCTGAGCAGTTAGGCTAAGCTGTAGATAATCTCCACCTTTTGCCCTTATTAATCAGCAGCATCAAACATCACAGCAGTTGTTTACTGAAGCTATGGAAGACCCCAGTCCCCTGACGTTTCCTTCTGTGACTGTCAGGTGATCCTTCCGCAGTTTTTGCAAAGAAAACTATGAAAGGTCCATTCTGTCACCGTTATTTAACATCTGCCACAAACAAACTGACCGCGAGCACCCAATGGTTAATAGCGGTTTACATGGAGAAATGACATCGGCAGAATAAAAAGAAAATACCTATTAAAGGCTGTATGTCTAGCAACACTTTGTTACTCCAGCTGTAAAAAATATTCTATTTTTCCATTGATAATCCAATAAGAAATCGGTTATAAGATTGGGAGAGCAAGGATGGTCTTACAGCAGGTTCTGCTGACAGCTATACAAAATACAGCCACATCTCCACATCTGTAGATTGCATGTGGACCACCAATCAAATATGCTTGAAAAAAATCCTTTATGTGTAATGCATATGCATGGGTCTTCTTTTTCACCTTTATTCCCTAAATAGCAAAGAACAACTTACACAGCACTTACGATTGCATCATGTATGATAAACAACCTTAAAGTACAGAAAAGGACATACCCAAGTTATATACAAAGCAGCTTCATTTTTTTATAATCAACTTGAGAAGCATCTACAGTCTTGGACATCCACTGAGACCAGTTTCCAGCAGATACTGAGAGAAAAATGTATTTACTTTGTGTTTAATATTTCTTTGAGGTTCAAAGATATATATATATATATATATATATTAATAGACTTTATGCATTACTGATGGATCATAAAAATCTTACATGTGTCTGATCTCAAACAATATTTTAAAAGTATTGTCATGCCAACATATGCTGAGTGCAGGGCCTTATGAAACCCTGTGTTGCTCTCCACAAGTTATGCTTTTCTGCTCTGACATTTCATCTGTTGGCCTATATCCACATGGGCCCCCAAATGTCCATTGTACCTCCAGTCAGCACATTCATATTCTATAACAAAAAGGAGGCAACATTCAAATGGCAAGAAAAGGCCTTTTCATACTAGGAATTCATATCTAGGAAGGTTAACATCCCCAGCCAAGCTGAGTCTCTTATCTCATAATTCAGAACATTGCCACCTCTCCACTCTTAAACCAATCAGTGGTCCAGGGAAATAAGAATATTTCTTATTTCTGATGGTCTCTTTTGACCCACCATGGGATGAGATGTTATTATTCCTCCATGAAATCATCAGCGTTCCATCCAGGTGGAGGATGTACCCCTGTAATGCATCTACTCAGGAGACAAAGATCCAGAGGATGGCGGTTCCAGGAACAGCATCTCAATGTATTATCTAGGTTCAAGATCACACATCTGTGTCCCAGATACACAGGAGTCCATAGGTAGGAAGACTACAGTTATTAGTGACTGCAGTTTGAAACTGGTCTCTGGAAAATAATACAAAACTCAATCTGACTAATAACTGATTTAAAAAAACCCAACAGGTGAAAAATCGGGGGCGGGGGCAAATCAGATACCCTTCGTTCAAACCCCAGTACTACCAAAGAAATAAATAACAGGACAAAAATAAATAAATACATAAATAAATGGAAACTAGGGTTCCAATTGGGGAAGGAGGCTAATGTTAGCTGAAACAAGGAAGACAACAAATGGCCACAAGTTAAAATAAAAAAAAAATTAATCAAGATCTGGGGCTGGAAATGTGGCTCAGTGGTAGAGTGCTTGCCTCGCATGCATGAGGCCCTGGGTTCGATTCTTTGGTACTACATAACCAAAAAATTAATAAAATTAATAGTAATAAAAAATCAAGTTCTGCCACATAGTCATTGATCCTGGGGAAGGAGAGAATCGATGGCTGAGTGTGCAAGTCCTTCTGGCTCTAACAAAGTCAGTGGAACCACGTTAAGGCAGGGCAATGACTTGGGTGCCTCTCCATACCAAACCCATGGCACCGATACCCAAGCCACAGAGGGTACCATGCTGACTGCAGATGCACCACTCACGCAGGCCTGGAGCTTTACCTGATGCTTAGCATCACACATGGACAACACACATCTTATCAGCATCATTTACTTTTGCCAGAGGATGGTAGACTCAGCTGGCTCAAGATCGCTGTGTCTCCAAGTCACCTTAGCTTCCGTGCACGCTGGAGAGCACTCCCAGACAGCCCAGAGCGTGCCTAGGCTGTGTTTCACCACAGCAAGGAAGAAGTGAGCAAAGGAAAAGGACCATAGAGAACATATGGAGAAGACCAGAGAAAAAAACTCCCAAGTGCCTTTTCCTCCTTGGTGTCTCCTCCAGCCTGTGTTCAACTCTACTGGCCATGAAATGAACCACGATGAACTGTGGCAATCACCGTCTTCCAGAGAAACTCACTGGAGAATCCACTCTAAAGGTTCTTCCTTGGGGACTAGCCTCAGAGACACAAGATTCTTGGCACACACCAAACTTCCAGCTTCCCTGAAGGACAGAAGGGACTCTGCCTATGCCACATTGCTTGTCACAACAACTGAGATGCAGTTACTTTTTTCAATCAACGTGGTAGGAAGCCAAATCCAAGTTCACATGTGTAAGCCAAAGGCCACTGCACCAGGACAGTAGTCAGAGCGGTGCTGCTAACTCCTTTCTACACAACCTCCTATCTAGCCTCTCCTAAAACCTGCACCTGGTCTTCTATGCCCTATTCTACACTCCTCCTTTACTTTTCGTGGTACTGAGGTTTGGGCTCAGAAACTCTCCCTTGTTAGTCATGTGTTCTTTTGCTAAACCATGCCTCTAGTCGTGTTTGGGGCTCATTATTTTTGAGCTAGTGTCTTGTTTCCTGCCCAGGTAGGTACCATCTCTCTATGTTAGGCAGACAGTCATTGTTGGAATAACAGGCATGGGCCACTGCCTCTAGCTCTCTGTTGAGTAGAGGTCTCATGATCTTTACTACTGAGGCTGGTTGTGAACCTCCATCTTCCCAATCTCATTCTCACAAGTAGCTAGGATTATAGGTATAAATCCATTGGTGCCTGGCAGAGAGGGAATTTTAACTTGAAAGGGAAGAGAGAGAGGCTAAAAGGTACAGTACATGCTGAGCATATACAAGCTGTTGGATCTGATCCCCAGAACCGTTCCCCCACGTCCCCCTCCCCGCCAGACATGGAGGAAAAGCTATAGGAATTGTACATCTTAGTGTGAGCATGGAGAAATAAGTGACACGTTTATAATTCTTGCCCCAAATCACAAGCAACTTTTCTGAGAGTGCTACAGAGCCATGATCCTAGTACAAACTTGTCCAAATGCTAAAGTCAAATTTTCTTCCTTAAAACACATGGCATTATAAAATTGATTATATAATAAATATATTTAAAATGCATTATAAATCTTGGTCAGTAAGTAATAAAATACGTGACTACCCTCTTTACGTGTTGAGAAGGGTTCAGTCAAAGGGTTTAATAACGTAACCACAATTTTCAGTATCTGTAAATTAATACATTTCAAAGGAATGAGAGGAATGAAATGAAACTTAATTTATATTTTAAAAAACCCAAAGCATTAAAGATTAATTTAAAGCTGTAGTAATGTACTGTGATCTATGGGAAAATATATAAAAGAAATTATTAAATGAAAGCTAATGTAATAAACATTACAGCTTTTCATTTTATGTATGTAAATTTTCTTTGAGCACATGACTAGCAAAGTGCATACAAAGAATTGTATTGTTAAGGTCAGCTAATGAAATACACCCTTCCTTATTTAAGTTAGTGCAGAAGTCTGTAGCCTAGTAGAGATACAGGCATATTCAAATATCAGTGGCAGCTAAGATTAAGTCCCAAGATGCAAAGCCTTTCTTAATAAGGCTTGCAAAAAGTCTCTCATCATTGTTCCAAGAAATTATAACAAAGTATGTCCAGGTATGATGTTGAACATTTGTTGTTTTTTTTTTCAAATCCTTTGCTTGTTGCTTTTTCCTTGGCAAAAACTAAGGCTGAAGCATAGCCACAGCACAGAATATACAAGAGGGAAAACAATTACTTCAGTGGTTAGTCACTCTCCAGTCACTCTTATGAAAGGAACCAGTGGTTCACGCCTGTAATCCCAGCTGAGAACTGAGAATAAAATTTGAAGACAGCCGAGTCAGGAAAGTCCTTGATTCTCTTATCTCAAATTAATCACCGAAAAGCTGGAAGTGGAGTTGTGACTCAAGTGGTAGAGCACCATCCTTGAGACTTATGGATCCAAATCCTGGAACCCAAGAGCAATTACTTTCAAATACACTACCTCAAATAAAAAGAAATTGATATTGTGCAACATGAAGAATGATTGATTGATGGAGGTCCAGGAACAGATAGCAATAAGTGAACTCCCAGTACTGAGTCTGGATTCTTCAATGATCTCTTTCTCTGCGACCCACCAAACAACAGCAACAATAGCCACAGCAACTCAACCCCGTTATGTTTAAAGTTTTGTCTTAAAACATCACAAAGAACGGTGATTTTCTCAAGAAAGATTCTTCAGCTACAGATCCTGCAGAAAAGAAAATGCTAGTAATAAACTCAACTACCAGGTTTCTTCTAGCACGAAGTATCTCAGGCATCTGAGGGCTGTGGTTTGCTTAGGTTTTTACAAGACAGATGCAGAACAAAGGTTGCTCATAAGGAGAAGTCCTTAGCAAATCAAAAGAAACCGTTTCTTGTTGCTTGACTTTTTCTGACTCCCACAAGTTTCTCCCACAAACCTCACAGATTGACAGGAATGTCTAAGTGGGAAAGGAAAACTCAGTATAACACAGAAAACTCAGAGAAGGAAGCAATTTCTCCTGTAACTTCAGAGCTAACTTAACCACCATTATATGTTGATGATTCAATCTTATAAAATCACCAGTATAAAAGAATACTTGTGGAATAGACTGCTTCCAAGAAAGGTATATAGAAGTTGTAAAATGCTATCAGATTGGTCCTTGCCTTAAACAAATTCAGGATATCTATCTATCTATCTATCTATCTATCTATCTATCCATCCATCTAGCATATAGTTCTTGGATATTCAAACAAATCACTCATCATTTTCAAGCAAAAGTCACCAACTATATATTATTGAAAAAAATTGCAAAATTGAATAATGTCCAAGGTCAAAGCTGTTTGTGGTGTCACGTGTTATTTCATACAAGGATTGTTTGAAGCATAAACTTGACCTTGATTATGTCTGTTTATGGTTTTTATAACCATTTTTCCCCTTAAATATATCCCTGTCCTCTTCTATTCTGACTTGGTTTTCCTCTCTCAGCTACTACATTAAATATCACCAAATATCTTTCCTTCACCATGACCCTGGGATTCTTAACCTATTTCCTGCATCTCATAGCTCCGCTCCTTCTTAATATTATAACTGGGAACTTCCTCCAGTAAATGATTGAGAAAGGGTTCAAGAGAGAGCTTTTTAATTTGGGCTGTTTTTATTGGCCTGCATTAATAACATGGGAGTTTCACTGTGATAATTCTGTAGATGCACAGTGTGCTTTAAACAAGTTCACCTCTTCTACTATACTCCTTTAGCTCTCCTTCTCCCGTTTCAAACTCATTTGCAATTGGAGGGTTCCCTTTTTAATAAGGAACGTTGGGCTTTCCAACTCCTAATACCAGCCTGAAGCTATTATGTACTAGGAGAGCAGCTACACTGTGCTTCCCTATAGCTATTGAAATCTCTTTTGCTTTCTAATATGGATCCCCATAGTTTGATACAGCAGAGTGGCAAAGATTAGCTGGTCACCAAACAGTCTATCTTAAATCTGTTATTTCAAGAGGCTGAAGCCTTTGATTCCTATCATAAGAAGTTAGAATAAACATTGTTACCAATTGTCAAAGCCATAATAAGATTATTATTTTCTTGGCATAGTAAATCCAAATTTTATACTCCACAAACAGTGTATACCTAGGATATTTGTCTAAAAATTATCCAGACAGCAGTAAGTACAATATCAAGTAGTTACAGCATGTCAATGTAATGCACAATTACAGCACAAGAGAGTTTTACAGAGACTAAAGGAGTCATCTTTTCAAAGCAACTAACCACAGGATTTTCAACTCTAAATGAACTTTTTCTACCTCAGAAGTATTGTTTGTGAGCCAGGCACTGCTAATTCATACCTGTTTTGCTAGCTACTCAAGAGGTTGTGATCTAAAGGATTTTAACGCCAACCTGGGCAGAAAAATTGGCAAGATTCCATTGTCAGTCAACCAGCAAAATTCCAGGCAGGAGGCATGGCTCACATGGTAGAGGATCACCCAATCAAGCAAGCCTTGTTCAAATCCAAGTACTGCCAAAACAGAAACATGTACAAAATTTTAAAAATAGATTTGAATAGTATATAAACTGTTTTTAAAAAGGAATGCAACCTGAGTTGCTTAACCACAAGTAATCCCACACAAAACAAAGGGACAGATATTTGATGAACCCCAGGAACTCAGCATAGTTGTTATGTCTAATGCACATGTACAGCTACGTACAGATCACCGTGAGGGAAACAGAACAGAAAAGCATCTGCAATCTGCTCGAGGGAGCCTTGCAGTCCAGCTGGAGATGGGACATGCTGTCTGCTGGGAAGGTGAAACTCACAAGTGGCTTTGTGTATGCTGCCTTGTAAAAGTTACTTGCTGACTGGCTGTGCCTTTCTTCCCATTCTACATAGGAGGAACCTATGGACTTCCACCCGAAGTGACTCATGAATGGATGAGTCATGGATACTAGCGTTCAAATCACCCTAGGATCAAATCCGTTTGCCTCCAATTGCAATCCAGGTTCCTAAAAAATGTGGCAAGGAAGGATACAATTAAGAGGCACCATATGTGACCAAATTTCAGAAGGAGGAGAGACTCCAGTGGCATCGATAAGAAGCTTTACAGTTTCTTTATTAGAAAGAGTAGAGGGAGCATGCCAGCTGGCTAGCTGGGTTACCAAAAATTGCTAATTTAGAAAATGTTTAAAATAGCTAGCAAGTACTCCGATGTAGTTTATCATCGTTCCTATTTACTTCTAAAATATTAATTTGGTGTCACTTTTAGCAGAACAAAGGAGTTGAGGAAAAGTTAACAGGCTTGTTTAGAGCAGGATTTAAGGTATAAGCATCACCTAGATTCGAGCTGTGTCATTTAATAATAAAGTAGATCGCAGAAACTTTTTAAAATTTTAGTCTCTTATTAAAAAAATGGAAGAACAAGATTTAGCTACAGGGTTTCTGGGGGGAGGTATTGAACAAAATAAATACCATCATGCATTGGGCATACAACAATGTCAGATATACATGGAAATACTTATGTACAATAATTAAAGATTAATGCAGAAAACCAAGCATAATTCAGACATAAGCATCTAGTAATAGCACCTTGTATGATTTTCCTAAAGTATCTTCTGGGTTGACTTCCATTCCTGCTCTGAATATTTGGGCAACAAAAGAAGAAGCAACTCTCCCAAAATACTCACACTTATCTAAACAATAAAGGTTTCCATTTCCAGATAATTCACAGGATCCATTGCCATCAAATTCAGAAATGCCACATTTCCCTTTGTCTACATATACAGTAGTGACATAGTAATTTAATTGTGAAGTTACTGTACCAAATCTCACGAGATTACTCCAAATCCCACTCTAATGCCATTTTGTTCCATTAACTTTTATAATCTCCTGGCACTTGATAAATTCTGAATTGTGCCATTATCTGAATATGACAGCCTTTAGTGAATAGAAGCAAATGGAGCTTTATTTGTCTAATATTTCAATAATAATATAGATGAAGGACAAAGGTGCTTTTATTCTATCATTTAAATAAACAAGACTGTTTAGAAAATTTTAGGTAGGTGAATTATGTTTTATTATTGTTAAATGTATTTCTCTAGGCAGGATTTGTGTGTGTAGATATTTTATTTGCACCTTCTGTGCTTTGAATTTTCTACCTTATCTACTTAAAGCTACAGAGAGGCGTTGAGAGCTATGCAGAATGCTTATGCCAAAAATAGACTGAATAAATTGGATTTGTGAGGATGGTAAAATCTGGGGTCTGGAATCAAGAAGCCCCCAGTCTTGTCCTGATAAGAAGGAAGTGGAAAACACATATTTCCCCTTGGGGGCTCAGGATGCGATAAGTTGTAGGTGTCCTCCAGTGTTAGATCTTCCACCAATGCCAATCACTTCATGGGACCAAGTTTTGATTGAGTCAAACATGAGGGCTGACAGCAGCAGGAAAGGAAAACATACAGAAGAGGGACAGAAGTAAACCATGACGCTCTGCAAGGTCTTCCTACAATGTTGGATGACATCTGCTGGGCACATTTGAATAACCTTCAGCCCTCACACTTTGAGGTGTTCCTGTTTTGCTGATAAGGAGAAGAGATTTAATTTGGGGATCTGGATATTCTCAAGTTTCCTGTCAACATAGGTTGTTTATGTACATTATTATCCACAGAAACAAAGCAAAATTATTAGAAGTGCATACAATTTTAACTCTAAATGAAGCGAGAGGTTTTTACATGTATTATTCTCCTCTCACTCACTTTTAAGTGTATGCAATTATAAATGAGATGAATGATGGGAGCTTTATTTTTTATTTATTTTCACTCATTCATCAGCTATTCAACAAATGTCTCTTTTTTATAGTTTTCTGTATACAAAGTAAATGACTTGTGTAGACTCTCTTTGTTATGTCCCATTGAAATAGAAAGGAAGCACAGCATTGAATTAGCTACTCAGTATAAATGGCTTTTCTGGACACTGGGGATTGAACCTAGGACCTTGTGCTGGCCTTAGGTTTGTATAAACATCTTCTTACAAATGAGAAATGCAATGCAAGGGAATGGTTTGCAATATTAGCCACACATATTTTATTCTTTTGAAAGGGAGTGTCAGGACAAGACACAGATAGGGAGATGGAAAAATTCAAATAGTCATAAATTGCAGAGGAAAATGTCCCCAAATTTCTCTCCATATTCAACTACATGAGTTGAAATGTGTTAATATATTTTATTGAATATATGTTAATATATGTTTTCCCTCTCAGTTAGTTACACTCTAGACTTGGTCAAATTCTCATTTGAAATGTTACATGAACACTGGAAAGTTGAGCCTTATTCAATCTCTCAGCAATAACTTTTATCAGCTAATCAGATCCACACCTAGTTGAGATTATACACATAGCTCACATGAACGAGATGACTGGAATGGAACCTGCCAGAACACCTTCAGTGTGTTTCAATAGAGAAGCAACTCATATTAGACAGGCCTGTTCATTATTTTGCAAGATTGTCCATACCTAACAGACTATTCAGTTCTCCAGGCTCCTATCCTCAAGGGACTGGCACAACTGAAGATGCCCCTTTCCCAGCAGAGCCATGTCCTCAGACCTCCCCGCCACCGCCTGCCCAGGGCATGCCCCAAAGTTCTTTGGATATGGTCAAGTCCTATGTGTACTGTTTGTTCCAGTACATACACACCTGTGAGAAAATTTGACTTATAAGTTAGATACGGCAAGAGATTAACAACAATAACTTTGCTTCTTTCTCTGTCAGGATGGCTAATTGTTGCACTCTGCAGGCTCACCATCTTCCTGTGGTATGAGGTGATGCAGAGCCTACCTACTGAAACCAAGTGAGGTGAATGGCACGGGAATTGGATGGAATGTCAGGCTATCACTTTCAGAAGCCCAGCCACGCTCTGACAGTGACAGCATTAACAAACAAGTCTACTCAGTGACTCGTTGTAGAGAAGTAAATCAGCCCAGAGATGCTGGATGGAGGGCTCATTCCTGTTCCAGCTGAGGTGAATTACCAGGTTCTGTCAGACTGCTCAGAAGCAGGCACAATTTTAAACCTGTGATTTGCCTGTGGAATTTTCTATGCCACCAAAACCCTGGATAAAAGAATCATGGGAAGTCACAGACTATATGGAGGCATGACCAATGTCCTCCAATTATTGTTACTATGGCCAGCCAAGGGCTCTTTCTGTGGGAACCACGGCTTGATGCACTAAAATAAAACAGTGCACAAAAGTTAGCCTTGTCCACCTTACAAAGTTGTCTGGGTGAGTCCTCTAGCAATAAATATGCCCTAAGAATTTCTCATCTACCTGTATGGTGCAAATGCATGTGGTCTGTCTAAGTCTAGTTGTATTTTTTTTTCCCATTTCAGTGAAGGCTTGTCAATCTCCAAGTCTAATGCTTCCAGATTGCCTTGCCTTTCTTTTCCTTGCTAGCCACATGTTTACCTTTCACTCTTCTCTGTGAAGAAAGAGGAATAGACAGGGAAGAAACGTCCCCTCTCTCCATACTTCAGATCATCACAGAGAAGGACACTGAGCCTTTCTCAGGTCACGATGCACTTTTGGCCACTGGCCTTTCTTCCGTGGGTCAAGAATGAATGACACAGCACAGTGGTGAGCCTTGTTCTGTGTTACCTTCTCAATGTCACAGCGCCAGGTGGCATGGAATTTGACAGGCTAACTGGGATCTTATGTTACATAAACTCTGTACATTGGTAGCACTGAGAGATGATGAAAGTCAAATGTTAAATGTATGGAAGGGACAACATTTTCTTTTATCATCTTCACTGCTCCATCCCCATATCCATCTATAGATGTGGTTTTTCTGGATCTTTACCCACTAAAATGTTCTCATCTCCAGAAATCTCTTTTTTTCCCCCTTCTTGATTTGTATAACACTAATAATTCTGCATTCTCAGAATACTTTGACATTACCTAGAAAGGTCTCGAGTGATTTTAACTTTATTAAATTCATAATTTAGGGACATACTGAGATTCTTTTCCAATTAGTCTCTATGTATCTTCAAAGAACTATTTTATCTCAGATCACATCAAATAAAACTGCTTACGACTTTTTTGTTTGCTTTATAGTTCTTTAAAGGACACAAAGACATCATTTGTGAAGAGCTGATCAAATGTCAGAATTTTCTTTTGGATCCAAAGGCTGTGTTCAACTGAGATTGTATTTGAAGTTCAATTTATTTAAATATCCTGCTTGATGACTGACTCATGAAAGTGGTTAGAGAGAAAAGACTGATGAGGATAACATATTGTTGTTTTTGTTCTTTTCAGTTCCTTAGGTTAAAAATAATTAAAAAGGTATTTGTCACTGATGTGACAAACCAGAAAACCAGGTAGTGTATGCAAAATTTTTGGTTGTCTGTCTTACTTGAAATAGAAGATTTTAGAATTACAGACACTAAAGATGTGGAACCAACCAAAATGCCCCTCAGTAGATGAATGGATCAAGAAAATGTGATTATATATATGTATATGTGTGTGTGTGTGTGTGTGTGTGTGTGTGTGTGTGTGTGTGAATTGTATGCCTTCAGAAAGAAAGGCATCACCCCATTTGTTAGGAAATTGAAAGATGTGGAAAAAATTATATTAAGTGAAGTAAGCCAGGTCCAAAGAAACATAGATCCCATGGTTTCCTTATTTGCAATAAATAGTATATGTCTGAGACAAGCAGAAAAGGTCAAAAACTATGTACATATGACTAGTTAAGATGATATTAAGTGAAATGAAGCCCAAGATAGGGACACAAGTGGTTTTCTTTCTTGCTATTGTTTGTAACATATTTAAAATGTACTGTGTGAGTTTTTTTGTTTCTCTTGTATGTTCCTCCTCCACTAACCCCTATTTTCACTATATTTGTTGTTGGTGCCTGCAATTTTGTATATACATTTTTCTAATTTGGGGAGGGGAAGGGGAATAACAAAATGCTGACATAAGGATACAGGTTGACCCATGGTAACAATGACATGTACAAGACACTATGTTGAAAACAAACTTTACAACTGGATGGTAGGGGAAAACAAAAGAGGAGGTAACAATGCTCGCTAGGAAATGGACTCATTACCTTACTCATGTAACTGTAACCTCTGCACAGTATTTTTACAATAAAAAAAAACATAGAAAAGAATTACAGACACTATCACAAAGGTGACAAGGAACTTGACCTCAGACTGAAATGGAAGGAAAACAACCACATGTAGAAACCAGTCTGCTTCACCAGGTGGTGGTGGTAGCTCACACCTGTAACCCTCGGTAACCAAGAGGCTGAGATCTGAGTATTGCTGTTCAAAGCCAGCCTGGACAGAAAAGTCTGTGAGAAAGCTGGGCGCTGGTGGCTCACGCCTGTAATCCTAGCTACTCAGGAGGCTGAGATCTGAGGATCGCGGTTCAAAGCCAGCCCGGGCAGGAAAGACTGTGAGACTCCTGTCTCCAATAAACCACCAGAAAACCAGAAGTGGTGCTGTAGCTCAAGTGGTAGAGCGCTCGCCTTGAGCTGAAGGGCTAAGAGACAGCGCCCAGGCCCAGAGTTCAAGCCTCACGACCGACAAAAAAAAAAAGAAAAAAGAAAAAAGAAAAGTCTGTGAGACTCTTACTCCAATTAACCACTACAAAACCAGAAGTGACACTGTAGCTCAAAGTGGGAGAGCACTAGCCTTGAGCAAAAGAGCTGAGGTCAGTGCCCAGGCCCCTAGTTCAAGCCTCAGGACCAACAAAAAATTAAAAAGGGAAAACAGTGTGCTCCTACAAAGGAAGAGACATTTTCAGATATTAACCTTTAGAGTAAATTTCACTGATGTGTTACATTGATTCAACAGGACTTTGTTTTAAGAATCATTATAATAATGGTCAATAATATCTATTAGTCTACATAATTGCTTTAAGTAATTATTGAAGACTCATCAAAAGATACTCTAAGGCAAGAATATTATAAATCAATACTTCTTTATAAGTAAATAATTTTAATTTGTTTTATTATTTATTATTTTATTACATATTTAATTATGATGCAAATTCAGTCATGCACCTTTGGAAGAGAGAACAGCAATCTGTGTTGCTTAATTACTATCTTGTAAATATTTCAAAATATCTAAATTTGGGGTTGGGAAACAACACTGCTATTTCTGCAACTTGTTTGTGAAATAAAAAGGAAAGACAGCAAACTCCTGGGAAGGTGAGCAAATAATATCTAAAGATCCTATTATCTAGTCTTTCAAGGACTATATATAAGATAATAATATATCAAGTTTCCTCCTTTTTGATTCTTTTAAACTGGAGCAGGGTCTCACTAAGTAGCCCACATTGGCCTGGAACTTGCTATGTAGCCCAGGCTAGCTTTGAGCTAAATCCTCCTGCCTCAGCCTCCCAAATGCTGGGCTTACAGAAATCTTTCACCATGACCAGCTCCAGGTCTCTCACTAATGAATATCCTATATCTTCTTCAAATTTTCATTCCTACTCAGTTGTCATAGTTTAATTGGGTAGGATGGTTAGCATGATACTACTTTTAAGAAGTTTATATTCTTATCTAATATATAATGAGAATTCAGCTCTTTGGCAGTTATTATAAGAAGGACTTGCTTTTAACATTAGTGTCTATTTTATGAACTCCAAGTGAAATTTGAGTCTCAAATGCAAAGTGCCTTTTGTTCAATGTCGTACTTAATTTAAAAATTTCTTCTATTAGTCATGATGGGATAAATGGTACTAGATTTGTATCTATTCCTCCAGAGATGTAAGACCAGAGGAAATACATAGGTGGGAAAAGTTACCAAGTGCTGGACAACAAGAAAAAGAAGAATCTAATTTTGAGAGTAGAAAAACACAAAAGATGAGTTTACATATTTGTTCAAGTTTTAGGCAGCTCTTTCTCCCACCAATACAGAAACGTAAAACAGAAACACAATGGTAAAGTTGCTGAACAAATACAGGGACTGGAGCTAGAGCTGTTGAAAAGGGTAGGATTTGTAGTACAGAGTTAAGGGGAAGATGGAACTAATGGTACAAGGAAGGGAAGAAGCAGTCTTCACCACGAATGCGCTTGGCTAAGGTTTGAGTTGTGCAGGCAGAGGCTGAAAGTCAAGGAAAGTGTTTCAAAGTGTGGAAGGCAGGTTAAGTTGGTGTTGGGAGCCAACTCTAGATCAACTGGATGCATGGTATCTCCCCAAGCATCATGGGTATTTAATTTATATCTAAGGAAAGGCATGATATGGACATAGTATTCAGGTTCTAGAGCAAAACTGCATTGTAAGACTAAGAAGTGAGATTACTCACTATGAAACAGTGCTAATACCAAACTGCAAAGGATTGAAAGTTTACATTAGCTATTTGTTTGCTAGAACAAAATTCAATACTCTTTGTTAAAAAAAGAATATGGATAGCCTACATAGCACATCATCTACAATATCCAGTGTACAATTAAAAATATACATAGTTGAAAAATCAAGAAAGTGTAAGCCATAGCAAAGAAAATAGTTGATAAAAGCCAGGATATCAGCATTTCCAGGGAATAAAAATGAAAACCATCCTTAAGTCCAGTAGAGTCAAGTACAGCAAAAAATAAAAAAGAAAGAAAGAAAGAAAGAAAGAGAAAGAGAGAATGAAAGAAAGAAAGAATGAAAGAAAAGAAAAGAAAGAAAGAGAAAGAGAGAAAGAAAGAAAAAGAAAGAAAGAAAGAAAATGTAAATTAGTGCTGGTGGCTCATACCTGTAATCCTAGCTACCCAGGAGGCTGAGATCTGAGGATTGTGGTTCAAAGCCAGCCCAGGAGACTCTTATCTCCAATAAACCACCAGAAAACCGAAAGTGGCGCTGTGGCTCAAATGGTAGAGTGCTAGCCTTGAGCTGAAGAGCTGAGGGACAGCGCCCAGGCCCAGAGTTCAAGCCCCATGACAAAAAAAAAAAAAATGTAAATTGGCTAGAAAGAAGGAAAAATATATATGAGGCATAGGAAAAAAAAGAGGAGCAAAAAGGAAGAGAGAGAAGAGGGGAAGAAAGAAGGAGGGAGAGGGGGAGTGAGAGAGAAGACAGAGAGGCAGCAAGAGGCAGAGAAAGGAAGAGAAAAAGAAGAAAGATAGTTTCCAAACGACTTGTGCTCTAAGAAATACTGAAGAAAGCTCTATAGGCTAAAGAGGGATGGAATCAGATAGAAATTTTCATCTACCTAAAGAGAGCCTGTGAGTGAACATAAAAGTGACTTTCTTCTCTTAATTTCTTTATAAGACAACCAATTTCCTCTCTTCCTTCCCATTTCATTCTGTTTGTATCTATCCTCTATCTATGCATACAGACATATGCACACACATGTACACATTGCTTATGAAATTATGACAACTATAAATACAAGAATATAAAAATAGTATAAAAGAATATATAACTGACATTATGCAGTTAAAAAGTGATTTCCTATCTCATGAAGTGGAACAGTGGACTACATTAAGCTAAGAATGCATTTTGCAACCCCTAGAGGATCTAAGACCTTTCATAATAAACTCACCAGCAAGTGTCATTTAAATGTTTATTTTCATATCATTTCTCATTGGCAACCTAAATTTAAGTGGGTAAAAATAACTCTATAGAATATAAAAATAATTGATTCAAGGTAAACATACATTGGTTATTAGAAAAGCTATTAAAAAGATTTTACTAAATATTAGAGATTCCATTCCACCAAGAATGCATACTTTCAGGAACAATTTACCTTGCTACAGAATTTGATATGTATTTGGATTCAACTCACTAGTTCTTCAAAGAGCTATATTCCACAAATTATAGTCTTCAACTTTAATGACCTCAGTTGGCGACATATCTATATTTATATATTGATTAGTCTGCCATTTTACACGTATTTATTGTTTTGAAACATCATAAAATAATGTCGAATTTTTAAACAAATAAATAAAACAAATAATCAAGTGTGTATTATTTGTTAGGAAGCCCCTAGCTTCCTGAATTCAATCCTATTTTAACTAACAGAAATAAGAACATGAAATATGATAACCTTGCAGGCTTTTCTCTTGGCTTAGCTTGTCTTCTGCTTTAAGGGTAACTCGCGCATTAAGGAGTCTATTTCTGGACCTGATTTTGATCAAGAAGTAGAGATATTGAGACATAAGACAAGCAAAATGAATAAAATTATATAATTGTCAAGAGCGCATTTTAAAAAAGAAATAAGACTTTAAGAGGAAAACATGAGTCTTCATACAACATCCCTTGGTGCGAGCTACGTATCTCCTGATAGACCAAATAAACTAAAGATTTGTTCAAACAGAAGATCCTTTAACAAATGTATTTACTTGCTTTGAGATCTAATCAGACGGGCCTGACTTCTCAGGCTGACCACTGATTGTTTCCCTGCTGGGGCTTACTTACACAATTGAGTTGTCTCCATTTCCAGCCATAGATCATGCATAGGCCTCACTCACTAGCAAGGGCCGGCTAAGCTCAGGAATCCAAAATCCCAATCCAAACCTGAGGCCATTATCTACATGAAGAACTCTGCTGCCCATGGATGGCACTTGGTAGGTCAATGAACAGTTTAAAAGTTGGATCAGAATGGAATAGTCTTAACACACTATCAGAGAAGGAAGCTAGTGGTAAACAGATGACTCAGGAAATAGTGTCTATTCTTACCTTTATTGTTGAGACTGAGGGAAAAATACAAGTTTAGGCTCACTAACCTCCATAGGTCATAACAAGAAATGATTGCAAATACTCATAAAGACAACAATAAAGACAGTCAGTTGTCTAACTTTCAAAGACAATGTTATTCCCAAGGGTAAAAAAATTCATATAGAAAATTCAAATACCATACTCTCAAAACACAAAATCTGATCATTCAAAGAAAAAACTAAAATTAGAGCCTAGTAACGTGCCAGAAAGGGAAAAGCAATAAAACAACAACAAGAGGACATCCAGGAGTTAGGACTGAATGCATGCTGAAAAATATATTGGTCAAAATTAGTTGTTAATTATAAGTTATAAGATTCAGCAAATTTATTCCCTCATGAAAAATCCCATCCTCAATATAAAATCTTCTTTATTTTGATTTTTTTTAATTTACTTGTTTATTTTTCATCCTGTTTGGTTAAAACTGTGTGTAATAAACTTGTAAATAAGGTGGGCTTCATGGAGTTCCCTGTTGCTATCACAACATTGCCATGAACTTAGCAGCTACTACTCCCCCTCTGCTCCCCAGGTATCTTACAGTTCTGCAAGTCAGAAGCACTATGTATGTCTCTAGGCTAAGACCAAGTTGTCTGCCGGAAGTTGTCTTTCTGAAGGCTGTTGGGAAAACTGATCCATATTCCTTCAAGTGGTTGAGTGAGTTCAGTTTCTTGCTTTGAGTGTCCCTGTCAAGGGCTTTCAGCTGAGGGCCATTCCCAGGTGCTAGAGGCCCTCATCCTACTTTTAAAAAATCGTTATTAAGTAGTCGTAACAAGATGTTATAATTCCACAAGTCATGTAATGAGTACAATGCTTCTTGATCAGCATTGCTCCTTCCACAGTTCCTAATGTACAAGGAATATGATCACATTATATATATATATATATGTATATATATATATATATATATATATATATATGTAAAGAGAGAGAGAGAGATTGGGATTCTAAAGTTTGAAATCTAATACTAGGCTTCCAATAATCATCTTCTAGTCATTGTAAAAGGAATAAAAGTAGAAATCACCTACAGTTCAAGAATCACAAAGGGATACATTATAATGAAAAAAATCCATAATCACCAAATGGAGAAATGCCTATGAAGATTTGAGGAGCTGGGATGTTCTTGGGAGAGAAAACTGGAAGCTAGTCTGCTTATATGGATATATAACATACATGAAAAATATCACAGCATCTTGCAAAGGCTTCCTCAGGGCCAGGGGTCACCCCATGCTCAAGCAACAGCCTGACTTCTTTGCCTGAGGGATGATTTTTTTTTATATCATTCAGAGATCCAAATCATCTTGGAGATGAAAGCAAACATCATTTCTGGTGATGAATACTATTAGGAATATGGCCTAATATTAAAACAGAACTGCAAATAAACTAGAGAAGATAGTATGTTCAGAGATGTCTGTGACTCAGTGATTTGATTCTAGCACCTATTGTTCTCTCCCCATTATTTTCAGCTTAGATCTCCTTTAACCCCTCTGTTATCTTTGATTTACTCTTGTTATCTTTCTCCTCCACGAATATGTACATTTTGGAAAGGATTGCTTTTCCAAAGGACAATGATTAAGCTGCTGAGATAATGAGATGATGTCCCCAAACATAGGAAGAATGACATAAAAACACTAACTGTAGGAAAGCGGCAAAGGGAAGGAACATGGTGATCAAGATACTCTATGGTTTGGGAGCAAAGGAAATCACTATCCCCAGTTTTCTGACACTGCCTTCATTTTGGGCATTCAGGTCAAATGCTGAGCGAGATCCATAACATGCTGCCACAGAAGTTGATCTGGTGTGTGTGTGTGTGTGTGTGTGTGTGTGTGTGTGTGTGTAGGCTTAAGTGGAAGATCCTGGTGAAGAGATGCAGGTGGAGTCAGAGAAGGAAAGGTTGATTCTAAGTGAGTCTTGACGTAGAGATGAGGCAGAATTTTGAGAAAACATTTCTAAGATTGTCAATGACAGGCCAGCAGATCCAGTACTTAGGCTGGAATTCCCACAGAATCTTGATTCGGGGTGGAAAATACTCCACAGAGATGTGACTATTCAAGAGCTTCCACGGCTATTAAGGCAGGAGGACGTTTATCTTACTCTTTACCGTGGGAAAGGAAGGTTGTTTTCACACGGAAATTGGCTGATCAAGGTGATAATTCTGGCAGGAAAGTACAAGAGGAAATGAAGTTGGGATGGGGAGGAAATAAATACATGGCAATCAGATAATGACATTGGTCAGACAAAGACAGTGGAGGAAGTGAACCATTGGGGAAAAATAAATAAACATTTTTCATGAGGAGAAAAATGACAACTTTTAGGAATAGTGAACATGTCTACAGGTTATGCTTTTTATTTTTAATCTTTCATTATAAAAATTGATTCGCTTTTCCTGAGCACCTAATGCCAAATTCTTTTTGGAATTATATTTTATATCCTTTTTGGAATATCTACAGATAATCAAAAGAACTTGAGCTGGCCATTGATGGCTCATACCTATAATCCTAGCTACTCTGGGGGCTGAGACCTGAGGATTACAGTTCGAAGCCAGCCTGGGTAAGAAAGTCTATGAGACTCTTATCTCCAAAAAAGCTGACAGTGGCACTGTGACTCAAGTGGTAGAGCTCTAGCCTTAAGCAAAAGAAGCTCAGGGTCTGGGCCCAGGCCCAGAGTTCAAGCCCCAGGAACAGAAAAAAAAAAAAGAATAATAATAATGAGAAGAATTTGAAATGTTTTATTGTTATTACCAATGTTACAAAAATGCTTTTCAAAGTAACCGCTACAAAATGAACTTGCAGATAATGTAGCTTACAAAGTCTACTTTCTCATTTTTGTTGTAAGCCAAACAGTCCATATATATATCCTTCAATATATTTTTGTACATCTTTTAAATATTAATCCCAAGTGATGAATGGCAGGTGTGGAAGGAAGGGAAGGAAGAAAACTAGGTTCATTTGAAAAGAGTTCATTATTTTCACCCTATGATAAATAAGTGCTCGCCTGGAGGAGGTTTTATTGTTTTGAACCACAGGATTTATATTACCTTAGGAAAAAAAAAAGAAAGAAAGAAAGAAAAGAAAACCACAGCTCTCCTCTGCAAGTTAGATGCTCCTGGCAGCAATACAAATCTAGCACCACCCAGGGAGAGAATGTGTTTGCTTCTTTGCTTACTTCTGTCAGGGTAAAGGAATGCTGGACATCGAGAGACCAGGGAGACTACAGCTCACAGCACCCCAGTCCCACACCTTGACTCTCCTCCTTTTGGAACACACAGGTAAGCACTTACCTCCATGGCATTCAATGCAACATCCATGGTAAGCAAGCTTTGAAAGTCAAGTTCATTGCTTTGAATGTTTCCTCAGCTCCTCTGGGAGCTCAAGTTGAACTGGCCTGGGTAGTAAGGCTCTTCCAGAAAACAATATCTTTCTGTGTTTTATTGTTATTTATATCTTTGTATATTATTTTGCTGCATGTATTCCTACAAATTATGTTTTAAAAAACACTGAAAGAGCAATTGATTATTTGTTTGCTACAAACCCAGGTATTGTTAGTTAGTAATCTGTTATTCTTTCATATTCAAAAACTAAAAATTGTATAGCAATCTTTGCTGCTGAACAATGAAATGTTATGTTGCTATGTCATACAGACTTTAGTTCTCCATGTCAAGGTTTTAACAGAACACAATGGGATAAAATGCAACTCTAAACAGAAAATTGAATTATTATAGAGAATTTTTTTCTAAAAATATGGTAGCTGTCTTTAAATATAAAAACCAATGTGGTAAATTAGAGTTCCTAGTGCATTTTTATATCCCAAATTCTGCTTCCCCTTAGATGTCAGAAACTGAGCTGGAAAAGATAAAAGTAAGAACAGCTGAACACTTTGAAAATGACAAAAATAACATTTCTTGGCTAAAAGAGGGTAAGTCTTTTTGCTCTTGACTTTTTTTGGATCTTGGCATAAAATTGTACATTAGTTGATAAGTAAGAGATAACATGTGGAAAGGAGGGAAATATGCTCCAGGAGTTCAAATGATTTTTGGAACTTCTCATTATCTTTTTATTTTATGCTCATGTGGTCTGAAGGTGACTATGTAGAACCCAGAGTATTTGGTGTGGAAGTTCTCTATTCTCTATGTTACAACAGATTTCTTTATTGGTAAGACTTACTACCCATTTTCAATTCGGCTATATCTTCCCTTTGGAGGTCTTATAACACTGTAGGTATTTCTCCTTTATAAGCCAAGAAGACGAAGTAATTCTGAAGTGAAACATTTTTAAATGATTATTGTGATTACAGAAAGAAAAGCAGATAATAGGAAAATGATGTCTACAAATAGAATCATCATTCACTGCATTAGAGAAGCCACTTTCCCAGGGGACAGCCACGTCCGCTAGGGGCAACAGCATGCATAGGCAGCTGCTTGAAATATACACAGAAATCAATATGTTCTCCTGTGATGAGTACAAGTTCGGGCCCTTTTCAAAAATAGGTTTAAAAGTGTGATTATCTACTAGAAGGCTTGCTTTTATAATCTTTGGATTTTATGAACACCATTAGTGTCTCTTAAAGGAAACCGATTTGATCTTTTATCTAAATAAGTATGTTGTGACTTTTTTTTTAGCATGGCAATAATCTTAAATTATAACGAGTGTGTATTACAGAAGTACACTTAATATAGGATACAGTGTGACAAATGCATAGTAAAGCCCGCCAAAAGCACACGCCAAAACCCTCTTCTATTAGTTTATGTTAATACTTTTTAAATTTAAAAAAAACATTGCAAAGTGACTGCTTTTGAGTAATTGAAATCTTTAAAAGTGTTTTGTAAGGTCATAGAAGATTCTAATAGCTAGATCTATGAAAAGTTATATAACTCCCAAATAATAATAATATATTAACAACATTTAGAGTGTTTATTGACAGTTACCTATGACTATGCTGAGTCATAATGACAATGTTCTTATCATTAATTTGCCAATGGGAAAATAAAGCCTACAAAGAGTTCAAGTAACTTGCCTAAAATGATAAAAAAAAAAAATAGGCAGTGGAAGAGTTGGGGTTGAACCACAGGTTGTGTAATTCTCATCTCTTGAATTTAATCATTCCCTTACATGTTCCAAAAGAAAAGATAATTCAGTGACTTCTCCGGACACCATCATTGCTAAAGAATTATTTCCCTGCAGTGTTAAGCTTACCACCTCCAAATTCATCATACTATCAGATCCACTCATATTCTTAATCCCATCTTACTTCTACTCTTATTTTTAAAATTTTAACTTAACAAAGTCATTTCTTCTGCCCACTTGCCCAGCAGTTAAATGAAATAGTGAGAACTCATCTCCTTAAAAGATTTTGTTTCAAGATACAAGTAGATACAAAATAAAGTAGTGTCAGAATCATTTCCTTCAAAAAGCTATAGGGCTACACAATCCTCTAACTTCTTTTTTATCAAGAGATATTTTAAGTAGAATCTTCTTAAAACAAGAGAGAAGAAAAAAGTGAATTAAAGATCCTTCAGTGTTTTCCTTGTTGAAGAGATCTATTTCCTAGAGTGAAGTTTATGTTATTTATTTTTACTTTAATTACTCCATATTGTAGTTTCTAGCGTAGAAATAATGATGAAAGTGATAGACTAATAATTCCCTGAAGAATTTTTTTAAAAAATTATGTCCATTAGGTACAACTTAGGCATTGAATTCTTGTAATCTATAAAATCTAATTTCCCAGGTGACCTGTTTTATCTCATTTGGACACTTCATTTAAGCTACACTCAAATTATGTTTATAATATTTCATAAAAGGAAATTGAGCCAGATGCTAGATGACAACATCTTAATTGGGAATTATCAGGATGAGTTAGTTTCAAACATAAATGTCTTCCATTTTGTGCTGTTAAGAGAAAAGTACATGGGTTGGCTTATAAAAAAATAAAAAGACAAACTGGTATAGCAGATGACCACAGCATGAGCAGCCAGGCAGACATGGTTTTAAATCTCTGCTCAGCTAGATATCAGCTATGTGACCGGAGTATTTACTCCACTTTCTGATGCTTGGAAAATAGGCTACCGGCTTTGTGAGGTTATAAGAATGACTTTCCATTATTTCTGTGTTTCTTTACTTCTTCAAAACATGACTCACGCTAGCAATATTGTTGAGAGCTTAGTTTCTACCTTGGAATGTTTTGATAGGATTTAATGCATTTTTTTCTTTATTTGGGTCCTTCTAACAACCTGGGGTACAATAGAGCTGTCCTCATCTCACACATGAGAGGATTGAGACTGAGTATTGTCCCTTACAGGATTTGATATGGAAGAGAAACATCAGCTAAAGGATAGGAAGGAGCCCTAAAACCGTTGCCTATTACGGTTCAAAATGACAGCATCACCAGTGTCTGAACTGCACACAATTGTTCTTCTATAGTATCTCCTGATTTTCAGAAGAAAGTAGAAATCTGGATTTCTATGTGAAATCTTCCAAATGTTAAAGACTAAGTAACAATCAAACGTAACAATAAAAGAAAGATAGGTCCCATGGTTTGCCTTATTTGCAATAACTAGTATATGTCTGAGTCAAGCAGAAAAGGTCAGATAAGTTGATGTTAGGGAAATGAACCCTAAGTTATGTATTCAAATGTTTTTTTTTCTTTCATGCGATTGTTTCTAACACATTTATAAGATTGTTTCTTTGTATGTCCCTCCCCCACAATATAACCCCTGCTTTCACTGTATTTGATGTCGGTATAATTTGTGGAGGGGAAGGGAAAAAACAAATCGTTTAAATAGGGATACAGGTGGACCCATTGCAACAATGAGATCTATAAGTTGTTATGTTGAAAACGAACTTTACAACTTCAGTGGGGGCGGAGGATTGGGTAGGGAGGCTGGGGGAGGATGGGAAGGGATAGGAAGGGGAAACAAAGGAGGAGGGTACATGCTTGATAAGAAATGTATTCATTGTCTTGCTCATGTAATTGTAACCCCTCTGTACAGTATTTTCACAATAAAAAAAAAACAATAAAACACCATGCAAGATAAACAAAGCCAGGTTCTGTGGGTCTTTTGCAGTCTGCAAGCTGTCAGCATGTAGCTTCTGCTCTAGGAGTTTGCATCTCTCAAACATCATCCAATAGAGTTTCCAGAAAACTAGTTTTCCAAAAGCAGTGCTCATTGTCATCCAGGTTATCGCTCTAAGCTTAGCTTATCGATTTATCTTTTATCTGTCACTTATCTGCCCTGGATTTGTTTCTCTATCTGTCATCTATCTATCTACACACAAGTACACATAGGTATGTTTATTTAGACATATGTGAAAATTCAGGATAACAATCATTTGAATTAAAGATGTGGACTTAAGAATAGTGAAAGAGAAGTAATTTATCTTTTGAAAGACTGCCTGTCACAGGCAGGGAGTGAACACAATTATCTCCGTGTACCTTTAGTGCAGCAAAGTGGTGACTTCGCATCTTGAATGTACGGGTTATAATTTAGCCAAAATTAGTAAACATAAGCAACAAATCATCCAGAATACTGGAAAAGAGCCTAGCAACTAAGGTCCCATATTCTTAAAGTTTTCCTTCATATCTCATGCAGAGATTGAAGTACCATCTTGTTCCTGATCTCCATGCTTACAAGGAGATGGGGAAAGCAAGACTCTTTCTTGTATTTACTGACATTCATAAATGTACTAGACTTTGTTTTAATGCTAAGTAAAGGCCATTTATTCACTTGCTCAAAAATTAATTTCATGCCATGAACATTATAATAATTCCAAAATATTCCTTGTGTTCAACTTATAAATGAATGAGCCCCCCCCCTGCACCACCTTGAACTCAAACAACATGCTAGGCAAAGAAACCAAGGGGCCAAGGAAGGAAAATGTTGCTTTGGAGGAGCCTAGGTCTGCGAGTGCTCTATTACAATGCCTGCATATGAATCCATGCAAATGCTGTCACTCAGATGATTCTCACTTCTAAAAGGGCTTTTGTTTAATGTCTAGCTTAAAAATTAAGCCACATTAATGCACATTTAAAATTGTTAATTTCTGTGAATAGCATAGTTTGAGAGTCTTTTTATTCTGTAAACACAGGAAACTTCTGTATGTTAAGTACTAACCAAAATGAAGTTGGGAAAAGGTAACAACTAGAATGATATTTTGCTTTGTTTTTGTTTTTGTTTTTTGGTTGTGGGTTTAAGCTTAGGGCCTGGGCATTGTCCCTGAGCTCTTCAGCTCAAGGTTAGTGCTCTACCACTTGAGCCACAGTGCCACTTCCGGTGTTTTGGTGGTTTATTGGAGATAAGATTCTCATGGACTTTCTTGTCTGGGCTGGCTTTGAATCGTGATCCTCAGATCACAGCCTCCTGAGTAGCTAGGATGACAGGCGTGAGCCACCTGAGCCCAGCTTGCTATTAAGAATACAAAACATGCCCTCAGACGTTATATAAAAACATAAATAAGGGCACAATCTTAACCTACTTTACCTGCCTACCATGGAGTACCATAAATCAGGTCATTTGTAAAGAAAATATGTTTATTCCTTTTACTTTCAGATAAGTTAAAAAGCCCATATTTACTATGGGCCTTTCTGTTTTGTCACCCCATTCCTGCATGTGCTCTTTGATGGAAAATGACTGACCATAAAGAACTCATCTCCACGCTAACAGCTATAACTTAGACCCATCCTTGCTGCAGACCACCTTGAATCATCTCCCTTCCTCTTTCCCCTGAACAAATGCCCCAGTGATCTGGCAAGAGAGCCTGAGACCAAGGCCACAGACATCCCTGATAAACACAGAGGCTCTTGAAACTTCAAACATCTTGGTCAAAATAACATTGCTCACCCACCCTGCCTCCGTCTCACCCCACTTCCATCTTCCTCTACCCCTGACTTCACACTTTCTGCTGAGTATTTAAACAGACCCTAGTTGTAAGGGGGAATGCACCATCTCTCTTTCAGCAAGGCTGAAAGAGACTTGGTTGCCCTTTCCAAATCACTCCCTCCCTCCTTCACTCCCAAATAATGGTGTATGGAGTTCACTTATTTGGATTCCCTCGTGACTCAGTTTCCTTACAGGCTCTACCCTCAGTAGATATCAAGACGAAAAGTTGACAAGGGTAATTGCCTTGCAGCTTTAATGCAAGATGCTGGGATAGAGAATGGGGTGGAAACTCTCCCTTAGAATCACCAGTCAAGGATGTCTCTGAGGAGGAGATTTCTGAGCTGACTAAAATAATGGAAAGAAAGCAGGCCTGCAAAACCTCAGAGGAGCATTCCAATATGGGGAGTTCACTGTGCTAAGATTTTATGGCTTTGGAAGCTGGACAGGAAAGAAGGATGATAAAAGTAAGAGAAGGAGGGAGGGAAGGTGATTAATCTGGAAATAATACAAGACCTTGCTGGTCAAGCAGGACTCTTGATTATTTTCTCCTTGACTGGAATGAGCAGCCAGTGGAGATTCTAAGCAAGGGAATATCAATAATTAATGACAGTGTGAATGACCTATGAATGTTAGGAGAGAGAATCAGATGAGAGAGAATTGGATATGGAGCCTTTGACAAACTGGAGCCAATAGAACTGCCTGGTGCCTTGCTGTTGAGCAAGAGAAAGAAAGGAATCCAAGCAGAATTCCAGCTTCAGATTCCTTCATGGAACTGCTGGGTTGAGATGAATGAGAAACTGAGTCAAGAAAGGAGAACCAGAAGATGTGAATGGACAGGTCAAGAGGAAAGGGCCTCAGAACCAAGAAAACTGTCACTTGGGCTAAAAGCTATATGAGATCAGAGAGAGAGAGAGAGAGAGAGAGAGAGAGAGAGAGACAGAGACAGAGACAGAGACAGAGACAGAGACAGAGACAGAGACAGAGACAGAGACAGAGAAATGTGTACAGGGCAAGTATCCTTGAGATTTTGTTTAAATTTACTGTATGAAGAGGTATCCATGAATGTGGGGAAATGGTGAAAAATTAAGTAAAAAAAATCTTGGTAGAAGCAATGGCAATTGTGAAGGTTCTGGGCAGGACAATAATGCATCATTCTCTAAAAAGGGAGAGAAATGAAAGGTGACTGGAACATCTTATTCCAAGAGAAAACTGGTGTTTCATGTGAATTGGAGGAACCTTCAGCCAGGAATAAACTTTAGAGCCATTTCATAGGCCTTCGTCTGGATTTTACATTCCATTAATCTCTTGATCCTTAGAATGTCTAGTCTAGATTTAGTTCATATTGTAGTGAAATGTATCCTGCATCTTATTTAAAAAAAACATGTAAGGAAGAGACAGAACTTTCCAAGGATAGCATGTTACATTCAAAATAGAGCAAAATTTTAAAAAGAACTTCATTAGCTCTTAAGAGAAAAGTTACAGGCACTAAATCTGGTCGTGTTAATGAAAGGGGGATTTATTGGAAAGTGTGAGAGTGGCTCCGAGTGCGGAAGGAAAGCTATGTGAAGAAAGAACTGACCTAGCTCTCATGTGCATGAAAACGAGACAGTATATCCAGGAATAAATGAGCCTATCGGTTACATAGACTTTCCTGTCCTCTCTTCTATACCTTCAAGACTCCGAGTCCCTAGGAAGAAAGGTTAGTGTCAACAGCTTTGTTCACAAGTCTATTTCCATGACAGGTAAGGCAAAGAACCTTGACAACAACATTGCAAGACTACACCCAGTAAGAGGTGGACACCTCTCCAAAGGCACCATAAGCACTACAGAGCAAAGACACCATGTGGTTGCAAAATAACATCTGCTCCATTACTTCAGTAATGACCCGACTTCCAGCACTTTTCTCTCCACCAGAGATAATATTTTCTTAAGAATCTGATGAAGTGCTCACCATTTCAGGAAGGAGAGTACTTATTTTAAATGTATTAGCCTTCTCCTAAAGTTCAAATATCAGAATCATTTTGACTATATGACAATGTTATTTTATGTTTAGAAAGTTCAGGAGAAGATGAGATGGTCTGTGTCTCACAGGACAACAAATTAAAATCCAGTAGCATATTCTACTGCTGCAATTTCTTTCCCAGTGAAATTTCTCTCCCAGCCTATAAAGAAGTAAGTTCATTTCATATAAAATGATGATGTTGATCCCAAAGCAATGGAAGACCTAGAAGATGCCATGTCAGCCTCCAGACCATGACCAGATGAATTAATCAATGCAAAGTCCCTACTGGTTGTTAAACAGCAGATTTAAAGACTCTCTTTCAATGATGATAGGGTAGTAGATCAAATCCAGAATGATCTTAGCTCACCATTATTAATTGCAATTTTATGAACTAGGAGTGAAGCAATCCATAGAGACTGGGAACCAATCTATCCTATCTCAACAGGAAGAAGAAAATTGTAGATAACTAGAAACAGACATTTTTACCTTTCAGCAGAGCTTTGCAGTGGAATCATTCATTTTCCTATATGTCACAACAGCCGTTGATGTGATACACCTAATCAACATTAGTATAAAGAGCAATCTTATAGTGAGAGGGAAAAAGTCTCTTATGTTCTATGCCTCAGGGATAAGGACATTCCATTTCTTGTAAATTCTACAAAGAGATACTTTACGTTTATATGATTATGGCCCATTTCTTTCGTCTTTGGAACCGCATTTAGAGGGAATATACTCTCTAATAAAATGCACCTACATGAGGTGTTCACCAGACCATTAGTGGGGAAAAAAGAAGAAGAAAGGATGCGAATAGGGGAAATGAAGACATCACTCTACAGCTATAAATCATTTCAACCATTTTTGCCATTATTTAAGCCTGTCGAGAAGTAAATGTATAGCAAAGACAAAACAGCAAGGGCAATGGCAGTAGTTTTGTCAGGATAGAACTTGAAGAAAAAGTACAAAGGACAAATCATAGAGGTGGAGATTAAATAAGACATCAGGATATTACTCCTCCCAGATAGCATGTTCACACAAGCCAGCACTGAAACAAAATAGCTGTAGGGGTGCTTGTGACTTCTAATATTCAACAACAAACAACAGAAAGAGAAAGCCTGCACTTTTGGCTCCTCCCTCACTCTTTCTCTTGCCATATTTTTCCCCTGATTTTTTTTTATAGTTCAGGGTGGTTTTTTGTTTTCTGGGTTTTTTTTTGAGATAAGGTCTCATTATATATTCCCAGGCTGGCCTCAGATAAATGATCTCCCTTCTTCAACCTCCTGGGTATTGGGATCACAGGTGTGTGTACATCAGACTGAGCTTCAAACATTCCCCTTGTATATTTACAAATTCAGCATTAAAGATAAGAGGCCATCTTCCTGAGATATATCCAAGAAAGTAAAATATCTTGAGCATAAATCCTGTGATAGATAGATAGATAGCTAGATAGCTAGCTAGCTAGCTAGCTAGCTAGATAGATTCTCCTTGAGGATGAAAACTATACCAAATTCTATAATCAGACCACAAATTAATATAAAAGAAATGATCTTTTTACATGCATATTAAAAGTAATTCCTCAGACCAATGTATTTTTATACTGTAAAAGAGCTCATTGTTTTATACAATAAATGTAAAACTGAGTAAATTAGATCAACACATGTTTACATTTCTTGTAAAGCACAGACTTATAGCAAAGAATATATAATAATTCCCATGCTGAGGCACTTATAATTCAGTTGGAGTCTTGCTTTCCATGAAAGTCAGACAATCACAAGCTCTTCAGCTGTATTTGAAATACAATAGGATATGCAAAATTAATTTGTATGGAATTTTTCATCATCAGATATCACACAGACCAAATCATATGGGTATGTCCAAATCCTCAGATAGATGCAGATTTCTCATAAAATCAGAACTGTCTATATGTGTGTGTGTGTGTGTGTGTGCATGCATGTGTGTGTATTTGTGCATGTGTGTGAGTTATTTTTAATGGACCTAGCAAGTTTAACCTAACCCTACTACATTAAAGAGTCATTTCGGAACAGCAAAATTAATTTAAAAATACTAATTCAGGTAGCTTTCATAAACTTGTTAAAAGACCTTCAGTATATTCTTTATCACCCAATCTTTTCACTTTAAAAAACTGTAAAACCACTATTGTCTTCTTTAGAAATGAGGGAAAATTATAATAAAGCTAGAGGTCCTTGCTAGCTGGTAGGAGTTTGCTTTTTCTGAGGGAAATTCCTGAGTGGGTCATTTATTTAGCAATGAAAGAGGAGAGGAAATTATAGAAAGGCCCTTACTCTTTTCTTCATGGTACAACTACAATGTTCATATCCAACACATTGTTAAACTTCTCAATGCTGTAAGGCCGCACTCAGAAAGTAAACAGCAATTCTATGAACTCCAGGCCCAATAACCAAGTACAGATTGTATGACTTATTCCACAGAAGAAAACGGTTGGACTTCAGTTTTACTTAAAAAATTCAGTGTCATCTCCCAACTCTCCTAATTGTAACCATTAGGAGGAATAACTAATTCTCAGGACTTTAGAGAATCAGTTCAAATACTAATAAGAAATCAATTATTAACAATAGCCAACTGAGATTACATGCCACACAACTATATTGCTAGAAAAAAGTATTTTATTACTGTCCATCCTCTCTCACCTTTTAGCAATATATATATATTAAATATCTACCACTTGTAAAAACATATGATTGTTTCCATGAGAGAATCAAACATAAGTAACACAAAAGGTGTCTTCAATCAGTCTATGTATGGTGGGTGGCAGTAGGTAAGAAATGCTCACACGTGAGTCAACAGTATAAATAAAGCAAAATGACATGAATGGGAATATTAAATTCCTCAAGGGCAAAGATTTGTCTGGTTTGTTGATCTCTCTGTTTGAGCCACCAGATGAGTCCCTGCACCACAGTAAATGTTCAAAAATAATGTAAATATAAAAAATCAATAAACTCAAACAAAATCCAGGATTGAAAGTTGGAAAGAGAAACCGTAGAGATCAGACAAATCGGGCATTGAATTGGATAATAAGTCATGACTAGAGTGCTCTAGGAGCAGCCAACACTGGGTGTGTTCTGTGAGTGGGTAAAATCTATGTGTGGAACCTGGCTTTTCAGAGCAGGCTGAGGAGCATACATGGAAAGTTATGCAACAAAGTGAAGCTTCTGTATGCCTGAGGCTGGGGTTAAAAAAAAAAGGCAGGAAGGACCTGAAGAGCACAAAAGCAACTCTGTGCTTAGACTGGTGACTGGGAGATCATGATGAAAATGTGTTAGAGGAGAAGAGGCAGGGAACAAAGTGATGGTTAAGAGCATGTTGTATCCACAGATGAGAAGCAATATTCTCTGCATTGAGATGTGTTTGTTACGATTGCTCTGGCAATGGAACCCAAAGGACAGATCCTTAATTGAATGCTGACCTCAGGACCTTAGTCATGGGTGAGAGAGAGAGAGAGAGAGAGAGAGAGAGAGAGAGAGAGAGAGAGAGAGAGAGAGAGAGAGAGAGAGAGAGAGAGAGAGAGAGAGAGAGAGAGAGAGAGAGAGAGAGAGAGAGAAAGAGAGAGAGGAGTTTTCAGAGTGAAGAAATGTCTGGGTTTAATTGGAATCTCTAACATATGTCTGTGTTTATGACTTTATCTAAATTGCCTGTTTATTTCAGAAAGATAAGAAAGAACAAATGACAAAAATACTCCCACTGGTAAACATTGCATGTCATAGATTTTTTTTAAAAAAAAAGATCTACATTTGTGTGTAAAGACAGACACATGTGTGCTTGTACTTCTAATATGATCTGATTTATACAATGTACCATTTAAATAACACGTTTTCCTGAGTGACAAATGGATAGGAATGCTTTTCTAACTCTGTAAACACAGAATTACATAGATCAGAGATTATAGTACCAGGCCCCTAGCTTAATATTCCAATCCCAAACCCAAGTATGTTTCTGTCCTAAAATCTATTCTGTAATATAGCTGAAGATAGATACAATAAGCTCCCAATTTGTACTCACTCCAAAAACTGAAAATTAAAGACTGGCAAGTTTGGAGAAATCTCTGAAAAGTGAATAGTGTACCTCTAAGCCTAGTATTTGTGTGGTTGGATTTTCTAAACACCTATTTGCAGCACAATCCCAGGGAAATGAATGGGAACAAGAACTTATTTATGAAATTAGGCAAAGATTCAGCAGCTGACTTATCTGTAGATTGTATGATTTAATAGTGCAGAATGAATCATAACTTTGTAATATTGCTGCATTCATATTTCAGATAAGAGTTGGAATTCAGCTCCCACAATAACCAGTCATTTAAGACACAAAAGTAATTTTATGGATTAATCATTTTAATATCTTCCCTTTGACGCTGGCTAACTAAACAAAAACATGGCTCAGGGAGGAGGGAAGTGGGAATCTTATTTTGTTTGCTTATCTTTGTGAAACAAGCACTTGAAATAAAAAATATCACATCAAAGCATGGGGGGAGCTCTGGTGGTTGAATCAACTCTGATCAGATTAAGAAAGAGCAATATATTTTTGCATGGTTAATAAATAGATCAAACCCTTGCAAACCTGAGGATATGTGGATGCCAAATCCGACTTTAATTTTCAAATATCCCTATCCCTATCCCTATCTCTAATATCATCTCTTCAGCAATAAAATCGTATTGTATTGGTTTATCATATTCAGCAACTGTAGTTCTTTTGCCAGCCTTGGACATGATCCTGAATTTTCTTTGTATTTGTAAAATTTTTTTAAAAAGGTCTCCTGAAATCCTTTAAGTAGTAGGAATTACCAAAGACTAAAAGATACCACTGTATAGAAAGTTTTAACCAGAAGCAAACACCTTTCACAGAACCTCTGTGGATCTATAAAATGATACTGTAGGAAGTGCCAGATTTCTTAGTGGATGCCACACCAAAGGGAAAAAGCAATTATCAGAATGCTTATGGAAGGAAGTATTTAAACTGCTTGTTTTATGCAAGAGAACAAACCAAGTCAAGCATTTCTACATCTGCAAAGAAGCAGTTTAATGTGACTCAAAACATTCTGATCACTCTCTCTCTCTCTTACACACACACACACACACACACACACACACACAGAGCTTCACAAGGTACTAAGACTTATTTAATGCTAAGCATCCGTATTTCAGTCTAACCAATTGAAACCACAGTAATTGTATGAATGTGTCATAGTAAGACACAAAAGTAACAATTTGGTGGGATAAGATTTCGGCAGCTGAAACATCTAAACTTTTAATATCTATAAAAATATCTAGCTTTGTTTTATTTTCCTTTCTTACCACTTTTATTTTTAAAATGTGATCAATCATCTATTAATCATCTATCTGTCCATTCATTTACACATCCATCCATCTTATCATCCCTTTGTCTACCTACTTATCTATTTATTTTTATCTAGTCCAAGGCCAGCATCATTTTAAGTAGCATATACAAGTTCTTTCAAGCCTTTGGTTTTCTCTTTTCTGTGAGGATTCCATATAAAGCTATGCAAAAAAAATCACATGTACAATCATTAAAATTGTCCAACATCAAATATGACAAGCAGAGTATTGTCCTTAAGTACAAATTCATTTTGTTTTCTTTTTCAAAGTAAGCAGGATCAGACAGAGATTGATTTCTATCATTTTCAAAGGACCTTTTGGAAAAAATAATATATTTTTAAATTCAGCGATCAACACACAGTGGTTAACCCTCTTACACAGACAAAGAGATAGATCACACGCAACTTATTATCCACGTAAAAATGTTTACTCTGAGGGCAATGGGAGAACATTAAATAGTATGAAGTACAGAGAAGGCTTAACTTTATGAAAAAGATCTCTGGCTGCAGGATGTCCTGGAGGGGAGAAAAAGTTGATTGGTGGTAAATGGTGGCTAGGCTTGCAAAAGTCCAGTCTGAATTAAAACAATGACAATGTGAGTTATATTTTATAATTTCCTGGTCAATGGACTGAATAAAATAATGAGGACTGAGCCCAAGTTGCTGGGTGAATCGTCACACTGTTTCTTCTAAGAAGATTCTATCCGGTGTGAATTAAAATATTAAAGTTTTTTCAACTACCTCATTTTAAAATGTGTATTAACCAATATGTGTTACAAATGATGAGTTGCAGAAACCAGACCTCCAGTTTTAGGACTTTATTCACCTAAAATTAGGTGAATTCTATTTTCTAGTGGATTCTAAAATGTGTTTAGAGCTTGTCTTACTCTCTTCGGGGATAAAGTTAGCTAAAGATTTGAAAGGGAAATAAAACCTAGGGTTAATAACACCATCGCTGGCCCGAGTTACCTGAAGGCTTATGGATAAAAGGAAATCTATGATAAGTAATTAGTATAAAAGATTCATTTGTTTTGTCTCTACCTCATTACAAAGTGAAGAAAGTGAATATTCTGATGAACGTGGCTTTCCGTCTTTCCCCCACCAATCAGAATGCTAGTGTTGTGAATTAATCATAAAGCTTAAAGAAGATTCAAAATTCTGTTGATGGCTTAACAACTTGTTAACATATGACAGACAGAACTGTGTATGGTGCACAGGGAAGCAAATTAGGGTTGTTGTTACTTCCACATGTGGTTTAGTGTTGCTATTCTCCTAAAGAGAAAATAAGTCATAAGTAGGTATGGCAGACAAGGAGAAATGAAAAGAGATATATTTCTATGTAACCATATTGTTTCATAAAAACAAAACCTCATATAGAAAGCAAAATACACCACCTTTTACTGAGATTTAACCCAAAAGGTATCATTGGATGAAAAGACAGAACATGTGAAAATATTTCCATTCAAGTAAGATGACATTGGAATCATGCGGAGTCTTTGGAATTCTATCTCCATGTATTGGAGAACAGGGTCTACTAGTGATGAGATGTTGACCTTGGCCAAATTACTAACATCACTGAGTGATAAGCCAAAAATAATGATGGTGCTATGGCACACACTGTTGGAGGTCTCCCTAATGTTCCTCAGTGTTCTCCATAAGGAATTTCAGTTGCCTTCAGGATTCTAGCCATGGTCATCGATCCAGTGGGGCTGGACACATCACCAATCTCACGAGAGTTATGGGTGCTAATCAGTGTGTCTCAGTCATGGTAATGTTATTGTACCTACCAATGGTGGCTTTAGACACTTGGTGAAATCATTAGGCACAATGAGAGATGAAAGGTCATTCCCTGGATGCTTTCATGATAGTTTTACTTTAGTTCGTTTGCAGGAAGGCGAATTGGTTGTTTTACTTTGCGTCCCTTTTCTTTTGCGGTTTCTAAGAAAGTTCACAAAATAAGAATGTCAAGTCTCTTTTTTTGCAAATGCTTGAACTTGAGAACACCGTCTTAAAACCATCTGAGAAGCCACAGTGAGCACAAAGTTACATAGCTAACTTAAAATACCATAAAAATAGGGGGGATTGAGAGGGAATCTGAATTTTAAAAATACTGCTGAACCATGGATTTAATCTATCTTTGAGCTGCCTCACTTTGAACACTGAGAGGTGAGTAATAAAAGATGTTATTTTTAAGCTACTTCGGAGTTAGAATGTTCTATTCTTTGCAGTTAGGTGGCCCAGTTAACCCTGTAGCATGAGTAATAAGGAAAGGGGACCAGATACTTCACACCTGTAATAACAGCTATTATTTTACCTCTTTCTCTTAGGCATTTTTTGGGGGGGTCTGGTCATAGGGCCTGAACTCTGGGCCTGGGCACTGTCCCTCAGCTCTTCAGCTCAAGGCTAGCGCTCTACCACTTGAGCCACAGTACTGGCTTTTTTCTTTTTGCTTATGTGGTGCTGAGGAATTGAACCCAGGGCCTCATGCATGCAAGGCAAGCGCTCTACCACTGAGCCACCTTCCCAGCCCCTCTCTTAGGCATTTTTTTGAGCCTCTTTCTTCTTGCATCAGGAAATGGGTGATTTCTTATTCCTTGTTGTATTCTGCACACCTACAGCAATGTCTGTCAACAGGGGGTGCTTACAAATATTGTCAAATTGAAAGAGCACAGAATCTAAACATATGCACATGTTGTCCTACAAGGGCTGTTCGTGAGCTAGTATGGACAGATTGCATTAGCAAATGTTCCATAATGAACGTTATTAGAAAAACCAAGGTAATTAACGTAGTTTTCATTCTAAAGCAAAAACACAAATTTCCATAATTTTAAACACTAGAGCAGCATTATTTTTGAACAACTTCACATTTCTACAATACTGAGAAACAGAAATGAAGATGAAAAAAAAAGAACCCGAACACACAACAATGTGTTCATAAAACTAAGCTTACTTCAAATAGAAATAATACATATTAAACCTTCCTTCTTCTATTTCTCAAGATATACCTTTAGCCTGATATTTGCATTCTTGAGTCATAGCTAGGGCTTGCATTTGTTTCTCTCACCCATCAGAAAACTCTGCTCATTCTTTTATTCCAAGAGTCATTTCAGGTTTCAATGGACAACACAAGGAAAACTAAGCAATGAAATAGTAAAAGATACTATTCATTTATTTGACCAGGACCAGAAAACCAGGCCCAGAAAAATCTTTATTTTTCTTTTTGATAAGGTTTGTAGACATATGTACACACACACACACACACACACACACACACACACACACACACACACACACACACATCATCATCATCATCATCATCATCACTTTTTCCTTAAGGATGACTTAGTGTAGCTTTTACAAGTCCCATTACTTCTAATGAAGCAAAACATTGAGAAAAGGGACAGGAAAGGAACAAAAAAAAGGTCTCATCTGGCAGAGAAAAAGCCACACCAGCATCATCTTCTATTACTGCAACACTCAGCGAAAGCATAGTTATATATTTTTAATACCCACTAACTACAATTTAGAATTTACCTCAGAAATGTAGGCAGCTTCATAATAGTTAAACCTGCTATATTTGTGATTTTGTCACTTCCTATCAATGTCATACAGCACATTATCAGCATCACAAAATGCCAATCATTTTCATCCCAACATTAATTATTCAACTTTTAGGTCTTGTTACTTAATGTGCTGATAAGTATGCATGCACATATGTTACTACATCATCTTTTTAAATATTTTGATAACTGTTTGCAATTGTTTACCTTTGTAATACCATAATGGAGTTTTTCTCATTTGTTGGGGTTTTTTGATCTCTTTTTCCCTAAGGGGAATTGAACTCAGGGCTTCAATGCTTGCTACAAAGTTCCTCTACTACTACTCTCCAACACTAGTGTGATACTGTGAATTTCACTGTATATTTTTGAGAACATTTTTCTGAAAAGTAACCCTGGGCTTTACCAGATTCCCATGATGTAAAAACTGTTAAGAAGATTCATATATAAGGTATATAAATGAGCTGCATGATAACAGAATTACAAATCTGATGTTTATGAGGGGTGTGCTAACACCTTTGCATTTTACTTTTATTTTCATTTGATTCAAACCACAAACTCCAAGTCCTACTAATAGCCTTTCCTTCTGTAAAAATATACATTCTTTAATATTTTTAGTAATCAATTATATGTATACTTCTTTTATTAGGTAACTTTAACTCATTATTTTAAGAGATGATTATATCAGAATTCTATCCAAGTGATTATTTTCAAAGAAAGCATCAAAATAAGACTATTTTTATCTGAAAACAAAAAGAAACACAATTCTTTCCTTTTTCCATGAACTATGCATATATGTGTCTGTGTGGAATCAAAGCCATAGTTTTAAATATTTGAGAAAAACATTTGGAAATGAAGTGATTTTTTTTAATGTCATATTATTAGAGGACTATTTCTCAAAGAGGAAAACACAAATTCATTCTATTATAAGATAGACAGATACAAAAGAGTCAGTTAAGGAAAAGAAATCTCAAGTTCAGAAACTTTCTTTTCCTCAATGCTTTTTTGAGTTAAATTGGGCTGCCAGCACCAGTGAGATGAATAGCACTGCCCCAGGGGAGCTGAGCTGCACATGCATGTCTATGGTGTCAGTTTCTTTTCCAAATGGGGACCTTAATGCCCAGCTCACTGATCCAATACTGGGGATCCCTTACATAGGATCACAGGAAACTCAATTACACTGACCAAGAGTCACATGACATTTTTTAATGCTTGTCCTGGGACTTAGAATCATGGCCCTGGTACTGTAGATAGATTATTGATTTGCATGAAGTCAATACCTAGAATGTAGAAGAATGGTTTTTTAAATCCTAGATGCTCTAATTCCATTATTGTAATATAGGAAACTACTAAAATAAGGGGGGGGTGGGAAATACCCTTTGATGATAAAATTGACTCAAGAATATTCTTTTCTTCAGTAAGAAACAAATATTTTGGAATCACATTGATTTCAGTTTAACCCATATAACATTGGCAAGTGGAACTTCAAATAGATATGGATTAGCTACAGGAATTCTTTTCCTCGGGGTATTTGTCATTCTTCAAAGTCAAAGGTTGGGTTTTTTTTGTCTGTTTTTTAATTTTTTTTTGCTTTTGTTTTCAGAAAGGTTAATAGAGTTTTATTGGAGATGTATGAACAATCAAATGCAAATTTGTCTAGATAAGAATTTGGAATAGGGCTAATTTTATTCTATAAAATTGTAGGGCAGAATTATAGAAACAAATCATAGGGATTAACAGGGACAAATATCCTAGCCTTATCATGGTTACAATGAACACTTCTGCTAGTTAATGCTCATTCAGTTTCTTATGAGATAAAAACCCATCAATGAAACACAACACAGCCCTTGCTTTTGTGGAACTCTTGAATAACATAACTAATTCTAAGAGTTGCAATTGCAAAAAGAAAAAAAAACCAGTCTAACTGGTCCTCAAAACCAAGTCATTTTTGAGTTTTAAAAAGCCAATAGCCCATATCTCTGCTACCCAAAAGCATGGAAATACCTTTTGTATGATGATGGTGTAGGTGTCAAGGAAAGACCAAGAATTAAGCATCAGAAGTAAAGTTAATATTTTGCTTAACATCATCTTATCTGGTCATATGTACATAGCTTAAAAAAAAGTAGAGTTAATAATGTTACAAGTTTATTAACAGGATATGTATTTGATTTCTGACTTTTTACACATTCTTTGGAAAAATATATTATGTACATACTATCCGATAAAACAGATGTAAACATATTTTAACAATAAAAAATCACATGTTCTTTATTTATCTCTTACACTGCATAAAATGAAGGTTCTAACTGAAATCCCTTCAGCATGTGGACCACAACTAATATTAATATAAATATTAATAGTTGTGTCTATGTTTTTATTAATGTAGACACAAGTATGAGTCACTTCTTTCACCTAAACTGCAGGTGTGTTGGGGACACAATGGAGCCCACTAAAACAAAATGAGGTAATAAAATCTGAAGTAGGGTAGGACAAGTAAGATTTGAATCTAGCTCTGCCCTGGTCTGAAGCTGGTCTATGCAGCATGTATCACCATGTGTAAGATTCAACTCTTCCTTCATGGACTTTCTTTGTAGCAGTCTACAGCCACTGAAATGACAAGGTTCATTAATTTGGACAATAACCCTCTAGTCTCAGTTCTGCCAACTCGAGGTCTTACCCTCAGCCATTACTAAGCATTCATTATCTGCTAGGCACAGTGCTTTGAAACCACATGATAACCAGTAAGGGATCAGTCAGTCCTGGACTGAAGTGACGTTACTAGGCTCCCACAAATCAAGTCCATGGTTTCCTATCAATTGACAAAGAGATTTAAAGGCACCCCAGTCTCGGAACTGCTTATAGACTCAGCCAGTAAGTGCTGCTTGTGATCCCCAAATGAATGCATTCTACTAGTTGATTTCTATCATTCCCCAAGACATTCTGGCAGAGAGAATCACTCTAGGGTTTCCACACATTCGCTTTGAGGCCTAGACACTGAGGGGCAATCAATTGCCCTTTAGGTTGCTGCTCCATTTCATCCTCCACTAGATAGTGTGGATGGCAGGCCTGGGCAAACATTCAGTGGCTACAGGACTCAGCTTGTTCTTTTCCTTTTCATATTGGTAAAAGATCCATTCATTCTACACGTCTGTGCTTAATATCACCTCCCCCCACTCTCCCCCCCCCCCCCACACACACTTCCAGGCACTACTCTAGGCATGCTTTGAAACACATAAAATATAAAATAGTGATGATATTTATTTTTAGTGGAGAACAGCAGCCACTAAATAACCAATTAGTACCAATAAGACTGGTAACCAGTACTGAAGATAAGGAAACAAACAAACAAACAAACAAATAAAGGACTTAAGGAATCCTCTCTTTTTTACTAACATCTGAACAGGGATAAGGATGGAAATAATAACAGGGTCACACTCACATCTGAAACAAAAGTATCTCCAGTGTAGAAAATGACAAGTGCAAAGGGCCTGAGTTATGAAAATGAATGGTATACCCCAAGCCAATGAAACAGGATGAGTCAGGCTCCGGGCTAAGGCCAAGGAGGTTTGGGGTCTGTTCATCAAAGATCTTCCTGTCATGATATGACTTTAAATTTTAGTGCAGGAGAAAAGGGAATGCATAAGGGCATTATTTCACATGTTCGAAGTAACCACATTCAACCTATAGGCAGAGATGTGAGCACCTGGAAAATCAACAGAACACATGAGATTGCATGCGATCTGGCACCATGATTTAGGACTGCCTGTCCAGGGGAATGTTCTTTCCAAGGACTTGCACAGGCCCAGTGATAGTTTAGCAGTGTGCAAATGCAATCTGGAGGCCACTGCATTTGAATCACCCACTGTGGCTGCTGAAGAAGGCTCCATCTGATTGGGAGCTCTCCAAGGCTGCCAGCAAAGATGACAGTACAGTTACATTTAGCAAGAAAGATGTGCAGGTAACTACAAAGGTGTGAAGGTGCATATGAGATATGGAGAGAAGGGAGATGGAGATGAAATAGTTCAGGGATGTGTAGGAGATACAAATCCAAAGGATGTGCTGATACTTCAATTTACAAAGCTGTGGCTAATTGAATGATCATGAGAGTCAAGAAGATTTGGTTCTGATTCTTAGTTCTAACACCTACATTAAATGTGATCAAGGATAATAACTTTGATGTCTGAATCTTAAGATTTCTGCTCACTTGTGAAATAGGAACAATGATATGTACTTTGCAGGTATCTGATGAGAAAATATCTGTACAGTATTTATCACTGTGTTTAGCACACGGCACTTGGCACATTAAAAACTGGAATAGTACATGTGGTTCTCATTATTCTATGTAGCAAGTGATAGAGGAAAGAATCTAGGGTGACATTCAGAAATCTAGCTCAGACAACTGGCAGGATACTAGGGAGGAACAAGAGTAAAAAATCAGGAGCTAGTAGGCAGCCACCTTGATATGGATTTTATTATAGCAGCCTCACTATTATTTGCAGATATGCAGACCACTGAAACAGGGGAAAAGGAATATTTGTGGAGTCTCAGCCTGGTATTAAACACTAGCTCTTTAATTTACATGTGTTATTCCATGTGCTATCCCAATTCTTTAAGATGATGTGTTTTGCAATGCTTTTCACAGGAAGAATAGGGCGCATACAGAACACAGATGATTATATGAGGCCTATCTGATTATTGATGACTAGTATGGAGCTGCCAGTGTAGACCTCTAATTCCAAAACCCCTGTTCCTGCCACTTTCCTGGGACCAAGTTGATTCAGCATCACAGATCTGATTAGACAGAAAGAAAAACATATTCCATAGGCAATTGAATTTTCTTCAGTTTCCTGTGCAGGTACTATATACAATGGCATTTATGTCTATTTAGAGTGATGACGCAGCTGACAATATAAAATGTTGATAACCTCAAAGAGAAACTGGAATCCTCAAAGGCTGGTGGTAGATACAAAAACTAATACCTTGTGGAAAAAATCCTAAGCAGTATCTCCCTAAACCTAAAACATACCAGTATCTAACCCATCATCAATTCTACTCTTAGGTTTATATGCAACAGAAATAGACGTTTGTGTCTAACAAAACACAAACATTCCAATTAGCGTCATTCATCATGGCTGTTGAGAATTAGCTAAAAATCCTCCAACCATACAATAGGGGACAAAATTTGTAGTGTAACTCCTGCAGTAGAATACTATGAAGCAGTACAAAAATTAAACGCTAGTAAATGCGGTCATGAATGAATCTTGCAGATACAATGTTAAAGTATTATAAGCCCACCGTATTCACAGATTTATTAGATGTCATTTTCACCAAGCTTAGTAACAGAACAATAATTATAATAATTTAAAATAGAAATAATATTCAGACAAAAATATTTAAGTACTGGTGTGTTCATTATGTAGTTCAGTTGATGAAGAGAAATTCTCAGTCAGTCTTGTATTATCATCAGTTTTGTTTAAATCATGTGTGATCCACTGAGTTGATTGTTGGCCTGCCCTTAAGTTTGGACTTACAAGGAACAAATGATGTTTCTCAAAGCAAAGTAAAAGTTACCTTCATTTAAGTACGAAAGTGATTTGTATGGTGGAGGTATGGGGAAAATAAATCAGGAATCCACTGTACAGTTCTGAAGTCTATGCAGTCTAACATTCCAGAATTCCCTCAGCGGTCATCTACCTGGGGATCGCTTCATGCTTAAATTTAGTGTTAGACTTCACAAGTTCCTCGTGGGCTATAGGTGCTGCCCCATTGGGAGTGAGGGTGGGAGGCACGAGGCTCTGTCCATGGTGCTGAAAGGGTTTGCTACTTTGATGGGCAGTATTTGCACGAAGTATTCACTTAATGAATGTAAAGCTCCATCAAACAGTATACCTAAAGCATCATGCACTTTGTTTATTGTAAGTTTTACCTTGGTAGGAAAAACTGAAAAGTAAATTCTGAGTTCCTGAAAACTTACAAGTGGAATTTGAATCCTACACTTCTGATTATGAGGGAATTCTATCTTCATCACATCTGTCTCCCCTGTTTATATGTGTACCTGGCCTTTAGTAAGAATTAGTCAATGTTTCTGTAACAAACAAACACACCCTCCCATGGCATTAAATGAATTCCAGCTTCCAGGACATTCTTACTTGTCCCTTAGGTAAGTCACAGGCAGTAGTGACATCTTGCAGTGCACTTGAATGAGTGGGGGACCCTGTCTATACCTGGCCATCATCTCACTAGATGCAATAAACCATAAACCCAAGCAGCAGTTCTGCAGTATGACACAGCAGTATTGCTTGCATTAGACCAATTTTCCACTTATGACAGCAGTAATAGCACTAAAAGCCAATAAAAGCAGTCTGTTCATTCAGAGATCAGCTTTTATGGCTTATTCTAAATATTATCAAGTGAATCAAGAGCCGTCATTATAGTGTCTAAAAAGCCTTCATACCTTGTAAGCAAACAGTGTGACTTTGACAAATAATCATTAGCATGCCTGTGTGAGGCCAGAGCTGGGGGAAAAAAGTCAAATAACAGATATTTCCTTTTACATAAGTCATTAAAGTAACGTTGGTTAGTTTCCGAATAAACAAAATGGATTTCCT